>NC_089683.1:18230187-18533401 GCF_031753505.1 Anomalospiza imberbis | reverse complement strand
GATTAGTAACTAACCTACATGAACCATCTTCAGTATCAGAACTAAAATGCTGCAACATAAATGGTAATTCTCTAGTGAATCAGTTAACATAGGAAGATTAACATGGTAGAAATTTAAGGACTTTTAATATCATGGCCAAAACAAGCAGATAATATCATTGGGTTTTTTAATCCTTACCCTGTATCCTTTTCTTCACTTACTGCCAATTTCTTTCATCTTAACTACTTCTCTTTTCCAAGTGATCCAAATTTCCCTGATCTTGTCCTTTTCAATTCACTTTTCATTTTGTATTTGTCAGTCTTCCTTTTTACTTTTTCTTCTCCTCTGTCTTTTACTTAAAGTCTGTTGATGTCATTTTCTTCTCACTTTGCAAGATTCTCACTGACCAAAGTGGCAGGTGGAATGAGCAAAAGCAATGTGCAAATTGTTCAAGGATCTAACCATGGCTTCATACTTTGGAGCTCCCTTTATGGGAAGGCCAAGCTTTGTGAAAAACCGATTTGCAGTTTTCTCTCAGTCATTTTACATGCTATTCCAGAAATCATAGGCTTTCTGCAGCTTCAGAACAGCACTCATATCTCAGGCATCACAAGCCAATTTTAAGCACTTTCTTCATATCCTCTAGAAAAAGAAAAAATATCCTGGATATTCTCTGTGAAGCCAAATGGAAGCTCATAGCACTACAAACTTGTATCCAAATGCTGATCTTAATGATGATTACCTACTTTTCACTGCTTCAGTTAAATCAAAGGCGTATAAGATACCACATGGTGTCTTACAGGGTCAGACTAGTCAGATGACACTGTTGAAGTCCATCTTCAATCAGCTGCAGAATTTCAGTCTCAAATACTGCCAGAGGTACCAGGCTGAAAGATTAAGAAATTCCAAATGCAGAGGCCAACCCAGAATTAATGCTTTCTGTTTCCTGTTGGGAAATTCTATCTTCTGGGAGCTTAATTCTTCACAAAGCACCATTTTAAACTAATTTAAGTGTTGCACATAATCCAGATCATATGGTTTCTTCTTTCCACTCAACTTAAAGGTACAAAATAAGGACTGTGGGCCTAGAGCAAACACCCAGACTAAGCCACCCAATGTTCTTCATTCACTCCAATGTTGACAAGCTATTCATTAACTTCATCGGCTCCAGGATAGATCAAGCTCATTTTAGCACTAACATCACAGGAAAAGTCCAGGCCAGTACTGACTACTGTGGTTTGGTGGTGTGTTGGGTTTTTGGGTTTTTTCTTAATATTAACTTAGCACCATTTTAGTTCAAGTTAAACAGATTGTTATTTCAAGCTTCTCATTAAATGGCCAGGATTTGTATTGACTTGGATCAGTTTCACTTAGATCATGCTCAAAACCTTTATAAAATATTATAAATTCATTTCTTCTTCAATAATTCACTTTCTGTGGAGTAAAAATACCACATATCAAGCCATTTTGTAACTCCATACCAGAGACGTATTAATATACAATTGTGAAAAGAAAAAGATTTTCAGCACCAAACTTAGAAAGAAACAAATTTTTAGACAGCTAGACTGACTTTTAAAGGAATTTTTAAGGAATACTATAACTCACTTTTTCAAAATCAAGACCTACTGACATTTCTTACCTGGACACAATCTGAAAAGAAAGAAAAATAATTTAAGAGGTGTTTGAAAACAGAGTAATTTTGTGCTTACCAATGGTGACTGTATAAACAGAATTCTCTGAGACACTGGAAACAACCCAGAGCTGTGAGATCTGTAAGATTGTGATCTGAACTTCCAAAATAGTGATGGACTCCTTGCTGTACAGAAATCTGCTTGCCTTGGTCATTATTGCCAAGGAATATTTTGCAACAATATTGTTTCTAAACACAATACTAGGATCCTGTAAGAAATTCACCTGAGACATGAGAGTTTTCTGAAATCCCCTATAACACAACTCACAACAAAAGTAAATATACAGAAAGAAACATGCAAAGAAACACACAGGAGCAATGTGCTGTCTTAGCTCTAGACACAAAACTTTAGAGACTAAGTTATTATTTTTAATTTCCGTTTTCTACCTTTTCTGGTAAATAGCACATGTCCAGGAAGTTAATTAAAGACTGGAGAACCACATAGGTATTCTCTACCAGTCCTCTTTGTAGTGTCCACCAATTGATGGCTCAAAGGATTTTTCTAAGCCAGGGATGCTGACATTATATTTTGCAACCTTTATTGGCTTCATTTTTCAAGTACTGTTTCAGTTACTTCCAAGTCATGTAAACTTTAAGATTAATGAGATTTTTTTTGGTTTTTTGCAGGTTTTTGTTGTTTTTTTGTTTTGTTTGTTTGTTTTTTTTTTTCCTGGGGGAAAGGGTTGTTAAAGGCAAGTGCCGTAGCTCACCTTCATGCCTGTGAAGGCCACTTTATTTTGTATGCATTGAGCCACCATATGCAGATTACATTCAATAACCTCTAGTTCTGGTATCAGGAGAGACAGTGAACAATCACTCCCTATTCATCCTCTCCCTCTGCCACTTTTGATTTTATGGACTTTTATCATTCTGTCTCAACCATCTGCCTTTCAGTCTATTTAGTTATCCTCATACAGGTGTAGCATGCTATTCATCATTTCTGTCACTCCATTTAAAATCTTTCCTTTTTACTGCATTGGGCTGAAGATGGAAAAAACCACAGCTACACACAGTATTATGAATGCACATACACCAGAGATTTATGAATATATATTATTTGGTGGTATTAACAATGCTTTATTTTCTTTACTTGCTTGCTAGTAATTCCCAACATTTTAATTAAAATTTTGACCCCTATTAAGCTGATGTTTTTAAAGATCTATAAAACCCCCAAGATCTTACTTCAAGTAATAGCCCTCTTGGTGGTCCACAGTATGTAAAATAACTGTTTTTTTCCATATTAGTTGCTTAACATTTCCTGCACTGAATTCCATCTACCATTTTATCATCCATGAGATAATGCCATTTCATAATTCTTTCGTCATCTTTACTTCTCTGACCAGTTTGCCAGATTTTTCTGTAGCCCTTTTTCCAAAAGGTCATGAGTATACTATGAAGCACATGCCTAGGCACAGATCCTTGTGGACTTCCCTGGTAATTTATTTTTTACCACAAAATGTGATTATTTATTCCTGCTTCCTATTTCCTTTTAATCAGTTATTTAACCATCTTAGAACCCTTCCTTTCATCCTACAGCAGCTTGCTTGCTCCAACAGCCTCGAATGAAACCTCGGCAAAAGCCTTCCGTTTCAGAAGGTCATTTCCATATTGCTGCCAGGGATGTACACATAGCCCAGATCCTGCTATACAGACAGCTTTACAATTTTTCATTCAAATTGGACCTGCTTGTCCCTTCCTTTCCAGTGTTCATCCACTCTCTTCTTCCCTGTTGAGTGACACACACATTTAACAATATTAAAACAAAAGATTTCTTGATATTATTTGTTTACAGAGCTTTCCAGTTCATATAAGCGTACAATATTAAAGGAAATACAGCCACATAAAAATTAGCCTGAAATCTATCCTGCATTTATTACATGTTAAAAATCAAGTCAAATCAATGCTAGGCAATTTCCCCGTCACCTTCACACTGCCAGCCATATACACCACCAGACAAAGTTTCATTAGACCTTTATTGCTAATGTGAACAAAGTTTTAAGGAGTTCTGCTGCATACCAAAGATATACTGCAGAGGATTTTTCACTTTGTTTTCCAGAGGGGAGGGTGGGGAGGGTGGCACACAGGTGGGACAGACACGATACCCAAAAAGATTTTGTGTCTGATGAAAAGCTCCACATAAAAAGCAGCAGCCCAGCCAAGTATTTTGATGTTCAGACAACTGAAGTACTACTGATTTAGAAATGTAGCTCTTCTTACATTATACAGGTGAATAGCTCATGCCTAATTACAGACTGAAATTATTTGAAATAGCACAAGTTTAAAATATAAACACAGAAAATCAGATAATCAGAATTTCCAATGAAACATCCATTCTGGAGCAGATAGGTAACATCATTAACACAAACGCAAACAATAGTACAGAGGATTTAATTGGATTACTTCACTCCTATGAATTTTTCCAAAAAAGCACCTTAAGAAAGTTAGAAATGGAATTCAACTGTCATCTCTTCTGGATGTTTTGGCCTATAGCAGTCAGTCATGTTCTCCAAATGTGATCTCACTGAAGCAGCCGTGTGGACACAACAAATCACATTTGGACACTTCGATCCAAGAGTGGGTAAGGACAAGCAGAGGTGAGCAGCACGCTGTCCCTCACCACTAACACCAAGAGTTGCCATAGCAACAGGAGGGATCACTGGAAGAGGTTGGTATTGATCTTTCTATCCCATGTTCATTGCCATTTCTTCAGAGTAGTCTTACACAATGCTACCAAAACCAACACTGTCACACATACCCAAGTTCTGAAGCTAAAGGGAAATGATAGTGTTGAAAAGGCAGCAGGGAATAGTTAATTTTACAGTTAGTCTGTGTACACGAAGAGCAAGCAGCGAATCTTCATCTTAGTGCAAGCTCAGCTGGGGGAAGACAGGATGTCAATATGTACAGGAATGTTTCACCATGCCTTCCACCTACGTTTGAAATTTCCTAAGCATTCGCCTACAGCGCAGCATCTGCCTGTTCTCAGCATTTGTAACAAAACAGTTACCGATGTCTAGGTCACCTATTGCAAAAAGTAGGATACAGCAAAGGATATTTTGTGCTTAGTTGCAAGCCTTTAACATCATGCCAGCATACTGCAGACTGGCATGGATCCAGAAGGGTAAGGAAGTCTAAGTAGACAAATATTAAATAGATTTTTCAGGTCAATAGTAGCATAGCTCCAGAGTCCCTCACAGCACAACTTAACCTATAAATATGGGATAACACATTACGCGAGTATATCAGAGATTTTGGTAAAGACTAATATTATTTCCAGTAACAATACATAGCTGAGAACTACATTTAGTTCATAATTTGCAGGACGTTACTTTGTTGATACTACCATAAGGCTCAAATGAAAAATATATTTTGAAGGTTTCACTTCCACAAAAAACATTCCTTCTGAAGACATGTAAAAATGGGAGAAAAAGTGTTTAAAATATTAGATGTTATTAAGAAAGCCTTTTAAGACCACTCCCAATCGTATTTGAAGCCAGAACAGCTAACAGAACGTGGCCCTAGCTAAAAGCAGAAGGCTGCTTTTTCAAGAAATGTAGAATATTATTCTTGAAAACAAGTAGATAATTCCTGCTATATGAACCCTACATTGTCCTAGTTTTGTATCAGCATAATAACATTTCTGTAATTCATTATATTTGCATAAAGCTGATGTAATAAAGCAATAATATGGAATGTACCCATTATCACCAGAAACTTTAGAGTTCCCAAAGTGATTAGCCCCTTAATCATCTAGGTAGCACAGCCTTCAGAAAATGCATCATAGTTTCTCAAGGCAAATACAAAAGACAATATTACCAGTACAGATATTCCTAACAAAATTGTAACTTTTTTTACTTAAAAAAGCCAGATCCTGGACAAAACCTTTAACAATACCTACCAGTTGTGTACATCAAGTTAACAACTCCAGAATAACTCAAACAAATTATAACAGTATATGATATTTAAGGGCTCTCGGAACCCTGTTAATAACCAGTCTCCCATCATAACTTAAAGATGCAAATAGCCACGGGTCTGCTGAGGACCATTCAACTGCATACACGCTATCTTCATGTTCTTCATAGGTAGCTATTACACTGTCCTGAAGGGGCTCTTTAATCCTAAAATTGAAAACAAACACCAAAAAAAAAAAAGTAAGGATTTGTGAACACACTTGATTTCAAAGGCCATATTAAGTGTCACTAACATCTAGATATATAAAATCCCATTTAAAGTATAAGAATGCAGTAGTAGGTTCTAAGGGAATATTTTATACCTTATGTTTGCATGTACTTATGTCTTACATGACAGCAAAGTCAAGTCAGTGGAAAAGACCCCATTTACAGGGACAAAGTAACTCTTACTCTAGATTTCAGTGCATTTCCTGTCTCTCAGAACCTATACTAAGCATCTCTCTCTCTCTCTAAAGCAAGTTAAACTACCTGGCATGATCTAAATGCACAACTTTTTACAAACATATTTTCTCTCATCATGTATCATCCCATCCTCTCCCCCTTCATTGTTAAATGAATTCTTAAAATAATACACAGTCTTAGAGATATGTAGATGGGTAAGAAGTTGCAGTCCCTAACATCAGTCTCTCCTGTGCTGCCATCTTGGACCCATTCTCTCCAGAATTATGGAAGGGGGATGAAGCCACCACTCTGAACACTGATTTTTCTCTCCCATTGCTAGAATTATGCAGCACCAGATCCTCATCTACTATTGTATACTCCACCTCCCACTGCAACAGCCAAGCTCCTGGTCACCTACATCATAGGAGTGACACAGATTGCCTTCTGCATTGTAAATATTCAAGAGATTTAGGAAATTCTCTGAAGTCCAAACCACTCAAGAGTCATTGATTCTACTCTGCTAACTGAGCACAGCCCTTGCCTCCATTCCCAAGGCCAGTCTCTCCTCTCAAAGCACCACTACAGTACATTATTCTGTAGCTACAGGGTAGGGGAATTTTCAGAGGATGACCCTAGAGCTCCCTTCAGCCACAGAGAGACTTGTCTCTGTCTCACAAGAATCAGTCAGCCCTTCAGAGACATCCCTCTGCCTCCTAGAAACAGCCTTGCAGTACAGCTGCAACTCTCCTCATGGAAAGCAAAGTCAAATAGCCTTGTGAATGCCACTCAATCATTTAAACAGATGCTGCTACTAGAGAAATGAAGTGTTGCTATTGGCTGTCTTTGCCCTTTCCTGCTGCTCTCTGAAAGCATGCAGTTCTGCAATCACAAAGCCTGGAAGGAAGCACAGTATAGGATCTTTGCAGGTTATCACTGCCCCACCCAGCCAGCTGAGCCAGCTGCAAACCTAACACTGCAACTAAAATTCAATTGAGTTTAATGAAGAAACCAACAGCAGACTCATACTGTAGAATAGCTTCAGATATGTATTTTCAAGCATTTCTACCATTTACTTGTGCTACATTAAAAGTCAACTAACCAAAAAAGGTCACAGCGCAACCAACGCCCAGTCCCTGGTTAATTGCAAAGAACAAGCTTGTTTTGCAGTTCTCCTGAATATGAACTTTGGTACAAACCATCTAACAGCAGAGCTAACAAACACATACAGACACTTCATCTCCTGCAACGTGTTTTTCTAACTTCCTGCTAACTGACATGCCTGGTTAAGTGAAAGTTGGTCATGTCCCCAGACAGCAATGTGCTTCATGCAGTGCTCACCCACTTACCCACAACTCCATTATTCTGAAGGTTTCAGATGTCTCTCTGGATAAGCAGAGGAGTAATGCACAGTGCACATGGCTGTCAGGGGACACGACCGACTTTCAGCTAACCAGGAATCTCAGTTAACCAAAGACTGGATAAACAAGAACAAATAAGCTTCTAGATTACACTAGTTTCTGTATGCTCACAGTTGTTTCAGTGTTTCATTTAAATAACACAGCTCATCTAATTTAATTTACAGGAGTCATAAGGGGAATGAGCATTCAGGAAACAAGCCTGTAGATGAATTTCTGTTTGGCATTTCCATTTATAACTACAGTTTTTAACTGGGTTTTATTATTGTCTATACACTGAATTTCCTCTTACAACATAACATAATGACATAAGGAGCCAACTTGTTTGTGATGAGTTTTTTCCTCACAACAGGAATCTCCTAGAGGCAGACTACCTTACCTGACGCTAAGAGATTTCCAAGAAAACACCTCAGATTTCTCTGCATTTTGGTTATGTTTGCATTTTTTTGGTAATCCAAGAATAGATTGAGGGCACTATTTTTGAATCTATATCAATCTAGGGTACTTAGAATTGTTCTGTTCCTGACTCGCACAATGATTTATGCACCCCAAATAAAATTTTACACGTTTTTTACACGTGTAAAATTTATTAAAGAATATACATGTATATTTATTAAAGAATCATCTCAGATTAACAGGAAGAGTAGCTGTACAGAGCTGGATATGAAATAAACTTTCTTCTACACTACTTTAATGTATGTATAATTCACATGGTTGCCAGAACACAGAGATAGCTGGTTTTATTTAAAAGCTGCAGGCTATGGATATAAAACCAGCTGTGTATAGCTATATATATAGCATGCATGTACAAAACAGCTATGTACAGCATGGATAGCTATGCTATATAGCTAGCTCAGTGTACCACAGATGTAGGTGTTTGGCCTACTGATTCCATGATTGAGAGACGGTGCTGTGCAAGGCCAGCAGCTGGATTCAATGAGCCTTGTGGGTCCCATCCAACTCAGCTCATCCTGTGATTCTGTGACTGTATTTGATAGCATACTTGCTAATCCCTTGTTATGCCTCACAAGCTTAGTAAGCTATTTTCTTCCTTGCCCGAGATCTTCTTGACCCTTAAAATGCTTCTTTAGTTTCTTACTTTCCTATCTATTTTGAAGATTTTATTCTGACCAAACTAAAATTCCTTTTCTTCTATATGTTCTTGCACTGCACCAAGTGACAATGCACCACATTCTTTTTGCCACCAAAAAATTGTAATATGAAATGTGCAGTCTCTACCTACATCATGCATAAATTTCAGACCTGTGCCACACAGAGCTGAAAATGGACCATGTTTTCTCTGTAGTCTTATTCAAATAGTACGACCCCAACCAGCTTCTATGAAAGGAGAGAAGCTTTTATTTTACTAGATAACTTTGAGGTTAGTTGTGTTACAGATTCAAGAAAGAAGCCTGTTCAGCCTTGGATAATTGTTTTCATGTGGAAAGCTGTTATTTCCAATTACTTCTCATGGTAACAACCACTTAAGTTTGCAGTGCTTGCAATTCTGTTTTGTCACCACAGTGTTCAATAAAATATGGTTTTCAGTCAGCAAAAATCATTAATTCCTTATCACAGTCAAAATTAAATCCTCTTTAATCTAAAAGTCACTATGAAATAGAAATAAATCAATAGAGCGGCAGCATGTACTGCAGCATCCAAAAATGAGTCCTGAAAAGTACAGCACTGGATTCTGGATTAAGCCCATGGATACAATTTCCTTTTGACTTCAAGAGAAAATTGTTTCTGGTAGGATTAGACAACACACTGCTTGCCTTTTCACTCACTTTAAAAAGCCTGAATTCAAGTACATTTATTCTTGAACACATTGTTTATAGACAATAATTGGCCATTCATACTGTTCAAAACACAAATTTTTTTAATTCAAAAAAGAGTTTTCTGAACTGCTTCCCCAGAAAAACAAGAAAACACTGTTTTTATAGAACAGGGCTCATAGATGTCCTAACATGAAAAATAAATTAAGGAAGGAATACTTACTGATGAGGGTTAAAGAAAGAAATACTACAGGAAAACCCGAAGCTTTTAAAGAAAACAGTCTTGGAACCGAGAAGTGCTGCTGCACGACATTTTGACCAGCTTCTTACACATCTAACAAAGTAGTCCTGAATCCTGGCATTCCCCAAAACAGAAACTATTTAACCTGTTTTAATTAAATATGTCTCTTGGCTGATTCCATAGCATAATCCTATGACTTCTAGGTTTCTCCAAGACATTAATATCAAAAACAAAATAGCATCAAATTTAACATTGCTGACAGCTGTGAAAATATCCTGAAAGTCTGCCTCAGCACGTTTGGCAAATACTTTTCAAAATATCGACGCTAACAAGTCTCTCTCCTGAAGTCACAGATACATATACAAAGGTGCTACGCCAGATTGCACAGTTCATATGTAATACTGTAAAACCACATGATTTATTATTCAAAAATCTCTAAACCACATTTCTATCATGAAAAGTAGATACCACCAACTTCTTTAGATAGAATTTTGAAGAAAGTCTCTTTCTACAGAGAGGGCAGCCACCATTTTCTCTTTGGTCCATTCCAATAGCAGAAGATCATTCTACCCATAGCATCTCATTAAAAACTTCATGATCTCAAGTGACATACTCTGTACAGGAAGAACTAATCCTTTACATCTCTCAGCATTAAATATAAAATATTGAGAAATGCTTGTCTTAGATCTTCTGTTTGTATTTAAGGACATTATGGCTAACATCTATGACAAAAAAGATGGAAACATAAGCCTTCAGGAAAAACACTAAAACTGTATTTTCTGATAGGAATTTCTGGTACAATCTTCAACAGATAACAAAGATTATCATTATTTTAGAACATATTGTCAAAAAATGTAACATAAGGGAGAAGGCAGCATACTGACCTTAGTAATCAGTTCTGCCAGTGAAAACAGCAAACATCTTAAGCCTGTAAACCCCATAGAAAACTAAGGGAACTGGTAGCTTAAACTGCAAAATTAAAGTTTTAGGATGGCTTCCTTTCCAGGACTGAAGTATAAACTCAAAATGTTATTGACCATATAAATATTTTCATTGTTATGGATACAGAATAAGTTTTTTCTCTTACAGAGTAAGTCTTCCATTACCAGTTGAGCCTTGTCACAAAGTTCTGGCTACAGAAGTCATGAAGAATAAAAACACAGCTGTAGATGTAGCATGTACCTTGCTGCTGGTGCTCCTATGACTCCAAATATTCTTCTCATGCTGCATATCACCAGCATACCAAACAGAGACCTACACAGTTCATATTTTAAACCTATAAGCCAAACAAACATATTGGAGTAACTGAAGAAAAGGAATCCTGACTGTCAAGTAAAAATGGCCACTAAACTGCAAGAACCTAGTAGCTTTCCTCTATTGTTAGAAAGAGTAATGTAGAATTAAAATTACTATCAGAATAATTTAATACAGTAACATATAGACTCACTCACTAACATCAGGATTTTGGATGACCAAAGACTAAAGGAAGGATATAAGACACTCACTACCTCCCTTAGGAGGAAGACAGTTCCCAGTGCTCTTCTAGTATCTTACAGGGAGCTGACAGTCACCTTCAGGAGATTTAGAACTCAGGCAAGTTCAGGGTTGAAGGGAGAAAGTTCTTGCAACAACCGAGTGCAAAGCCATTAAAGAAGGAGGTCAAGGAGAAGCCGGACAAGCAATTGCATCCACAGATGTGGAATGATCCCATGTTTTAGAAGTTTTGTTCCAACTTAGGCAGTGAAAATCACTCCTCATATTTTTATCCAGGCACATTAGCTTTCTTTTGGGGATGAAACCTAAATGGATCCAAGTACTCACCCTCATCTGTTCTATTTTCATTTATTTTGTACACTTTTCTGAACTAGTGTAGTGCTTCATTCTCAGCTGTGTTTTTTGTGGGTTTTTTTCCCATATTTGAACTGTGCTTTAAATAATCCAGACTAGGGACTTGACCAGAATATAGCATAGCTGTCCTTTGGTCACACGCCTATAGCTCTTCTCTGTGGAAAACTCCAGCCTCCTCTTAGACTACCTGTTTTCAACAGCAGTTTTGTGCTTCCCATGCAGAGAGCACTGATGCCTTTCTTAATTCAGTGTAAGAAAACACAGTTGGCATGTTTCTCCTAGACAAATTTCACAAAAACCATGCAAGCACAGCTGGCATGTTTTAGAACAAATGAAAACACTGTGAGAGCAGATAAACTCAAGAATATGGCTAATAGCAAAGGAAAACCATATATGGAAGAATCAGAAGTTCCCAAAGATTATTCAGAAGGCAGTAAATGTCCCTGAACTGCAAACAGTCTGGGGCTAGGAACATACCCAGAGGCACTACATCTCCTTTTTCCTACTTCTATTATTTTTCCTCCTGACTACTATGAGACACATGACACAGGGAAGCTGCCTGCTCTTGCCTTTTTTGACTGATGAGAGAAACAACAGTAGCAGTTAAACAGTAGGGAAAACACAGACATGACAGAGTCTGATCTAAAGCAGCAGTTAAGAGGAACTAGTTGATTTCAACAAGAGACAGATCTTCATGCAACAGTCCTAGTTATATTGCTTATTCAACCATGTTCTGGTCTCTAAGATGGGAGCAGATAGGCCCAAGATGTCAACACAGACAAACACTGAAGGAAGAAAACACTAAGAAGAAATTCTTATGAAGAATGGAATCCAGCATCTTTTAGTTTGTCTATTCATTATGCAATGAACTTGAATTCTTTTCTTTTGAAAAAAATTTAACTGCAAATTATTATTTTCAGCTGGGAACCTTAAAAACCAGACAACTACAACAGTAAATCTGGCAAGAATTATTGAGTGGGTAGACTCATGCATAGCTCTACACAGCTGAACAAGGAAAGGCTAAACTGTTTTGTCTCCAACCAAGAAATACAGTAAAAAACAGGAAATTTACTCTAAAAGATATTAAAAATTAACAAGTCTTAAGGATCTCAGGAAGGAGATTAAACTGTGCAATGTTTTCAAAATATGGGGACTTTACTAAGTAGAAAAAACAATAAACCTTTGAAAATAAAACTGACACATACTCATCATTTTTATATTTAATCCAAGGAGGTTTTTCACAAGTGATTGTGTTCAGGACACATAAAATGCAGAAAGAGTATTTTCCTTTCTTTCCACTTGATAGTTTAACCTTCTGAGAGAGATATGGTACTCAGTCTGAAGGTGACTGGCTAGAGACACTAGTTGTATAAATATTTGCTTCTCCTGGTATATTTCACAATACACCTGAAAAAGACATTCTCTTTATCAGTATTTATGTGCTGTTTAGTAACAAATCAGATGTCCTCCAAAACAGGATAAATGAACCTTGTGAGACTATAACACTTTCCTGAAAGTCTAGAACATACCCAAACAAAAAAACTCCAAAAAACAAACAAACAAAAAAAAACCCAAACACACCCCTCCCCCATTAAACCATAGAGTGAAAACCTGTATCTTACAAAAGAGACAGTACCTATGGAATGGTGTAACACTCTTCACAGAGGTCTCTAGGAGGCTATCAGAGCCGAAATATTTGGCACTAGTGGTTGACTAACAAGAAGTATTCCCAACAGCTGTTATGCCCTACTTCATTTGTGCACTCAGAACTGAACAGACATTCATTTGGCAACAGTTCAAGGCTGCAGCAGCTTGCAAACATCCTTCTGACTCAACTCATAACAAGAGGGCAGAAGAGGAAGCCTAAAACAAGATTTTTACAGTAACAAGCAAAGGTTACAGAAGATAATGTGCTTTCCCAGGTTTTACAGAAAACAGATGAGCAACTGAAAAGCATGTATTTAAAAAGCAAATGCAGAATTGATACTCCTGTAGCCTCTGGGAACCGGCAAGGGCTCTACATCATTACTGTACAAGTAATTCATGATGTGGTTTACACTCATCCCATCGCCACAGGAAAAGATGCATTATATTTGTTGTACTGCATTAGATGACCTTGAATTCAAAAACTCCTATTCTAGAACAATGACTTGTGTTTTAATGAGGCAACCTACACCGTCCACAATCCACAGAAGTTCAGAATTCCAAATAACCTACTCTACAATGTCTGTCAGAATGCTATTTACTTGTGATATTTTTAATGCATTCCCACCATATTAAAAAAAAATGTGGTCTCTTTCTCATTTCGACTAATGCTATTTATCTTCCATCCAGAACAGAATAAATTGCAATCTCCAGTCAAAGATAAGGAACCAAAAGATGTTCTTGCCCATGTCAGGGAGTTGAAACTAGGTGATCTTTAAGACACCTTCCAACACAACCCATTCTTTAATTCTATACTTAAAACACTGTAACTCAGTTACATTCCAGAAAGTAAGTATATACTGCTGATGTGAGCAAATTTTTAGGTATTTAATTTGATACTCCTTGATTTTTCAGGCACTTATAATACACAGATAAAAATCTTCTAAAGGAATCCTGTACATTTAAAATAAACCATTTCTATATATGAAGTAGCTTTCTTACTTAGTATTAAAAAAGAATAGTTTCCAGGTCCTTTAAATGAAGCCAAAACATCAAAACTATTCGGAGCAAAACTGCATGTGTATTAATAAAATGAAGGTTCAAGAGCAACCTTAAAAATGCAACTAGAGATGCAACCTAAACTTTATTTAGAATTTTAGCTGGAATATCTAGGAAGCACAGCTGAGCAACTAGGGGATCTTTTCTGTTATTTCCTTATCACATCTGACTATTGTTTATTTTAAAAGATCATTCAGGAGTTAATCTGCCTGTGTAATTGCAGACAGCTTTGTAGAGCTCTCCAGAAGAGGGCAATGGAGCTGGTGAAGGGTCTAGTAAGTAAGTCATGAGGAGGGGTTGAGGGAGCTGGGGTTGTTTAGTCCGGAGAAGAGGAGGCTCAGGGGTGACCTTACTGCCCTCTACAACTGCCTAAGAGGATACTGTAGCCAGCTGGGCATCAGTCTCTTCTCCCATGCAACAAGTGACAGGAGAGGACACAGCCTCAAGCTATACCAGGGTATGTTTAGGTTGGACATTTAGAGAAATTTCTTCACAGAAAGGGTGATCAGAAATTGGAATGGGTTGCCCAGAGAGGTGGTGGAATCACCTTCGCTGGGGGTGTTTGAGGAAAGACTGAGAGTGGCAATCATTGCCAGGGTCTAGCTGACACAATAATTTTCAGTCATAGGTTGGACTCTGATCTCAGAAGTCTTTTCCAATATAATTCATTCTGTAATTCTGTGATTCACTTTGTAGGAAGGAAGAGTTTGCTGAAGACCACTATGAAAGCTAGTCAAAAAATTAGAAAGCCTCAGCCCAACCTCAATCTACAGAACTTCCTATATACACATATATACACAGTTAGTTTAATAAAACCCCATCCCTACAAAATTCACAAGGAAAATATTTGATTCCATACAAACCAAGTGGATGGGTTTACAACATTTGCCAATAGCATGCAGTATTCTCTACCAAGAGTGCTGAAACCAAGCTTCTGGTTTTCTTGATCTAGGTCTGATGAGTTACTGGGTTCCAGAGCAGTCAGAGATATTAAGAGCAAAATTATTTAAAAAAAAAAAAAGTATTTATACTTCATTTCTTCTGCCCATGAAGAAGCTCATCATTAGACTGGTAACATTTCCCAAAGGTCCTAACACGTAGACAGCAAATACAAAAGCATATTTTCAAATTCTAACTTAACCCAGATTATTCTACATGCTTGACTTGAACCAGAGCTCCCTTAAAGTGAATCTTTTCACCAGCCCAGTGGACTTTAGGACTGATCCTCAGCATCACCATTCCCCTCCTACCAGTGAACGTGGAGTCACCATGCCAGTGACATTTAAAGAGTGCGTTCCACCCAAGACTGAATAAAGAACAAAGTGGGAATTCTAACTACTTACCTGAAAGGCCTGTACACAAAAATCCTAGTCAGCAAAGAAAAAATAGCATGTAAACCATTACAGTGAAACAGCAAATTATAAGCATCTACATAAAACTCAGGAAACTTCATACTTCTCTTCTTGATGCTGGTCCTCTTGGTCACTGAGTTCATCATCATCTACCATATGGCCAAATGGTTCAGAAGAAATTGATACCATATTAGACAGGATAACTCTGCTATCACTGCTTCCTGTAAGGATCAGCTGATCATGAGAATGATTGTATCTGACATTCCAGACCCTAAAAAAGTTCAAGCAGATAGAATGTGAGACTATTCATGGCAGATAGTGCATCACTGTTAAACAATTTTTTTAAGAACAGCACTAAAAATTAATCTTTTCAATGTTTTAAATTTGCATAGAAGTAGCATGCCTCCTTCCAAAGACTGTTTTTTTGCCATCTTCATTAGGCCTTTAAGCTTCCATGTCATCTGTTTTCCATGAGGCATCATTAAAATTCAACAAGTAAATAAAAAAAACAAAACAAAAAACCAAAACAAAACAAAAAAAACCAAATCACACCATACAATGCTATCATTCCTTGAAGGTATATGCCAATTCATTGTTGAGTAAGCCAGATAAATACTTAAGTCCTAAATACAAAAATTCCCCAAAGCAAAATATGGATTAAAAATAGCCTTTTAAACAAAAATCTCACAACATTCTTACAGTGAAATTGAAAATAGATCCTAAAACAAATGTAGGACTATGTTTCTCTTCAGTTTTTACATTTCATATATTAAGTTAATATCAAATGTCTTATGGTTCTTGTTTTGTTGATGTTCTTTGAATATTCTGAAGAAAAAAGGTATAAATAATGTGCCTGTTAATTCCCATCTTCATTTCCCTTAAAGTAGCATTAGGAAGTGGATCTATTTTGCAAGAATTATTCCAACCCAAATTTTATAAAATATGAATAATTCATCTTTTCTTAAGCACTGAAATTTGCAGACATCAGGCAAGATTCTCTCCTTACTCCAGCCACAGGCCAGTGCAGTAGATACAGGCTCTAAATCTTATTTCAGAAAATAAAATTATTCACTTGCATATTCTGACTTAAGGACTGTGAAGAACATAAAAAACATTGAGCTGCATTACTGAACATTTCAACCATGTGACAACAGAAGGATAGATGGCAGCTGCTTAGTTACTTCACATCAGGTGCAGCACATTGGGCTCCATTTGGGAAGGCACACCTGTGTCCCAGCTGGGCCCCACGGGCCAAGTTCTGTGATGTGCTTCTCAAAGGTGCACCCCATCTCCCAACAACGTTAACAACAGTTTCTTGCCAATTAGACTAATGTTATCTAAACTCTTAATTTACAATTACACAAGGAACACTGACATGCTGAAACTTTTTCTCTGTGCAAAAAAATGATTATGCACAATAGTACAAACACAGTTTGCATTGCTCCTAAACGACAAAATAATTAGCTGAATAAATTATATAAGCCATCCACCCACAAAACAGCATGCAGATAATTTGTTCTACCAGTGGGAATGCTCCTCTAGTGTCTTCACTGGTTCAATGACATTTCTCGTGTCCCAGAATTTCACCTTGCAGTCATCTCCACAGCTAGCCAGGTAGTACTGTTTATTTGGATTAAAGTCCAGGTCTCGTACCAGCTGTCCGTGTGCATTTTCTATACAATATATCTGCCTGTAAAACATTAAAAAAATTTGAATGGTCTATAAAAAGCTGACTGCATGCCACCTACAGAAATCTGTTTCCCTGGAAACTTGCATAATCCCCTTAGCACCCACAACCTAGAGTTCCCATGGCTAGTGCAGAGTTTAGGGAATTCCCAGTTGTTAACAACAGTGACTCGTATAGATTTCTCAGCTTGCTTTGATGCTTTGCACCTTCCATGTTTGTTTCCATTAAGATCATCTGGAGTTAAAAGGAAATAGTAATTCCAGATGATTCTAGCACAGCTCTGTAATAACTGTTATAAATGTCTGCTACTAAACCACAACAGTTTCAGGTAAGAACTTCTTCACCCCTAAGTAGTTATACTAGTTCCCTATTTATGACATCTACTTCAGTAGGAAAAGCTGAGATGCAAAGGTTGCAACAGATATCAATGACAGCTTTTTATTATTGCTCTGTACTGAATTTACCTTCTTGAGCTCTTGCATTTATCACTAATTTACCTGTGGCCCTTAAACTACTCAGCCAGACACAACCACATCCATCTGGACCACTTTAGAAAACATCTGTAGTACTGCTAACAACCTAGCATATCTATTCAAAACACCATGTGCCATCAGTTTGTGTCCCTACCTTGCCTCTTAAACTTAGGGATTGTCTGATTTTTCCTGTTTCCACTATTGTATGACCAATATATCATCTAAAGTTCTGCTTAGACTTGACTGTCCCCTACAATCTTCACTGGAACTTTTCAACACTCCATGAGCTTTTTGTTTTTCTTCAAATGAAAAATGTTTCTCTTCAGTAAACATATTGACCAAAAATTCCTACTTCTTGTGAAAATTACATATACTTATGGTCTTCTGTCACAATCAGATAGTCTCTTGCTGTTAATACTTAACTACTAATACAAAGCAAAATAGCTCCAGAAGGAGAGATTCAAAGTTATCAGGTCTGTACTAAGCCCTATCTTGACAGCTCTGGCTGTCACCAGTGAAATTACTAAGATATCTAGCATCAACAGTCTTCTCAGAGTTTGAGAGGCTAAGGATATCATTCAGGTAAGCCTTTCTACCAAGTATTCTAGGAGTGGAATTCAAGCTTCCACTAATCTTTTTGGAATACGTATATGGCAAAAATACTAAGTCTCAAGCATGCTTGCTGTGGTAAAACACATCCTTCCTCCTTCACTGCACCTTTCACTCTTTCTTGCATCACTTAGAGATGTGTATAAGGGCTTAAAAATACTACTGTCCATTGTATATTCGGACAACTCACCATGAAAGACTTTATCCCAACTTAACTATTATTCTGACCATTTGATCTCTTTCCTCCCCAGATATGAATATTCTTTTTGTCACTTTTCACCCTATCTACAGCAATAATATGTACACTAAACTTTCTACTTACATCATAAGATTAATGCCAGACCACATGAACATTTTCTCCAGCTATTGGCTCCACTTTCTCATATTATTCTTCTTACATATTATTTAGAATTTAGCCTTGGAGTCTGAATTTTCCTGATAAAGTTCTCTCTAAATCCAATCAGCCTAGTGTCCGTCTTCTCTGCTTCACAAGCTCTTCTCTGATTAAGACTGCTTCTTAGTCTAGTCTAGGACTCTTCCTGAAAATCTTTTATTTCCTCTCCCCTTCTTTGTTTGTTATGTACCCCCTCTATCTTGCAGCTATCATAACCACCGTCTGCAGGAGCGGCTATTGTAGCTGCTTCTAGTATTTCTCTTCACTTTGCTGGTAGAACAATTTTCTGCCCTTGATTCCCCCCTCCCCCTTCTTTTTATGCTTCTTATACTGCCACAGTTTATATTGCCCTGACTTTAAATTCCTACTTCTAGCCTATCTAATTATTATGAAATATTCACATAATAGACATATTACAGCCTAATTGAAGTTGAAACTTACTATTGCACATACTTTTTGAGTATATTGCAAACAGCTCTTTAGCATAGCCTAGTTATCAAACTGGTTTAAGGACAAACCAGTTTTAAGGACTTATTTACTCTGGGCTTTACTTAAAGTAAATACAATAGTGGGGTTTGCTTCTGTTAACCAAGCTACCACTTTCACTGAGAATCCAGACTACAATATCCACATAACCTAGCTTTCATAGAAGTTACTCAGAGAATTTTTTAATGCAAGATAGAGATGCTTCTTCTAATGAGACAGAGCATGAAGCAGACTTTACAATATTTAATATTCTCTCTTCAAAACACAGGCTTTGGTGAAAGAGCTGCATGCTATACATTAGAAAAAGAATTACAAAAACATTACAAAAAAAAGGAAATTAATAAAACCCCTTCTTCTTTTGTCCTCTCTTTCCACTCTCGTCTTTATAAGGCGTCTTTATAAATTTAAGTATACACATTTCATAAAATTAGATTTTTATGTATCAGTTTACAAGGCAAAGAACAGGACATTCAAACATGATTTTCAAACACTTCACAGGAAGTGACTTTTAATTATTGTACTTTTAACTTTCCTTCATTAAATGAATCTTTTTGGCAAAACCACAAAGACTAGCAAGCAAGGGATTTATTGCTACAACTCTGAGCTGGCAGGAACCACTGAACTAAATTTAAAGTCATCACCCTTTAAAGCAACAGAAGTTATTACAAGACATCAGTCTTCTCGGTTTAGTGATAAATTACCATGTGCTAAAGGGATAAAGTGTACTTTTAAAAAAGCTAGAAGAAGCTTTAGTAGTCATGGCAACAGATGTGCACAACATCACTCCTTTGCTTATCAAAATCACAACTAAACAGGGGGGGAAATGCCTTATTAGGTATATTCAAAGCTTTTATTTGGTTATGATTTTGACAGATTCAGTGATTTCTTATAACCAGCATGCTACAATCATTAATATAATATAGAGCACTGTTAAAATCAGAATTGAATGGCGAACTTGACCTGTGAATTGCCTTCGAAGATTAAAGTCACCTTAAAATGTTATGAAGATAGTTCACAGCATAGTCAGGACTGTTGTTAAACCATTTTCAGGTTGAATTACAAAACAGCTTCATTCAGATAATTCCTATGTATTGAACAAATCCTTGTGAGACTAATACATGGTTCAATAAAACTCAATATACAAGTTAAAATTGAAGCTGAGGGGGAATATCAGAGAAAACTTTTTGTTAAATTGTAACTATATCAGCTACGCAAGCCTTTCTATTCCTTTTATAAACTGTAGGTTTGCCACTTATCATTTCAAATAAAAAAAATTATGGTAGGAGCAATGCAAAAATCTGCCTCCAAAGGAGATTGTCTTTTCTAGAGAACATGACTGCAAGCTCTCCTTACCTCATGCTCCGTGTATCCCAGCCTCGGACAGTGGTATCATTGGCTGTGGCAATCTGGGTACAATTGTGGTGTGGACTCCATCTTCCTGAAGTAAATTTTAATTGTCCTTTCCCTTCCAAGGCTGTGGAACTAGAGAGCTAAAATAATGAAACAAAGCTGGCAATGTTTCTAAATGTAACACTAAAATGAAATTAGTTGCAATGAAGACAAAGCTACTCAATAGCCTATTGCTGCGAGTGCAACAGTCTACTAAATCCAAAGATTGAAGGGAAAAAAAAGTAAAGAAACAACAAATAAAAGCTAGAGCTGATTTCTGATCACTAATTTTTGAAAAGGCTTATGCAGTGTAATGTATGCCGAATTATTAGAAGTACTTTAATTCTATAAATTAAAACCTTTTCAGATCATTGTTGTAACAGTAGATAGACAATACAGGCACACTGCACAGATTTGTAGCTGCCACACACACACATACATTTAGCTTCATTAGCAGTCCTATAAGATTTTTTTCCATGTCAAAATGCCAAATTTCATCTGTAGTAACAGAATTATGGTGTCAAAGACTCTTTTTGATGTATGTATAGCAGCTTCTAAAAATAATGAAGTCAAGGCCCATTTGCCCATGTCACCACATACATGCCTGTTAAAATAACAGTAGATACTAGATTACAAATCTACAATCTGTGAGATAAAAAGGTTTCAGTTCCAAAAACAGGCTTCTATGTCCTGGAGCAGGCAGCTCTACATCTCCACAGTTAATGAAAAGAAGGTCCTAAGTAATAAACTTTCTCTTTGAAGTTGCATAGCAAGTTATCCCCTAATTTCATGTGAACATGGGGGAAATCAAAGCTGCCTACACTGCAAATTACTTTTACTTCCAATCACTTACTGAAACCGTTTAATACCTAAAGAGGGAGGGGAAAACCAAAATATTTGCATTTAATTAGGTATAAAATTTACACAAATTTCAAGCAGCTACACAAACAGCAGACTTATTTGGTCATCTTTCACACAACTTTCATATTTCAAAATGTTTCATTATGAGGTATTTCACAAAAGCAGATTACTGCACTGGATCCTGTTGGATCTTAATGCAACATCAATACACTATTTAATAGTAGATTTCACAGCACAAATATTATGCTTTGATGGATGAAAAAGACTAAAACATACAAACTGTTTACAATAACTTTAACTGATATCAGCAGCAAAATATGCTGTCAATACTAAACTGCCTAAATCTATTTGTATATTGTATAAATGTTCATGTATGTATTTTTCTAAATTTTTATTACTACAGCTCCAAGAATATCGTATCTCTTTAGCATTACGATTAACAATCTAGAAATTCCAACTAGAATTTTTTTTAAAAGAATGTGGAATTCCCAGCATGCAAGAGATATACTGCTCATGTGTTAATGAAAAATGTAACACTGTGGCCAAACCTACTCCTCTAACACCATTCCTCCTCTAGAACAAATGCTGTTCTGAAAACCTTTCTACAACTTGCAGGTTATTAATAGAAACAAAAAACACTGCATAGGACACTGGACAATAAAATTCACTTTTTGTTTTTTTTGACAGACACTAGATTCCAGGCTCAACAGAATATTCATAGCTTGTGTAGGCAATTTCAAAAATTAAAATAAGTTTCTTCAGTAAGCAGACTTGGCCATTCAAAGTTTAGACTGGGGGAAGGGAAGCCATGTTAACACTACGACAGAACCAACAAAGGAAGTATATTTTCTCACGTATTTAAAAAAATCTGCTCTTGAGATGGAAAGTATCATATATTCAAAATATGACTCAAGGCAGATGGTCTTCGTCAGCAGTAGACATTACTTTCTCCAGCATTCCAGACATACATACATATATATATATATATATATGTGTGTGTGTGTGTATCTTCTCATTTTAACTTTTATAATGTAAGCTACTATAAAAAAATCAAATTTGTCTTCTTTGCAGTCAAAAGTTTAGGGTTGAGGCCAGCACACACATACTGTGATATTTCTTAACAACATATGAAAAAAATCACCTATATGCTACATGGGCCAATTCACCCTTGCCTTCATAAGCAATTCATAATTAAATTAAATGACATCTTTCCTTATACAGATGTCCAGCTATATGTACAGCCAAGTTCTTAATTGACTCAGTCTTCTTTTTCATGTCATCTGTGAACCTGAAAACAACTTTAAGAATTTAAAGGACAATTTGGAGATAAAGAAGAGAATTTTCACACATAAAAAGGAATTCTAATCTAACAGAAGGAAGTTGACAAGTTTCCTTCCTAGACATCCAAGAAATAAAGGAAACAAAACTGGTAGCTTAGAATCACAAATGCAGGTTCAAAAACTCCTGAGTTGTAATTTTAATTCATACAGAATATATGGACAGGTAAGTGCTCTTTTTATCTTGAAACCTTTCCTCCACTTTAAATGCAGAAGAGCTAAAAAAGAAAAGCTTCCTAGAAAAGGGAAGGAAAACATGACATAAGTGTATTTTAAAAATTATTCTTGCATGAAGGATCTGTGCTGCCCAGGGGACGAAGACATACAGGTGTGAGGGCCTCACTAGATACTTTAGGTAAACAACTCACAGTATTATTTTATAAATACAAAATGGCACATACATTAAGGAAAAAGGAAAGGAATAGAGTAAGATTGAATGTCTACTTTTAGACAACAAAATTAGGACTTACTCTTGCAACGTACAAGGATCACACTGATTTCAGAAAAGGAGTCTGGAGAAAATGAAATCTTGAACAGTTTAAAATGGTTACTGGAGTATGGATGGATTTTACACTATTCCTAAATGCTTAGCTGGAACAATGCCTAAATCTGGTGGCACAAGAAAAAAACTAGATGGGCAGCATGATATTATACTACAGTTGCATGAGAGCACCACTTTAAAATAAGAAAAAAAAAAAACCTCTAAAAATTAAATAATGTAATATTATCAAAATAGAACTGTTTATGTTATCTTCAGTGAAGGAAGGGGTTTTACAAAAACAAAGTACCAAAATATGAAAAAAATCTGTCCTAGGATATCCTAGATCTAGGACTGATGTCTGTGTATACAAATCAAAATATCAATGACTCCAACTTATTTTTGTCAAAATATCAAGGGCTGAGGTTGATTTTCCTGCTTCAAGTTTTCATTACATAAGGTCTGACTTGGAAAGAGGAAAAAACAGGCACTATCCTTCAAAAAAAAAAAAAAAAACAAAAAACAAAAAAACCCAAAAAAACAAAAAAAAACCCAAAAGAAAAACCAACAAAAAAACCAACCAACCCAAAACCCAATATATATTAAATGTTAAAGGCTACAGAAATTATCTAGGAGAACCAGAAGCAGCATGGAGAGTGAACCAACTGTTCATGCCTTCTTCCAAGAAAAGAGCTATGTGACCAAGAACAGAACAGGAAAGTACTTAGAAGAAAGATATATTAAGGGCTATACTAAGTAGGCAAACTCAAGCAGACTATTTTGAGATTGACATTAAAAGGCATGAGTGTTTTTCTGACTTGTTATTGACAAAAACAGAAAGGTTGATGAGGATTGTAAATTAAGTTCAATTCCTCCAACTGCAGGAAACCATACCACATAGTCCTTTCATAACTGTTCTTGACTCCCAAACCATCTTAAAACTATCTGCCTTTTCAAATTGCCTCATCATATTGGCAGCTCAGAGCTATTCTCAGAATAACTAAGTAACAGAATTCACATATTTTTAAGTGCTGAGTTACAGTAGAAGAGAATTTACATTACAGTAAGAAAATATTTTTCCTTAAACACATGTTTTCTGCTTTATACTAAAAAATTAAACTAAACATCAAGTTCATCCTCTGAAATACATTGTTATTTCTATATGCTGATGATGCATTCCAAATTCTGCCAGCAAAAAATTTCATTATTTCACTCCTACTTCTATTCTATCATTAAGGAGACCATTAAATAAAATTGATTCCAACCCTATGAGCTGGTTTCTAGTCTCATTCTGACCCAGTAATTTCCCTTTTATTTTTCTTCTGATAGTTTTCTGCTCTCCTATAGTTAATCTGTATTTATTCCGGTTGCAGTAATAACGGGGAGCTAAAAAATACTCCACTAAATTCCACAAGGTATTTCCTGCCTTGAGAAATAGCACCTTTCTTGCCAAGAAAGCATCTCATGCTTATTCCTAACATTATCTCCATTTGGATACATTACTTTTTATCCAGATACCCTGTGAAATCTTCCCCAAAATATATTTTGCCTTGCCTGGAATGCCACTGCTTGATATTATCTGTTGTTCTGAACCAAGACCACATGAACGCTGCTAAATAATCCAGAGAGGACAAGAAATCGAAAAGGAATATAATTATAATAGTTTGGATTTAAATGATCACAACCACACCTCTATTTGCCCCCTTTGTGAAAATATATGAACACCAGAAAAATATCTAGATTTTAATATCTCTATTTCATTTTGTTCCACTCATCTGCCATGCCAAACATATTGCATTTACCCAAGGAAGAGTTCTAGCAATTTGTTGACATCTGACCTCAAATCTGTACACAGAAATATTAACTGTTGTCTTCTCAGCAGATTCTATCCACACCTTGTGCATTGTCTGGGCTTCTCTTGGGTCCAGCTAATGATTATAAATGGCAAAGAATAGCTAATTTAATTGCAAAAGGTAATGATGCAGTGAGCATAAGATTAGTTTCACCCCAGAAGGTAATGTCCTCAAAACAATAATAAAGGGAGTGATCAAAAGGACAGGAGAAGCTTGTCTTAATGTAAATACAGGCAAATTGAACACTGTAAGGCAGAAGCAACTTAGCAAAAAAAAAAAAAAAATCACTGAAAGAAAATTAAAAACAAAATCCCAAACCAAAACCAAAAACCCAAACAAACCCACTGAACTGTACAGTAAATTACAGTTAGCAAATGTTTCCTATCCCAAGCTGACTAGATAATTCAGAGAATGAACACACCAATAATTTTATTACCAAGAAGCTCTGAATCTATTGGGAACTGTAAAATTCTTCAGGCTAATTTTAATGAAACAATGTGACTTTTAAATCACAGGCAGATACAGAAAAGGAACCAAGTAAGACTCTGAAGTTTTGATAACTGTAGAGAAGCAGAAATTCTGGCCAATACAAAATTTTAAAGACACAGATATTTTCAGTTTTTCACCCATATTATACCTGAATTTTAGACAAACTTTCATAAACATGAAAGGTCCATAAAGACTAGCATTTGGTTTACCCCTTGCTATTAACATGGCCTATAATGTGTACTTATGCAAAAAAAGGAAGCATTTGAAAAGTGTTGTAAAAACAGGAAGACCAGTAATGCACCAGTGTAATGAATACCTCCTTACCTCTATTACCTCATACAGATACAGCGGACTTGATCTTACTTTTAGTTAACAATGCTAATATTATTCAACTTGAACAGCATCATGTGTTTTTTACAAAAAGAGAAAACAATTCAAACACACTGACATTCCTATTATTTTAATCTTAGGCTCTTGATTTAATCAGTTATAACAACACATATACACACACAAAAGTATATTGTTATTTTACTTATATAGCAATATATATAGCAATATGGGTCTATAGCAATATGTATATTTTGTAAAGATGTTCTCCCCTTAGCAATCCCTTCAGAATATATAAGTTTAGTAGTGTTGAGGAAAACATTCAGTAGAGGTAGCTTGGTGTGCAGCTGCAGTGCCAGATGCAGACTGAGCTCTGGATGGTGGAGAGAAATGAGGCAAGGGGCTGGGAAGAAGCACTGACCATTTGCACAACAAAAGGCACAGGGACCTGTATCACAGTCACTTGACTGGACACTCAGAGAAACAGCAGGAGCAGAGGATTGAGAAGGATGACCCCAGACTTTTGCTGCATAGACTGGGAGGGTACAAAACCCCATAATTTTATTTATTCAGAATCCCTCATGAGAGGCACCAGCCCAGACTGTTGTTTTGCTGTTGCACCGTAATTAAATGACTTAAGGGATGGAGAGGACTGAGACGCCGCTATGGGAAACTGGGTATGTGTGAGGGTGGGGCATGCAGCGAGTCAAGTGGGGACCTGTCAGCCCCCTGGAGCTGCCCAAAGTCTCTGCCCATGCGAGTGTGACTGCCAGAGTGACTCCTGGATGGTCAGACAGGGACGATTCCTCAGCACCAGCTACATCCTGCTTAGCCACTGCCTGCTTGAAACAAAGCACGTTTAGGTGATAAGACATCAGGTGGCTAAGAGATTCCAAAAATGGACAACCTTTCATCTTAATGAAGAATAAAGACAACTTTTCTTGTCATTTACATAACCTCTGTGTATCTGCATATAAAGGAAATAGTGTGGGGTTTTTTGTTGTTTTGTTTGTTGCTTTTTTTAAATTTGCCTTAACATGGCTCTTTTTTATGTGGCAAGACCTGATTTCTTTGCTTTAGGCTGTTCTCTATCTGTTTTCCAGAAAAAAAAAAAAAAGCTCTTTTTTTATTAATATCTCATTAATATCTCAAGCCTCTCTTTACATTCTGATCAAAAAACATGAAAATACAAATCATGTGCTTTTTAGAATTATGATATATTATGCATGCAACAATCCCTTACAAACAGGATATTCACAGAAAGCTGTTTCACCAACAGTTCATTAGCCTGCAAACACTCCTTGTCCATGATGATAACCAAA
Organism: Anomalospiza imberbis; assembly: GCF_031753505.1. NCBI lineage: Eukaryota > Metazoa > Chordata > Aves > Passeriformes > Viduidae > Anomalospiza > Anomalospiza imberbis. The sequence goes on along the minus strand of NC_089683.1, from coordinate 18,506,341 downwards.
TGGAAAATATATTTAGTACTTACCTCTACTAATGCTATCTGTTTTATAACCAACCTGTTCTCACTGATTTCTCTCACATCCTAAATACTACATCAGCAAAAGCTGGGGTAGAGTATTGATTTATGGAGGAGGGTTTGACTCTTTTTTTTAAAGAGAAAGCCAACTGTGTAACAAAACATTGCTTAGTTTTTTTATTGCTCCTTGTAACTGTCAGACCTACATATTTTTTTGCGTATAAAATTGCTACAAAATAAAAGTTATTATTTTTCAGCCATATATATGGAAGTAAACAGGGAGTTAATCTCTTAGTAAGGAGGTAATCTTCAAAGATTTCAGAAATGCACCACAGTCACTGCTAGTCCTGAAAAAGCCTATGATACTGGACTTCAGTATTGTCTTAATTTTCAGCTTGTCTTAATTTTCATTTCTAGCAAGTCTAGCACAGGCCTCTTAAAGAGATGCTTATGCTTTTGTCAGTCTTGTTCAGCTGGACTCCAGCTAGCTCAGGAATCTACAGACATGTTTAAGACAAATTTGATGCAGACAAAAATTCAACATTCAAAAACTGCAAGAATTCCAGTCATCTCTGAAGTGATTCACTGGGCTCAAGATTTTGATGCATGGAGGTATGTTTTTTAATAGTCAAGTTTCAGTGAACTTTCTCCATCAAACTTCACTTTAAAAGCAGTGTATGACTTGGTATTGAAATAAGTATAATCTAAGAACAACTCAAAATTGCTGGAGCAGAAGACTGATTATGCTAAACAGTTATTCTCAGGTAAAATTTTAATCACAAATAATTCTTGTTTACAGTACAATCACATGAGATACTAGATTATTTTAGATGGAAATATAGAGGATCAGTCAAATTCAATATCAAGCCTCCTCAGAGCCTGATAGTAAAATCTGAACATTGTTAACTTCTGCAAACACAGTTTTTTAACAAAGATTTTTAAATGCTCCTATCTGAAGATGTCAATTAAGGGTTGATATATCTACTTCATTGGGTAAAGCAGTTTCTTTGATACAGAATTTCACATTTGTTTTTATTATTTTCCTTTCATAAAAAATAAACATATAACAAATGTCACAAGTTAAATTCCCTTAACTCCTTTATCACTTACTTTGCCTTCTAGAGTCCTTTTGTGCCATCAACATTTGATGTAGTACAAGAATATTTTAGAAGTGCCAATTAAAAGAATATTCTACATGAGTAATGCTACTTGAAATATTGAAAGAATCTGCAAGCTGAATATTGCTTTGAGGATAAAAATACTGATTCCCCAAATAATGCTGAAATTACAAAATTTGGTAGCATCTATTCTTCTCCAAAATCACACAGATCATAATTCTAGCAATGGAAGGAAAATGGAAATCATATCTGCACACATGTCTGAATGATAGAGTGGGGGTTTAGTTTTGAGAAAATAAATAGTATAAGACGACAAACCATACAAAATTCTAGTAAATAATTGCCAAGCAATATAAAATGAGGAATAAAAACCCCTTAAAATTTGGCATTCATGACAAGATTTCCACAGAGAAACTGATAATACACCAGACAGCATCCCAGTGGAAATCACAGAATCATAGAATGGTTTGGGTTTAAAGGGGCCTTAAAGATCATTTAATGCCAAACCCCTGCCATGGGGGAGAGGTCAGGATTAAGAAAAAAATCTGACAGTGTTATGAGAAAGTGGTCAAACAGTGAAAATACTAATTAACATTTGCTGCCGTGCTCACCCACAACAAACATTCAAAAGAATTTCAGCGAGGACAGAATTTCACAAGGAGTGAAAGTAGGAGAAAGGGAAAATGCTAAGTTGCCTAGCAGTCTCAGTGCTCCAAGGAGAAATGAGGACTCATAGCATGGAAGCAGTACCAACACCAAAGTAGTTTTTCAATATTGCAGAAAGGTTTGTGTATTATCCAGACATTAGGAAAGAAATACTGACTAATGCAGGTGAAATGCAAATCCAGGGGATACAATGCCACAGACAAGTTCCTGGAGGTAAGCTGTCAGAAACTCTCAACATCAGTTTGATAAAAACAAAGCCTTGGAAGGCAACATAACAACTATTGAAGTTGCAGATGAAAAAAAGAGCTGAAGTTTCTCATCTAGAGAAGGAACCCATAGGGCTTATTTATAAACATACAGTATTAAAATATATTATATGACATTGTCATCTATTTGTATGCAGTCAGGTGGTATAAACAGGGAAGAGTTTATGGACACAGTGTCTTGACTAACTTGGAAAAACTGATTCTGCAGCATCCAGGAAAAAATTAACCCTGAGCTGAAGAGTAAAAAGTGACAACAGATCAAGTGAATATTAATGTCCTTGACATAAAGAGTTTACATTTATAAGTTCAGACACTGATCTAAATGACTATACAGAATGAATCAAAGTTTTCTATATACATTCTGTAATATGGCATAATCAGACAAAAATCTATGCCAATGACACTTTTTTATATATGTTCCTGAGTAAGACATTTTTAACAGTAAGTGAAATAATCTGAATAAACTGTACATTACTAAATTAAACTAACATTGAAAATTCAAAGCAGTACATAGAAAATAGAGAAACTTATATTATGCTTATACAATCAAGAGTTGTAAATTTAATAACGGGCTGCATGGCATTAACCAACCTGAGTTACTACACCATTATCTGCATTCAGTAACCACTGGCTTTACTGATCATCAATTTTTCTATTTGCAGATATTCACCAAATCAGCACTGCTTTATTCTACATTACTTACTATAAAAGCAGTAGGACAGTAAGGGAAACTCTAGAACAAAGAAAACGTTTACCCACTAGCAACAGATACTAAAATACTATTCTTAAACACTTATTTAAGACAGTGGTAGAATATTCATTTTCCTCACCTACATTAGGCAACAAGATACTTCTGAAGGAATAGTTAAAAGATAAGCAAATTCTAGGCTAAGAAATATTGTTGTTTGGACTACATTCAAGTATAGCATGTTTTGTCAAAAGAAAATTTCTTACCACAGCTTTGGCTGAACTTTCCTGCAAATCCCACAATAATATGTTGTTATCAGCCAGTGAAATAATCTTTTTACCATCTCCCATCGGTTCCCACATAACACTGTAAAACAGAAACAGAAAAACAAAATAAATAAAAAAATAACCCAACATTAAAATCCAGAATTTGAACTAGAAGGACATTTTAAATCCTGTAGCTCTAATCTATACCAAAATATATTAAACCATAGTCCTTCTGGTTTCTTTTAGGTGAAATCCACCACATATTTTAAGTCCAACTCTCCCATTAACTAGCAATTTCTAGCAGTCATTCTGCATACACAGAAATACAACCAGAGACCTTGATGTACACTAATTTTAGAAGGCTTTAGTTTGAAACCTCAGAGTTGTTCATATGGAGTGTTACGCATCCTTTTTGAAGGTGCACCAAAATCATAAGCCTTAGTTTTGATGCAATTCTGCAGCTGTCATCATGACTTAATCAGTATATACTTTTAACCTGTGATTCACTTCATGCTATACAGGAAGGAATGCAAGAAATCAGTCCTCCTCTCTTATTCTATCTCTTAAAAGCAGCATATTTAAGCCAGTCAGTATGGGCAACTCAGCTAACTACACGCACTCTCAGCCCTAATAAACTTGCTGGAGGTAACAGTAGGATTGAAAGAATACTCTCATTTTATGAGAATAGGCTTCTATTTTTGTAATTTTGTAACACTTTTATAACCAAGTTTTGCAACCTCCCAATAATCTAGAGTAACAATATACCTGAAGGTAGAGATCACAACTTTAGTATCAATAGGTTAATGGAGAAACTTCTTTCCATTTTAAGACTGAACCTTCAGCTATCTAAAAGCATTTGATATGCTGTTTTCAGCTTCAGAGCCCAGTTGAAGTCCCACTGCTTGAAGTTTATCACAAGTCCATGACTAGACACAAGTTTTCTAGTCATGGACTTCTCACAAGTTTCTTACTTCTCATGGACTAATCACAAGATTGTTTTGCTTTTTGTGTGAATCAATTCAGTAACTGGATGTTTGGAGACTGAAATGTTATAATTTATGGTTTAAATATCCTCATGAAAGACTTTTGCCTATTACAGCAAAACTGTATAAAAGCTGCAGAGAAAACCACTCAAACCCTGAATGGGGCCTTGGGCTGCACATAGATGGAGGTAAGATAAAGTGACTCAGGCCTGGGCTGGGGAAGAAGAACACATTCCCAGAGGGACCAAGCTTAGCACCTTTGGGGACCAGACCACAGCCCAGGGCTGTCAGCTGCCAGGCTCAGACAGACCCTCACACCAAAGGGTTGGGGGAGAGAGGCTTTGGGTGTATGGTGAAAAAACCTCTGGTGAGAGGCGTTGAACGCCCATCCTCTGCTGTGCAGAGCTCAGCTGTGGGGCCCCTTCACCCTGGGAAAGGTGAAGGGGATGTCATGGTCCCCCAAAGGCCCCCCAGACCCTGCACCAGAGCACTGCAACATGATTCAACAGATCCACAGTGTTGCAAGGGACAACATCAAACTTGCCCTCCCCAGGGAAGGCACATGGGCGTTCCACCTCAATATTATAAACATTTTTAAAACCATTGCATTCCATTGCTTTGTGGTGGTAGTGGGTAGTGGAGGACCCTCACCACCAAGAAGCCAGATGGAGGGGAGCCACGAGATGTCACTGGGACCCTCAGAAGGCTGATCTTTCTACCTCACCCCTGTTACTCTCTGCCCCCCACCCCTGCACATCTTTTTCTATTTCTTTGTTTTCCCTTTCCAGTCTTTTCTTTCTTTTATCTTTCTATTCCTTTCTTACTTTTTCTCTTGTTTTCTCTTTGCCTCTTTTCCTATTAAATAAAATACATCAAGTGTTTTGGCACCAACATCTAACCTAGTTTAATCAAGTTTTGAGGTATATTTCAAACCTTTCTGGGTTTGATCCATTTTATTCACAGAGACTTAGTTTTCCTTGCTCTTCTGTGTTAATTTGGAATGTTAAAGATGAAAGAAGGTTGCACAAATAGATGCAGCCTTGGGTAACTAAGCCCAACATTAGGCAGCCACTAGCAATCTTCCTAACCCTGCACTGCACACTATGCATGCTTCTATTTTATCCCAGATTTCGCTTTACTCCTATATTCCTAAAACACTGGATATAATCTGGCTGACACCAGATCCAAGTGATGGAACTTCATCTAATCTTCATCTTATGCTATAAAACACAAGGAAAAGAAAATAGGAAGTTGCAGGTAAGAGAAAGAAGTGACAAAGTATCTTTTTTCCCACCATTCATACAACAAAACACAGTTATTCTTAGCTGATACCTTCCTCTCAAATTACTCTTGCTCCTGGTGTAAACAGTTTCATCAGTTTTTATTCTGCACTTTTAGTAAAACAAGCATCAGATACACAAGGCAGATGGCTGCACCTGTTTGCTGTTTTGTAAAGAAAAGTCTGGAACTAAAACTGAAAGGATGCATTGGCTGACTTCTTACCCACTGAACTTTTCTGTAAGGCAATGCAACAGAATAAAGAAAGGACTAACTTCTGCACCTATATTCTGCTGGAAGCATGACCTGCATCCCTTATTGTGTTGCCAATCCATGAAAATTACCTACCTATAAAAGCCCATTTGTAGTGAGTTTTCTTGTATTAGGACAAAATCACTACATTTAGTACATTAAGCTACCATCATGTTTTCAAATGTGTTTTACCAAGAACATGGTACTAGAACAATTCTATGATTTATTTTAAATTTGGCTGTTTTGTCTGTAGTATTGCCAATCTTATTCAACAATACACACTTTTGAAAAGTATGGTACAACTTGGAAAAAACTTAGAAGCAACTGAAAATGAGTGTTAATAATAAAAAAGATGACATGCAGTTTCAATTACATGTTCACCTACATTTTGCCCATAACAGTGTTAAGAAACCAACTGGCACTGCCATGTGTATTTCAGAATTTCATTTAGTTGCGCTGCACAGATACATCAATTAGATCCTTCAAATAGATGAAAATATTTTATGAAAACATATAACAAGATAGAGAAAATTAACACACTATAACCTGCATGTGATCACAACTAACCTTCCACAATCTGGTTTTCCAATGTGAAATTGAAAGATATCAGGATGGCTGAATAGCTAACTAAGAAATCTTCAAGTTGATTCTGATCACATTTATTTAAGTCCATCATTTTATTTACATATTGCTGAAAATATAACTGGTATTTGTTTGTATATCTACATGTTGATCTATGTAGATATATTTTTAATTACAGACAATGAAATCTGGTTTGACCACTTACCCTTTAAGAGTCTTTTCAGCCAGAGATCAGTATTTTTTATGCCTGTTGATATATCTGCACCTTTCCTACATGAATCACTGATTTTTTTCAGTCGCAAAAGCTAGATTGAAAACAATTTCTTTGATGTTTTCAAAGGTACATCTTTCCACATCTTTAACCATCACTGAACTTCAAGGTAAAAGAACTTTTCCAGCTGAATACAGTGTACTAATTAGAGCCAATTCTAACTGAGCTGACATACCTTGCAAAGAAAAGGTCTCTCCAACATTCACTCTGTCCTTGTGGGATGCCCATTTTACCTCTATTTCATTTTTCATTTATGGGTGTGGTTCTGGTGATCATTCATTAAGATTTTTTAATCTTAAGTAGAGGTTACTCAAATCACTTTTTGTAATATGTTCAGCTATGTTCTGTACTCATGACTGAATGTCAAACATGTAATACTATGGAGAACAGGAATTATTGGTGAGTGAAAAGAAAAAGTTACTTTTGAAGCAAGATACAAATTTCAGAGAAACTGAAGTTTTCATTTAGAACAGTTTTCAGCATAGCAGAAATGGTGATAATGTCTAAAAAGGAAAACAGATAATCCAGGCAGTACCATTTTCCTCAGTGTGCCAACAGTTGCTGATGCTTACAGTTTTCAGAAATGGACAAGAGAGACATCAAATTCACAGCTGCCACTCAGAAACTGAGTGGCAACTTCACGGTTGCTCTTTAAATAATCTATAAACAGAAGATAAGCAATTATATATGTTGTATTTTACCCTATTTTGTTATCATCTAACTCAGGATGCTTCAATTAAGCTTGCAGCTACTAGTTTTTAGTATAAAAAAAAAAAATTAAATCCTACAGATAACATTACCTTAGCAAAAAATAAGAGTATTTAAAATAGTCACTCAAATGCACACATGAAAGGACCCCATTATCTTCTCCTATGCAGAAAAGATAGTTAACACCTTTATCAATAAACATACAGAGCTTTTACAAATGAACAATTCAAAGTCCTCCATTATAGACTAAGGAAGAAAAAAGCAACATGGAAACACTTTCACTGACATGAACTGTAGTTAAGCCACAAGTGCATTAACGTTAACACAGCAGGCATTAACAACTGCATAACTGCAATTACAGAAGTAACAACCATTTATTTCTACAAATGGAAAAATTTTGCTAGACTGAAAACTCTCGTGCATTGAAAAATGGAAAACATACCCATGCATTTGGTAACTCAGCAGACCATCCTGCAGCTTCCCTGTAGCCCACCAGAAAAATTCACATATTAAGAACGCAAATATTGTGCCTTCTTTGCACTATGATGATTCCAATTTAAAGATTACACTTGCTTATCAGATAATCAGGACATTAATTCTAAGAGACAGGAGATCAGACCAAGTACAGCCTGGAACCCACATTCTTGTTCCCTACCCAAGTGCTCTACAAAACAGCCGCATTTCTGAATGAAATCAGTTCTGGCTATTTTACAGTGTACTGAAGTCTGCTGCAGGGAACACAAGTTACACTTGATCTCAAAATTCTCAGACACTGAGATCTAATTTAGAGTCCAATTCAAGATGCGGTGAAACGAGAACCACAGCTTCCTAAAAAACAAACCTAGAAGGTAAGGTGAACATTTTAGCTAAACAACTGCTAAGCAATGAGAATTAAGAAATGAAGGGTTATTTTGGACAAGAACCCCAAAGATAGCTGGGCTTTATTGTGACTCTTGCATTATTATTACATTCAGAAAAATTAAACTGCTTTACAAACAAATAAAAAAGCATCCAAACAAGGATGTGCCCCAGAAAAATCACTAAATTCTAATTTTTTTTTTCATTAAATTATCATTGTGTAGGTCTCTACAACACACTAACCACGGAGCAGCTGCTGCCACAGACACCATTTTTATTCTGTTGCTTGAACAGGGCTTTAAAAAACCCCAAAGTGAATATTATGGATATTTGACAGGTCAGGAAAGAAACATGTAACTGGCTTGTCCATAGACCAAGTAAGGTGGTCAGCCTAGGAAAAACATTTTGCTAGTATCAGTGTCTGTCAGGAAAGCACACAGTTTTGCAAATCTCTTGCCCAGCCTCTGGACACCTCAGAATGACAATATTTTTTTCCATGTACTAAGGCAAAAATTAAGGGCTGAAACAAATTTATTTGCAAAACAGCTGGAGTGATCAAAAACAATCTCTGCAGACTTACTTTAAAGAAAACACGTATCTACTTTTGAGAGGGACAATTTGAGTATTTTCATAAGGGATTTTTCAAAGATGGAAATATGGATATAGCATATCCTTAATAATTTATGCTGTTTGTAACAAACTGTGTGGTTGGTCAGGGGAATAATACCTAACAAAGCAGAATATTCCTCTGAGTATATTTCTCCAGTGAGTTAAAACATATGCCTAAGATGATATAGGTTGCCTAGATCTGCACTGATAGTTGAAGAAAATCACCACTCCTGTTCAGAAGAACAGAATGCTAAAGTTTACACAGACCTAGCATAGATGTACCCTCTAACACCTCTAATCCAGCAACTGTTAATTCTGGGGGAATTTGAGGTGAAGAGACTGCAAAAAGTAGCTGGGACTGTAACTAATGTGGTCTCCCTAACTTACCTCTATATCACCATTGCCCGAGCCTGAACACTGGGATGGATGGACTGTGGGAAGCTGCAGGGCACCCCTTCAGGTCTCACGGACATTTTACCAAATAGATACACTTAATCACAAATGTACCAGGGTCAATTTTTTCATCCAATAAACATCCAAGAGACATTTCAAAACCCTGAATTTTTAACTACTATGTATGCAAGTGTCAGCAGCAACATTGCTGTATCTAGAGTCATCCCAGAATATTGTGCTGGAAAGAATACTACTCTAAGGGATAAATATTCTAAATAATAAATGCTTAATGGGGTTTTGGAGAGCAAACTGGAATCTGATACCAAGAAAACAGGGGCACCTGTTCAGTTAGTTCCTCATGAACATTTAAATTTTTCCTGCATAACTAATTTTTTCACAGTTCTGCAACACTGGTTTTTCTTCAACATTTCTCACTAACATTTTAAGCAATTCAGTAAGACTGAACATAAAACTATTATAGTAAATAGAGTAATAGTAGAATAAACAGAATTATCTATCTCACCAGCAAAATCAGTTGAGGCAGACTTCAACCCTCACTTTTTTAGTGGTATGAATAGCTTAAGTGACATTACAAAGAGGAAGAAAGCCCCTTTTAAAAATAGTTCGATTTTCTTTCAGTGGGGAAAAATCTCAAGTAATTTAGCAGTAAAACTGGGGAATATAACAGCATGGTGAGTACAGAAACTAAACTATGTTCAAGTTGGGACAGAAAAGTGAAATAGTACTCTACAACCCCTCTTTTGGTTTTTACTTGTAGAGTAACACAATTCCTACACTATTTTCTGTATCATGATTTATGAATCCAAACTAAACACAAACAACTGCAAAGAACTCATAAAAACTAATTTTCATTCAAGCATATGGTATCTATTTAACTTATTAAAAGTTATAATTTAACTGAATACATATAGTAAGTTCACAAAACTGAATAAATAAATATTTTCCCTTTAGTATTTGCTTCAGTGTCAGATTTTAGCTTGACTAAGTTTCCCTCTGCTTTACATGAGTAGAGTCAAATTCTGATTAAAAGCTAACATAATAAACAGGGCATATAATACAAAGTTCTATTATTTCAGCATCCAATTAATGAATCACACTTATTCCCTAGAAAAAGTGATTACATTGAAGAGCTTAAAGTTTTAAAATTGCATGATACTAACCATTCAGAATTACCACAAACATTCAAGGGAATGAAAACAAGAAAATGAGTGTTCTAAATTCCTCTGCTGGTTTGAGACATATTTTAAATGTAAGAAAATGTAAGAAAGTCATCTAATAGTTGAACAGTGAACATTTGTATTTATATATAATAGATTATTTTATTTACAATAAAGACAAATCAAAGATTCAAGAGATCAAAATCTTGTTAAGAATTCAAGATCACATGGAATTATGAAGAGAGCAGAGACATAAATACAGTTTAAACTTTTACCAATTTAGAAAGGATCAAATATATGAAGGGCATTATCAGTACTGATAAGAAGCTGTTAAGATACATTCCCAGTGAAAGTTGTCACTTGGTAAGTTATTCCAAAAAATTATCTCTATACTTACTGTAATATCAGAAGTGGCTGATGGAATATGCGGAATGAACCAAGTGTGGAAGAATTACTCTTAAACGCTGACAATTTCAGATAGCTCTGAAATTTTGTGAATCATGTGAAGATACAATTAATATCTGCCAGGCAGCTGTTAAAACCCAGCCCCCCTTGTCCCCCCACCCAAAAATGCAGAGTTCAATTTATACACCAGAATATGCAACTGACAGTCCTAACACTCTCAAAGAAACTTCTATGCAAATATCAGAGGGAGCTCTGTCCTCACAATTATATTTCTGGTAGTGGGACATATGAAGTGTTAAAATACGATAAGGTTAAAAAAGTTAAGATTGCATTTGTTACATGTCTTTGCTATAAAATATATCTAACAGTTACTGTTCCACATATTCAAGACTCTATGATCCCTCTAAAAGTCTTGTTACTTTCAGGTTTATATTCATTAGGTACAGACTATTAAATTATTTTAGACTTTATTTTTTTTAATGAAACCCTAAGGTAGAATTTTTACACATATATCCTGAAGCCTACAGAGAGGTACTATAGAAGAAGTAACATTGCTAACATCATGACAGGAAAGAGAAGTGATACCTGAATAACACATGAAAGTGTTAGAGCTATGAAAAACACCATTTTCACTTTTGAGTTTCATATTCTCTTACTTCTTGGCGTTTTTACTTGAAAATGTTTTGGTATGGTTTGTTTTTTGTGGGCTTCTGGGTTTTAAAAATAAATTTAAAGGCCAAAAAAGTAAGTAAAACACTACTGCATTTCAGTCATCTGTCTTCATGGCTTCAATTATGAATGAGCCTAACTTTGATGAGGTGACTGTGTGCATTAATGGAATGAGCATGATGAAGCAATAAAATATTATGTATTAAATCTCTACTCAAGTTGAAAAGACTATAAGAGCGAATAATTGTACTCCTGTAAAAAGCCAACCTTAATGAGGTTGATTTGTACCGTGTACGGCCAAGGAAGAGATGGTACTTCTCTGTACTCTATTTGGAGACCTTCAATTAAATGCCAAATAAAATCTAAGTATTTCAAATCTGTGGGAATAGCTCATTTATAATAGCTTTCTCCTTTGTGAATTTAAAGTTCTAATTTAATATTTTAGTGATAAACATCCTGGAGTTCTTGAAACATCTGTGACTCTAAAGAATTTATAATTTCTCTTCCTCTCTACATTCTCTTAGATATGGTAATATTTGCATGTTCATATCTAGGATTGATTGAGTTGGATAGACAAAAAAAAAAAAAAAAAAAAAAAAAAAAAAAAAAAAAATCAACCTGAGCTAGTACATCAGCCTAATGAAGTAATCTATCATTATTACTAACATATTCATTCCTTTCAAACAAATTTTAGCAGCTCTTGTTTTCTATATAAAACATGAATTCTTCATTCCTCACCTTTCAGGCTTCTCAGAATTGAGCCTCCACTTATATTGTCTCTGTAACCTCCATTCATTTTCCCTTTACAGTTGTATTTCACTATTCATCTAACAGTCTCCCCTTATTTATTTTCATTTTATTCCACATTTACTCCATAGATCACAGTCCAACTTACTTCAAATTTTCCCCTCTCTTTTGAAGTACATAGCTTAGTACTGAACAGGATCTACCCTATTTTATATCTGCCTATTTTATATCTTTGGAAAGCAAAAAGTAGGATGCTAAGCACTGAGAGGCAAGCCTGCTTCCAGTAGATTCAAGAGAAACTCCCTGCTGTGTTATGAATTCAAGATCTCACAGATTATACTTTCTCTTATGGCCTGTAGTATCTTCCTTCTCCAAGGACTATCCTGTCAAGTCTACTACCAAAAAAGTCTGCAGCAAAACAGAGAGAAGTAGAACAGGAGGTTACTGTTCTAAATACTAAAATACAAGTCTTCAGGGGTTTAACAGACAAGAGTTCTGGGGATTCCTCCAAGCTGCACTCAGAAGAATAATCAAAATCTCATTAACTGCTGTCCCGTTTCCTTGGCCTCTCCTATGTGCTAAACAGTACGTTGGACAGTACTGCTTCTTGCAAGATATCCAGTGGCAAGTTCCTTTAGTTGAATCTTACAACATCGCATAGATCAACATGCTTACTGTTAAAAAGATTTAACTCTGTATGAATACATATACTTATCTACAGAAGGAATTTATTGAAGAGATTTTTTTTCTTTTTAAACACACGAATTTCTGTGTGTATCTGGGGTTTTCCACACTGAAAGTAATTCACCCAGTATTTTTGCACTTGAAATCCTTCCATTTTGGCTTACATGAGGAACAGCAGGCAGAGGATGAAAAAATCTTAGGCTAGAATCAAACAGAACAACTAACAGGCCTACTTTTTGGCCTATTTTAAGCATCTGTTTAATTTTCTGTTTATGCCATACAAGAGTTTGAGTAAAAATGCTGATGAGTCCCAAATACAAAGCTTGGAGTCAGTAAATCTCAGAAACTAAAAATGAAAGGTTATACTCATACAGTATATACAGTATATATATATAAGTATATATATACAGCAGCTCATGCAATCCAGATAAAATGGAACTGTAGAAAAGCAAAATTATTTTTCACTTGCTTGTAATGTCTTGGATATTAGATTTTTGCCAAATGTTTTGTCAAGACTAGAAAATTATTTCAAAAAATCTTGAGCGGGCGGAGCACAGTGTTCAATCACACACCATCAAAGTTTAAGATTTTAATCACAATCAATTGAAAATCCTCTTTTGGTCGTGGTTCACAAAAGAGAATTGGTATTAAACAGATGTCTCTGTTGGTTTTTAGTAAGAAATTTCAGAGAAATTGGAGCACAGAATTCCATAAAGAAGATGAGATAAAGGTAAAAAAGTGCAGAATCAGTTCTTAACATCAGTACAGAGTTGAACAAAACCAATACCTGACACACCAGACCTGAAAAAAAATCCCCCCTTTGTGTTTCTTAGTGCATGATACTGGAAACAAAAATCTATGAGGTAAATTTCAGCTACCAGGCTTACCTTGAAAAAAATATGATAAGGAAGTAGAGCAGGGTAAACATGAGCAAAACTACAAGCAAATAAAGCCCTGAGGAGGGTAGTAGATGCTAGAATACATAACCAGTTGCATGTTCAAGATAGTTTTGCTTTTTTCCCTGATTTACAATCAAAACCGAATTACTTATGATCTGCAACCAGACCCATAAATCTTATGAAGCATCTGTGCAATGGATACCAAAACACACAAAAAATATCTTCCTACAAGCTGCTATCTGGAGCCACTGTCACAAAGGCTGACACCAACATTACACGCTGCACCTCTAAACTGTACTGGCAACTCTGCCCACTCTTCCAGGTCCAGCATGTAAAGATATGAGAGAAGCCCAGTTTTATATTTAATCTTTTTTAGCATGCATTCTGACTAATAATACTCAAAATTAACTTAAAAAATGAAGCCTGTATCCAATCATTCATGGCTGCATTCACACTGCTCTACTGCATGCTGTGGATTAAGCAACCCCTTAAAGTGCACGTGGTCACACTAAACTTGGGTCCAGCATTCAGCCTGCGGTTTTCCAGGCAAAACATAAAGGGTATGTATGCTCTCATGGCAAGGCAAATAACAGATCCTTCTTAGTGCAAGTATATGGTGCTAGACCACCACTGATCTCATAGTGGTTGTGTACACCAGAACGCTGGTCTTACATAGTGGTTTGAAAAGTGTTTACACTTTGCATTGAGGAAAATAGTTCTTCTGATTTCTGTTTGGTTCTAACAGCAACTGAACCCTTAGTGTCTAATGGCGTCATGTTTTTCTAAACACTTAAGTAGTGTAATACAAAAAATATTTACCTTGCTATTTGTAGCCAACACACCACTCAGTGGGGTGTGGCCTTTATGCGACGTGTTTACCACAAAAGGCCTAATTTACTCATTTATGAGTTGTGTCCAATATGAGTGAGACAGGAATAGAAAAGTCTGCTCTAAAACAAGATCCTCTAACTCAGTTGTGCTCACCAGAGATGATGTGAGTATTCTGTTTACACCTTTTATCTCCCTGTAACACTGAACTTTTCAAATCTCCATGCATATATATACACATGCACATAGGTAAAGGGCATTAAATAGCAGTAGATAATTGTAAGACTTAAATACTGAACAAAATCAGATAGCAGATGACTGAAAACTGTGCATGAGCTTGTTATAAACTGTAATCAGAGCAAAAAAAAAAAATTCTGGGCATTCATATAATTCACATCCTGATAAAAAGCAGTGATATGCCTCCTATTCCTCCTTTAGTGATCTGGCTACCATATAGAGTTCTGGCATTCCAGCATCAGATAGAAACTGAGTATGGAAAATTATAAGACAAAAGGCACAAAGCTTAAAAAATTAAAACAAATAACAAAAACTCTCCAATTTAGCTTGGAATATTAATTATCAAAAAGTGTCCACAATAAAAAGTGAATTGAAATAATAAAATAATTACAAGGAGGAGTGCTCATATTAAAATATGTAGCAAAGAATTAAAGGATGCTACTACGAAGAAATTTAACACTCATAAAACCTGTATCTCAGAAAAAAGTCATCTATACCATTTCTGAATGCACTGATATGTCTTATCTTTTCAAGACCTGCCTAATAGTACCTTCAATTTACTCTTTTTCTTTGGTTAAAATTTAATCTGCAAGGCTCAAACTAGACATCTGTGGTTAGAAATGGATACTAAAAACTTATTATATGTCCTGCATCTGGTCAGGAAGCAGTGGGAACATGTCATATACCCACATCCATAAAGCACCAAACTTGCAAATACACAATGGACAAATTTAACTTCCTCTTAAATAACAAAAAGGGAAATAAACCTCCATAATAACCTCTGCTGTATTGCAGCTCTCCTTGTCTTGACTTATACAACAGATAAAGAGTACACAGGCACCATGTAACATAATGAATTCTTATCCTTATGAAACAATAAATTACTCACACACTAAATCAGTTGAGTGAAGACTAAAAAAGAAAAACTTAGGTGCAACATCAAATTTACATTCTAAAAGATTCAAATTCTAAGTATTATACCTTTGTGCAACAAAGATGGGGGCAGGTGGAGAAGAACACTTTCAAACAGTACAGAGGCTGTTACTCCATATGTGTTTGCAGGACTTTAATAAATGTTTTTAATCTATGAAACATCTGGGACTAAAAATCCAATTTATACTTTTTTTTTAAAGATGGAATACTTTTAAAGTGCATAGCATAGTTTCTACAATATAAATCTGCACAAAACTAACAGCATGGGTTTATCCTTTAGGCTTTTGCTAGAAGTATAAAATATGCAGAATCCTACCAGGCCATATTGCCATGGGCTGTGTTGTCAAGGTGACAGAGTAGCTCCAGGGTTTGAGTGTTGCTTGATGAATCATCAGGGGATTCATGACTGCCTGATTCCAATTCCTTCGGCATCCTCCAAACAGCAGCACATGTCATGACTTTAGTGTCTGAAGCTAAGCAACAGAGAATAATGTCAACAGATCATTGTATAGGAGATGTATTTTGTACACACTGCACCAACATTTACACAAATCTATAAGCAATGCACATCTGCTGCTTGAAATATTAAAAAATATTATACCAAGATTAATTCAAAGAATGCACAATGTGGCTACAGACACAGACCTCAAGTTAGCAGTCAAGTTGCTGCAAAACTCCTAATTAGCATGTATTTGACATGCGTCTCCCTGAACAAAAGCAAAATTAGGTGCTCATGAAAACTCTTTGGGACGCGTGTTTTCCAGGTTTCATTCCCCATACTGATGTTAATGAAAATGACAAGTTACACTGCTTGATTCCTTAACAGTAAAGATACAGACATCATTTAAACACTTTTAGCAGCTATCTTCAGTTTAATCCAGAGAGTTATCTCATATTCTTTACTAACAGTAACTGTTTATTGCAAAATTAGGTTTCCCAAGTAAGTACGTGCCTCTAACCCCAGCAAACTGAAGGCTTCCAAAAGACAAACTGAACTTACATACATATAGCAAAGTATTACAATGTATGAAGAACAAGGCAACTGTAGATTGAGGAGAAAATACCATATGGTCTGTGTACATACGGCATTGCCCATCACCCAGTACAGCAATTTGTAGCAGTGCAGAATGGGAGGAGACCAGAGCAGCAGTGCATATGTTCACGCTGTTCCAGCCACTGGTCCAGGGTTCACTGAGGATGAACGGGTCAGTGTGATCCACCCCAGCAGGAACAAAGGAACCAGACACAGCCATGGGAAGCAAAAGCAAGGGGAGCAACTGCTGGCTGCAGGATGAGCTAAATAAGTCCAGAGGATAAGCAGCAATGAATGATACATCTTCTTTTCTGAGGTCATTTTAGAGGCCTCTATCTCCAAGTACATTTTAGCTGATTTTAGTCAAGAGTGCTTGATTACAGAGCCGTGAGCAAATGTGACCAACTTCATCAGTGGAAAGGAAAGTGGCAGCAGCTGTATGTAATGAGAGTGTTTTCAAGAGGAAGCAAGGACACTGAAAAGGCCTTCTCAGGCTAAAATGGTACTAACAGAGGAAAAAACATGTATTATAAAGGTCACCAATCTGGATATTCTATATGGAAAAAGAGGCACCCAAACAACACCGAATAGGACAAAAAGTAACTGATACATAGTAAGTCCTGAATACAAGAATGCAGACATGTTTAAAATGCAGTCATATGAAATTAAAAAAAAAAGGTAATTAGGTCAAACCTGTAGGAAAAAAGGCCATTTCTGTAACAGGAAACAGGGGTAGGAGGAGGACTTAGTATGATTTCAGAACACACAATCACTGGATATTTGATAGATTGTGCTGAGCATAAATTATATGTATGATGCTCATAACTGTTCTACAGTAATTTGGATATACAAGTTGAATACAGTAAAAAAAGACCATACATCTAAAGATGATAGAAAATCCCTTATTTATCAACACTTAATTGAATTTTTTGCTAATTGTAGAACATGCTAACTAAATAGCTAATTTTGAATCATTTCAGGTAAATTGTTTACTCCAGATCCACGTGCCACTGAGGAAGAGAAGAAAGCAGCAGTGGATGGCTACCTTTCCTTAGCAAAGGGCAAACCCCACACACAGTGTGCTTTGTACACCATGCAAGTAATAAATAACTTTAAAGTATAATATAGCTAAAAAGGAGGAGATTTATCAAACATTTCACTTCAGTGTGACAGAACAGTAATGAACAGTTTCTGGTAGATTAAAACTACTAAAAGGTCTGTACCATGTATATAAAAGCATTATCTTTTTCACTATTACCAAGATCACGGCAGAGAACCACAAAAGCAAATAATGGAAAACAAACTACATGTTCCTCAAGCCATCTTTCCTCTCCAGCACAGCACTACAAGTCTTATGAGAACTTCAAAATGTCACAAAGAAATTTAATATTCAGGAAGCAGAGTTAAAAAAAAAAAGTAGCCTGCACAAAACATTTGTCAATACACTGATAGGTCCTATCTTCCCCAAGAATTACCTAATAAATAATACCTTTTTCTTTTTAGTTGAAATTTTACCTACAAGTTTTCAAATAGTAATCAGTGGTGATTCTTAAAATTTGTGGTACAATCTGTGACATAATTAAAAATGAAGAATCAACTATCACTTCTGAAATAGTTTTGGGATGGAGGGTTGTGTTTTGGGTTTGCTTGGTTTGGAGGTTTTTTTGACATTTTTGGGGTGGTTTTTTGTTGTTGTTTTTTACAAACTAGCTAACAAATAGAAATTTTTATGCAGCCAGATTTTTAGAAGAATATAGAGACTGATTTTAAGTATTGTTCACTTTTGATAAATTTAAAATTACTTCTACTAGAATATATGTAAGTATAATGAGATTATGAAGGCCATCTTACATAGTAGCTGCCTGAATAGAGAAACCAAAGGGGCCCTTTCCACTCATGTGTGACATGTACAGCAATATTCAACACTGATGTTTCATTACCCTGGTTCAGTTTCAATTCAGATTTCTCATTTCATTTACAAAAATCTGCTGTTATTCCACTTTTCTTAAAATTCTCTGATAATTGTGAAGCTGCCTGTAAAATTTGCATGATCACCTCCTACACCACATTTTTTTCTGAAAAGTTACAGCAGACCACATTCTTATGGTTTCAGCTTTTCTTGCTAGTAGATGGCTAGGTGGTCCCAAAATTATTTCACACTGTGGTTGGTAAAACACGGAGCAAATGTATTAACATTTCAATGCCCTGTATCTCTTCAAGAAGCATTGAGAACATGTCATATACACACACCCATAAAGCACCAAACTTGCAAATATACAATGGATAAATTTAACTTTCTTCTAAATTATAAATGATAAATTTAACTGTCTTCTTCCTTTTTCCAGAAAGGAAAAGGAAACAAATCCCTGTAATAAACTGCAGTACTGAGCTCTCCTTGTCTTAAGCAAGAGAAATGAGTAGTTACACAGGCATCATATAATATGAATTCTCATCCTTAACAAACAATAAATTACTTCCATATAGGCAAATCAATTCAGGGAAGACTGAAAATCAAAGACTGAAGTGCAACTTCAAATTTATATTCCATAAAAAGATTGAAATTCCAAGTATTGCTGCTTTGTGCAGTAAAGGTTTTAGATTGAGGAAGGTGGGGAAAAATACATTCTCAAGACATCTTTCCTCTTACCACAGCACCACAGTCTTAAAGACAACCTTGAAATTATATTTTTGCTTCTTCAAACTGGAGTATTAGTTCCTTGCACAATCAGATTTCCAGACTGAAAACCCTAAAACAACTAAACAAGCATAATTTTGAAGACTGAAGGAGGCCAAAGCATAAGTGTATATGTTTGTGTGTATATATATTGAGAGAAAACCCCCGCAGCAACCTGAGGTGATCCAGGGTCCTGTAACACTTTGGTGGTTTGAAAACTGAAGTACAGGTTGGTGCAGAATTTCATACGCAGAATTTTGTGCAGTTCCATGCCTGTTTTACTTCACTGGGGCTAGTGGTGAAGGATAAATTAAATTGCACATCAGAAATGGATAACGATAAAAGCCAACAAGCGCAAAACTTTGACACTCAGCACAGACATTATCCTCTGCTTTCAGCTGGGTTTGATGATGCTCAGGGAAAGTGAGAGACCACTTTCCAGCTGCTGAATGTCCATCCATCTTGAACAACTGTATGTGCATTGCAAATATTCTAATTTTAAACTTTGGAGAAACTCTGGAATTAGATACATGGCTGAAATCTGTAGAACAAAGACTTTATTCAGAGTGCTGCTAACTTCTCCTTGGACAGTTCTGACACTTTGTTAATTCCCAGATGTGTGAAACCAAAATGGAATTTCCACAGCTATCCAGAGAAGTAATTTTAGATATGGCTGGCCTTAAGGAAGGCTTAATTTATCTATATATAAGGAACTTTTTAAAATATACCATTTTCTCTCTTGTAAAAGAGAGGGCAAATCTAAGTGCTGTGTCACTCTTCTGATAGATGAAGTGGAGTTTCTTCTGGGCCACAATTCCTCTTAATCAAATAACCACTAGCTACAAACCTACAGAAATCCACAAACAGGAACTCTCACTACATAGGTATCGGAGCCCCACAACAAGCTTCCCATGGCCACATGAAAAGCTCACTAGCAGTGTCCAGTATTTGTGGCATTACCTATATAGCCTTATTTCCCAAGTGATCATATGAAAATTTAAAAATCCAGTGTTACTAGGTAATTTCACCACCACCTCTGTAGCGCCATTGCTTATCTAGAATGCCTACAGGCAAAGAGAAACTCCAGGTTTTCCCATATTTTACTATCTTCACATCACATTACTGCACATACACATACAAAATGAGTGTTTTTATCTACTAGCTCTCATATTATCTCTTTAAAATGCTAAAGACAAGTATGAAACTAATATTTAAAAGACAATGCCAGTTATTCTGTAAAAGAAAGAAAAACAAGCTAAACACATAGTGTCTCCATATCGTCTTCCTTTAAGGAAGGCTTCTATGCCTTCCTTAAAACTCTTTATATATTTGGAAACCATTTTTGCATCCCTACTTCATAATGAAATGAGTGTTTATGTCACAGCACCGATGCAGAAGAGAACAGATAAGGTTGTGTTGAAGTTTTATCACTGAGTGTATTAACAAAAATGTTACAGGGTTTAATAAGCACTATTGAACTTTCATAGAGACTAAGTCAAAGGTTTGAAGCAGGATGTCCCACTGTATTCCTCACACATTGTTCACATAAAATGATCCAGAAATGAGACAATTAACTACTGAATGTTTGTCATTATTCTTCCTCATTCAAGAGGGGGAAATATTTGTTCCTCCTCATCCCTTATCTAATTCATCCTACATCTTCAGTCTATCTTTTACTAGGTATAGCTTAGAATGGAGCTAAATATACTTGTTCAACCACAGCAACCCTCTGTTAAGCACCGTTTCCCCAAGTCCACCAATATTATCTCCTGGGCAGAGGATAATATCTGCTAAAGTGACTGCACATAGTTTCATCTACTGAGTTCTGTTGAAATTATCCAGGCTTACAAACAAGCAAAACAGAATTTAAGGAATAAACAAGTAATCCCATACTTTGACAGCACTGAATTAGGAAGCAGCTACACATGAAGCTGGTAGCAATAAGGGTACAGTAATCAAATGTAGGAAATAAACTTTGCTAAGTTCAAACTTTGTTGAGTTCAGCCAAAGTCTAAGAGATAATCACAGCTATAGAACATGAGGCCATCTTTGGTGCCTACTTTACAAGTTGAGCAAGTGAGAAAACCCTCTGCATGCAGAGCCTACAATTTGCAAAGGGTCACAACATGGTCAGTCAATACCAATCTTCCCTGCAGCACTCAAAAGGACTTCTCAATGAGGACTATTTCCATGACAATTTTTAGCTTTATACTACCAGCTGGCTCCAACACAGGAAAAAAAAGTAAAAGCTGTAGATTGGTGGGACATCCCATTTATCTTCATCCAAACACTGTTCCCCTTGGAGAATTGCTCCAACTTAAATTAAGAGTAAGAAATAAGCCTGGGGAAAAAATACTGGCCTGAAATTTAAAAATAACAGGAAATTACTGACCAGAGTTCAAAAACAAACATGTCTGTAAGGTTAACTAAAAGTACCTGTTACTCCTTGATAAAGGTCCTTCACACACAACAAATCAATTTGTGGCACTGCTGCTGCTGAACACAGTAGCCAGTAGACATCCCTTAAAAATTACACAATCATTTCTGTACTAGATGCAAAAAGAAAAACCTGTGGATATAAGAACACTGCTGATTCCAGATGTAATACAGTTGTTCAGGACACTGAATGACTGAAAGTCATTCCTGCTGTTGTAGAAAATTAGAATTTTTTATGAGCTGGTAATTTTTTAAGCTAGAAGGGATGGCCTGCATACTTCACACCACTCTTGATTTTGCATCAGCAATTCCTACAGTTGAAGACTTGCAGAATGAAAGAAATGAGCTTTGTCACATTTCCAGACTTTGACAGAAGAACTTAAAATTTTAAGAAAGTCAGAATTCTTTATAAAGATTCCTTCAGAAAATGCCACAGACTGCAAAACTACAAAGAATGCAACTGAACATCAGATACTATAAAATCTGTTTATACAGTCTTAATTTATTCTCTTTAATAAATAACAGCTTTAAAAAGGACTTAACACGCAACCTCAGTAAACATACTAAGAAACCAATTGATATCTGGACCACTGATGCAGTAAATCAGAAGAGTCAAACAAGAAATACACAGTCTAAATTGTCCCCAAGCAAACAAAAAAAATCCCCAACAAAACAAAAGGCAAAAACCCCACCTGAAACTACTTTAGAGAGACTTTCTTCAAATGTTACTAAAATAAATATGAAATACAAAAAAATCTAAAGAATATATGGAATACAAAACCAAACCCTCAATGTAAGTGTGGATACTAATCAATATTCTGCAGTTTCAGCAAACGAGGATTAAGTACATTCAGAATCACACCAGCTCTGTTCGTCTTCCTCTTTCAGGTGTGGACAGATGCACATTTGGAACTTGCTAAAAGTCAGTATTATTGTTCACCCACGTTCACTCACTGGAGCTGTTTCTGCAAAAGGGAAGCTACTATCTTTTGAAATAAATACAGATATTAGAAAAAAAATACAGAAGAAACTTATTTTAAGAGGAGTAATTAAAATTATTTTTATTATTTCACAACAAAGTTTAAAACAGTATTTTAAGAAGTTAGAACCCTTCTTAACCAAAGTGTTAAGTGGATATTACTATAATATAAATGAAGTACAAGAAGAGAGTCCATCAGACATTTATGAATGCTACCACCTGCCCCTCCCATCCCTCCACTCTTACCCAACATATTCAAGTGTATCTTAATCCCAATTATACAGGTCCATATAGAACAACATTCCAGTTCACTGTTGTTCAATCAAATACCTTTCATGCTTCTGGCATCGCTTGCTGAATAAACCCCACCCTACTGCTGCAGTCCTGACCTGTCAGAAGCTTCCAGCAGACCAGATATAGATCCTCCATAGCCATATAATTTTACATACCACTTTAATCTTTGTGTTCAATTATTCTTTATGGTCTTTCTTAATGGAACACAAGATATGTCACCCTTGATTGCTCTTCCTTCTCCCAAAATTCAAGTCGATTATTGCTAGCCTCCCAGTCTCTTTCTGAATAATTCCAAAACACATTTTATATGTACACCAGTAATTTAGTATTTTAAAGTTAATTCTTGATCATCAATAGCTATACACACCCGACTGCACTATCTACAGGAACAATATTTTCATATTACTTTTTGCTGTCACTCTACTTCATTCCCCTGTGTTTAACCTTGAAACCTGAATGACAATGCTTCCTACATCACTGCCTGCAGACATTCACACTGAAGCTGGAGGAGCTGAAGTATCAGTGCCTGACAGGGTTTGCTCTTTGATCAGCTCAGGTGGTGCAAAGCCAGCTGTCTGCAGTTATTCTGTTGCCCAGGGAACAACAACTGAAGTGTGTACTTCCTAAATCTGCTCAGGAGGCCCTTCTGCAGCATTGCCACAGCAGCTCGTGCTGTGCAAGGCTGAAGTGGTGAAGCTGCTATAGCTACAGCCCAGCTGGTGCCCATTAGTGCTCTCGGTATGACAGGAACAAGCAGCTAGTGCTCAGAACCCTCCTCCCTTCCACTGACAAACAGCACTCTTCCTTATCAATCAATGTGAACATTCTTCTTCGAGTTTAATAGAATTAAGAAATAAAACCAAAATATCTCAGGTATGCATATTTTGTTTTAAAAAAGAATATGACTTTCATCCTTTTTAATCAATTAATAAAAAATAAACTGTATTCTGTTTATTCAACATCATGTCCTTCACAGTGAAAAAAAAAGAGGGGGAAAACAGACCATTTGTTTTCTGGGTTAGTAACTTCATCTTTTGTCCTAAAAGCCTGTGTAGTTCTTGATTTTACAATTTTTCTGAAATACAGAGGGTGAGATATATGTAGGAATAAAGAGCTAAAAGCAATTTAATTTTCTTTCCATTACTTAAATGCACTTTTTAGCTAACAAAAACCAGACATTTATTAAAAAAAAAAAAAAAAAAACACTGAACAAAACAAAAAAAAGCAAACCCACAAAACATGGAAACACAGCAGCAGCAGCTCACTCTTTATCCTAATAATAATATATGTTTGCATTGTATATACACATGTCCAAGGAGGTTTTAAAAACCTCACCTGCTGCACACTAATGCAGCTGGAACGATCGAAGAGTGCGCAAAGGCATGGGGTATGACATGGAGAGACAGGTAAACCCATCATTTTCTAGGGAAGAACAGGAGGAAGTGTGCAGAAAGCAGGCAGTCAAATTGGAAAAGGCATAATTTGCACTTTTTTATAGTCTGATGCTTCCTACGCTATCCCAAGGTGATTTGAGACAATGTTTCAGCACAGATCTTTTTTGACTATATACTCTGCAGATATACATCTGTTTGAGGGAGGTCAAAATTTACTGATTGCACTTCTGGAACTCTGCCATATGGGGACAGCCCAAGCAAAGAACTGCAACCATTGCTATACTGATAAGCTGAACTCTGCTCCTCAGGCAGAATTTGGCTGCAATAATGTAAAAGCTACAACAACAGTCAGAACCACAAAACAAAAAGGTATTGGCTGGCCATATAAAAATAATTTGTGAGATTTAACTCTGTGCTGAGGAAAGCTGCACAGTATACCAATAAAACTTAATGAGGGATATTTACATGTTGGCTTCTATCATCACAAAGGCAAGCAGAGCTGAACAGCACTGTCCACATTGCTACTTTTACACACACAACAGTTGTCTCATGGAGGCACCATGGCAGCTGTCAGTGAAATAAGGTGAAATTAAACCAATGCACTTAAATTCCCACTTGATATTTCATAAAGCATTTAAAACTGCATTCCTTAACAAGTTGATGGAAACTGCAGACCACTTATCCCCCTGTTGAATCAGGCACCTTAACAAACAGTTACATATTCAAGAGTATATCTATATAACCTCAAGCATTCCCATTCTACTCCATAGGAGTTCCAAAGACAAATGTAACTTTTGTAATAAAGTCTGCCACAAGCAGGACAAATACCACTCCATCCAATACAAGCAATTTACATGGCTGCCTCAAGCTTGACGAATCAATCTTGACTAACCACTAGCTCAATTGGAAAAGGTAGGTTCACTACCCTTTACATCAGCCTTCCATGGTCTCCACTTGGTACTTCCCCTCAATAGAAATCCAGATGTGTGGCCACAACCAGCAGACACAAAATTTCTTCCAGCAATAACTTGGGATTCAAAGCTTAGATCTCAGAATCATAATCTGCTTGTATCTCTGCAATAACTGGACAATTTGGGTAGCTAGCTTCCAGATGTGCTCACACATCAAGCAAAAGCAATTAATGGAAGAAAATAATTATAAACAACTGCAAGCTAGATACACTATTTTGAGATACACTCAGTTTTCTGTTCATTAAGTCAGTTAAAAGTGCTACAATAAGAAAGGTATTTTTACTAATACAAGAAAAATAAGTTGTGGTTGGGATTTTTCTTAGTTCAAGGTATCAACTACTATCACATCCAAAAAGTCTACAGAAAAAGACTAAATATTGCCCTACATTAGTCAGTAGTTTTCTCAACTTGGGGCATTCAAACAATACATCATGTTAGTTGGCTGCTATAACTATGCAGTTCTCATTTGTTTACATCTTAGAAACACTCACAAGAGAGAAACCCTATGGCAATTTTTTATTGAACTCAAGTGCAGAAAGATATGTAGCACCTTCCAAAAAAAGCTTACAATCTAAGAAAAGTAATTATGAAAACAAAACCAAATAGAAACAAACCCAGAAATACCTTGGCAGGCAAATCTTCAGCTCAGGGATAGGATACAATTCCTTTGCTAGTACTGACCAAGTACACCTTATGTTAATGTCAAATACAGAGTCTTATTGGTGTGTACAATCTCACTGGGATTAGAGGTATGGATCTTTAGGAGGGATGTATCAAGAAGGTGAGAAGGGAGAATCACCCTTTATGATCAGCAGCAACCAGAGTGTATGGAGCTCCCAGCTCAAATGAGAGATTACGGTTTAGGATTAGAAGGTAGACCAAAGCGGCAACACGCAGATGGTGTCTGCTAGAAGGATGAAACAAAGGATAACACAATCTTCTGCCAATGAGAAGGAGTTTCATATTTATAGTCTCGGTCCTTGTGTATGACTTTAATAAGCTCAGTGTCTAGTGGTGGGGTCTTTGCTATCCTCAGGATTGAGGGATCCCAGGCTGCCAAGACCAGTGGGAAAGTCAAGTTAGGAAATATTTAAAGAAATTGGATCCTAGTAATGCATCCACAAGAACTGAGGAATAGACAATGTATTTATGAGGCCAGTTTCAATTAACTCTGAAAGGTCATGGTGCTGGAGAGAGGTTCCTGAGGACTTTGAGAAAGTAAATGGCATTCCTATATTTAAGATTGGCAAGAAGCATCTATACACTAGTCAGTCTTCCCTTAGTCCCCAGGAAGGTGACAGATTTAGGAGAATCTGAAAAACATTTCTAAACATAAGGATTGGGACTACTCAGTACAGATTTATGAAGGAGAAATCATGTCTGACACATACAATTGCATTCTGCAGTGAAAATTAAATTAAAAACAGGCTTGGTAAAAATGGGGAAAGCAGTTGATGTTATTTACCTTTAACGAGCCTTTGTTCCATAATGTCCTCACAGACAAACTGAAGAACAGGAGGGTTGGGCTCAAAACTGGTTGAACGGCAATTGTCAAAGAGTTGTGGTCAGTGGTATAAAAGTCATCTGGAGCCAGTCACTACTGGTACGTCTCAGGAGCTGACAGAGTGGCCAGCACTGTTTATCATCTTCATTAATCACCTCAGGGAACATCAGAGGGACAGAAACAGGATGGAAAAACAGAGCAACAGGTACCTCAAAGTTCAACAATGCTCTGCAGAAAGGGCCCTGAAGGTCGTGGTGATTGCAATTTGAGCATAAGGAACAGTGGAGAAGTGCTGTTAGTCTACTAGATGGCATGTGCACCCACAGTGGAGATCATAAAACTATGCTGAGCTGCAAAATAGTCACAATATCAAATGAGGCACAAATATTAATCTCAAATTCTCATACTTCCTGTAGCTGCCATTCAAAGTGCTGCAGTAGCAGAAATGTCCTAAGTTTTATGTCTAATGGTCAGAAACATTGATGCTTGTTTGATGACACATAAAAAAAACCCACCTCATACACACAAGAGAATTAAGGCTGCAAACTATCACTCAGAATCAGGAGAAAAATCTCAAACTAAAATAGTCTTCAAAACATTTTAACATGTTTCATATGAGGACATGAAGATAATAGAATATGCTACAGAATTGATGTCATCATATAACTACAATAACTCAAGATTTGCTACTTTATAAAAAAATTATCATTTTTCTAACTATTTAAGCTATTGCTAGTACTTAAATTGTGATGTTGATAAGTCAGCAAGAGAGAAAAAAAAAAACAAGAAATAAGAAAAAATCTTTATCATTCTCTTAAGGGTATAAAGCAAGAGACACTCCCTTGGCCTCTCCAGCTTTCCAAGAAGGATGGGATAATGGAAAATGAAAGCAGGCTATCTTTTCATGGTAGAAAAAATGTCACAAAACATGGAATGCAAAAAAAGTGAGGTTGCAAAATGTCATAACATTTACTGGAAGGAACTTGCCAAGTATACTTGGCTTCCCTTGTCTTATTTGGGAATAACTCTGAAGTCTAATACAAAACTAGACTAATATAGAGAAAAGCAAGCCTTTAACTTTCACTTATGTAACAAACTCGTTGCACAAGAATGCCTAAACACAAACTATAAGAATTTAGGTGTTTCTGCAAAATGTTACTTAGTGCAACAATAGCATCGACTGGAGATAGCAAAAGAACATATTCTCTTGCAGTCTTTTACATTTATTGAGATCAATATTTGAAAATAGAGTTTACAAACTACTTCAAATTAGAGGCAGAAAAACACTTCTTTTGTTCTAAGTTAAAAAAAAAATAAGAAGAGGAAGAGAATTAAACCTTCTAACAGTGAAAGAGAGAAGTCTGATAATTTAAGAGATTATCCCTCAGTGACAGCACTAATTCAGAAGCATTTTATCCACTTTCTGCATTTAAAACACTCTTTTCAATATCAGGACCATTCTGCTACACTTGAATTTCTGTCATTTTCTCTCCTCCCTCTTCTGACATTCATTTTCTTTTGCTTCATACCAAAAATGTTGCAATTATCCTGATAATCGCTGTCAGATAAAGATGAGATCCTAAATCAAGAGATAACAAGGATCTGTGCTTCAAGTTAATTATATTATACATGGTCCATGATCCCCCAGCTCCTGCACTTTTCACTATGCATCTGCTCTTACACACTGGCTGAGACACTGCTGAGCTTAACTCCTACAGCAGTCTCACATACAAGTAAGGTTACAGCACAGACTATGATATGACAGCGACGTTACCTGTCATCTGGACAGAACTTAATATACATCTATACATAGAGGCCTTCAAATTTAAACAGAATTAACATGGAACAATTTCTCAAGCTGTTCATCACTTGGGTAGCATTTTTTCATCACGTGGATGAGAAAGTCAAGCATTTAATTTAAAACCTTACTGCAAGCTACTTGTAAAGAAACACTGAAATTACATACAACAGCTAGAATTCCTGGGAAAAAAAAACATTAAAAGAACATTAAGAACACCAAGGACATTTATTTCTTCCTTCAAACTATGGGAATAAATCTTCTTCTGTACATCCCACCACTACTGCTGAGAAGAGGGAATATTTAAAGATGCATTCCACTTCTGTGCCCATTTTAATGACTGTAGCATATCCCATGGCTGTACCAATGATTTCCCTACACAGAATGCTTTCATTACAGCAAGGCAAAAGTGTCACCTGCTGTCTTCAATACTAAGCAGATGAAGCATCACCAGCAGCATTATTTCCAGTATCCTTACGGATGAATTTTCTCTGCTGAAAGTTTTTTTAATACATGAGTTCACTGTGTGTAAGTGCAATGCACCAGACAGCCATAACTCATTGTAGATTTATTGTTTTGAAATAATGGATTTTTAAAGGCAAATTATTTCCAACAAAATTAAACATCAGTTTTGTGTTTGTATGCTCTGAATCCATAAATGCAAGCTATTTGTAAGAAGTAACCACTGCACCAGGGCACCTATCTTGCTTGAAAAAACCCAAGTGAAAACCAGGATGTGTGCACACACATGCCCACCTGCATGTGGAAATTTGCAGGTAACAGCTTTGTCCAGTCACACTTCCTCTTGCCCTCTGGTGGCGTTCAATGTCCCTACATGAAACACAAGTGCAGAACCTATTTTTGCAGGAGTTTAAAAATACATTTGAACTAGGACAATAAGTGTGTTTCCACGGATTTGAATAAGAATTTGAATTCTTAGGAGAAGCAGGGGCAAGCACAAATGCAAAAGATGACAGCAACCTAGAAACTTACTAATTACGCTTTTAAATTTAGATTAGATAAAGATTCTGCTTTTGAATTTTGTTTTATCTCTTCTTAGTAAAAGCAATTAAACCAGCTTTATCTCATGGATTTAAAACAAAGATTTTTCTGAAAGGCCGAAGTTAAAACCAGAGGAAACATTCCACTGTGAGCTCCTGGAACAGCATCATTAGTCTAACAATGTCAACTACCTAATCTTGCAGACCTGACATTTTTAGGTAATTTTATGCCATGGAAAATGAGAGAATAGAAGGACTCAAAAGATGAGCTCCTCTGTTTACAAAAGTTAGTTAATGCATGTAGAGAAAAACAGTTCAAGCCATCCCAACATGATGCTGTACTCTAAAGTGGTAGTTAGAGCTCAGGAAAAAGCTTTTTATATCAAGATTGACAGTTTTCTGAGCCTTATGTGCAGCAGTAGATGAGGAAGTCAGCAAAACATTGGCATCCTTACAAAGGGCACTGAGAATAAAAGAGAAGTGATTGTTTCACAGTCCCATGAAATCCTGATAAGCCTTCCTATGAATTCAAAAATCACCAAGCTGGCAAACAACTCCAGCACATGGTCTGATTCAGCATTTGGTATCTGAAAGCAGATAGAAAAGAAGTACCTTCTTCAGAAGAAAGAACTAGTACAAATTGAGACAATTATCATTGCTCGAAACTTAATTTTGCCTCAATGAATGCATGCATGTAATACCCAGTAATTAAACATTCTCTTCAAATTGAGCAGCATGAAGCTTTCGCTTTAATTCATCAAGATTCTTTAAGAAGAAACTCCACAACACCTACTAATCCTTATCACAACAAAACCACCCCACGGCACCAGACACTGTAAAAATGCTATACAAAAAAGGATAACTGTTTCAAAATAGCTTCTTTTCTAGAAGGCTGAAATTATCTCTAATATTATATTACTCTTAATTTTGTGGAATAAGCCACACAACAGAACCACTGTATTACTGAGATCAGCAGAACAGAAATTCTTGACCAGATCTTCATACCATAATTTATTTTATATACATCTTTATCACATCTTTAATTTCTGAAGTACTTGCATGTTTCTCTTCAATAAATTCTCCAAAACAAACAGTCTCTGTATTTTATAGAATTCTTCAATGGAGAACTATGACAGGTATTTTATTTTTTGGCAACTTACTTAAAATAATGTCAAGTGCAGGTCTCCAGCCCTGAGGCCAGAAAGCAAAATCAAACTGAATTTTTTTGCAGGTTAAGTTAAAAGAAGGAGGCTACACTCCAACTACTCATGAATTTCCTGGACTACATCATTGTCTGAAAGTACAGACAATGTAACTTGGCCCACACCAAAACTGCTCAGGGAGCACCCCCATAGTTTAACAGTAGGCTCTACTGCAAGTCAGTCCCTAAGTCAATGCCATGGCCCTGTTCCAAGTTATTAGAATACATATATAACCTTATAATAGTCTAATATCCTGAGATTATTTATTTTACTCTACAGGTTACAATTTCCAGCAAAAAAATTCATTATAGCAATATTGCTGTAAAAAAACAACCAACCAAACAAAAATAAAACCCCAACAAACATACAGTCAGCTGACTGATACCAAAACCTGATTATTCAACATTAAGACTTTCTCAGCCAGCAAGTTCTATCCCTCACAAACTAGCAGGTAAAGATTGTTTTCTTAAACGGTTTTCAGTGTTGATACAGCTCACACACACACTTTCCACATCGGCTTCCACCCTACCTGACACCATTAGAGTAAATCATTCCAAATATCAGACTTTAATGCTGTTATTTTTATCGCCTACATTGTGACATACTAATTTTCAGGTTTTCAATTACATAAAAGTACTCTTGTGGTCATGAAAATACCCTTGCAACCCAACTCACAATTGCATAAACAATCAGCATTATCGTTTCGTTTAGTTTGCTGGCACAGTTGAAAACAGCTAAAAAAGAAGCTGAAGTTTCTAGACAACTGTTCATCTGATAGCAACAAAACTAAAACTTGGCAAATTATTTTACCAATCCTTTCAGTAAATGCCACAGAAAGGAAGAAAACAGGAAAATAGCAGAAGTTGCCACAGATAAAAAAGAAACAAAATGCAAAACAAGAAATGCTAATCAAAAAACAAAAGATGCAGACATTTAACCACGACAATAGATTTTTGTATGGACAGACACTAAATGGCTGCTAACATCTAAGGATGTTATCCCTAACATTTCTCAAGCCTCCCACTGATTGACTGCCCAAAATCTATTTTACCATCCCATACCTCCTTGTGTTCTCACATATCCCTGATTTTGGGATCTCCTTCCTCAGGATCTCCTTATTTCTCCAATTCTACCATTGCCTTAATTTCCTCACTTTGTCTTTCAGCAAGCATTTCCCCTATGAGACTCATGACAACAACAGTACAGCTGTCTACAATTAGGCTGTTGGACATGGTCCTTTACTCTTGCCCCTCCAAGCATATCTTTCTCCTGCACCCAGGGTAGCTGCATACAATCACATCCTAAAAATTCACCTTTGCAATAATGGAGACCACTACCCAGATCCAACTGGAGGTTCAGCAGGCACACTATTTGCCATCTATGCAGTTTTTGGTCTGGATCATTTTTTTATTTCCTCTCCTTTATCTCCCCATCATATCATGCAAACCCACCAGCAGTTTGCCTTAACCCGTGACTTCCCAAACAATTTTACCATTGCTAAGTTTCTGTAGAACATTTAACAGAACACAGTAACTACCCAAGCAGCTGGCCATTATACCGTATCAAAATCCAACCAAGCCACTAAGTTTCTTTGCTGACATGCTAAATAGATTCATCTGCATCTCAGAGCAATGCATAAATCTCAGGGTTAATTCTAGCTTATAGGATAGAATGAAAGCTATATTCAGGGTTTGCAAATAATGCTGTATAAGCTATAATTATATTTATAAAACATTATTTTAGAATGACAGTTTCCCCAAATTGATCACCATGATCATTCATTTCAACCTCTTTACTTATTCTGGTCCACAGAGACCAGATCCAAGAGTCACTCGAAAAGAAGCCATCCATTGCTGGCAAACTGGCAAATGGCTGCAGAACTCTTTAAACAGCTTACAGAAAAATCCCCCTGAATTCCCCATTCCTTTAATGATGTAGCTGAAGTTTACTTTTTAAGTCCACAGGAGACAGTCTGCCTCCATTTCAACAGTATCCCAAAACAGCAGGTGAGAGACAGGGAGGGATGTACAAACAAGGCAACAGATCAAAAAGAAGCTCTGTATGAAACAAAGCAAATTCAAGGCATGACTCCCCCCAGCCCCCAAACCCACAGACAACCTGCACCCACCACTGCACATCCACCTAACTTGGAAATTTTTCAAACACCTCATAACAGTGTATGATAAGCTGGAATGACAAAAAGAGCATCATCAACATATTTCCAATTATTATCCAACATCATATTAATCATTGTATCAATATAGGGATCCAAATTGCTTCAGCCATTTGTAGAGCTGAGGCTTCCATCACCTACTTTACATACAAAAATTATTAAACACACCCCAGCCCGTTAACTGTTGGTATTTCTTGCTGTCTCAGAACATTATTAAAAGTCCATGAAACGCCTTTTTGAATTCCCCTGCTATAGCCTGAATCTTGAGGAATACTGAGACTGTATATAGATAATTTTCCAATGGAGTCTAGCACTTTGTCAGGTCTCCACTGTTCAAGTTCCCAAGTGACTCCCCTTTAGTGTGATTTAGAGGGTTTTGTCAATTCACTTTTTCACAATGAAAAAAATATCCTAGAGTAGGCTAGGATGGTCTTCTGAATAATGAAGCAAGCATCTTTCAAACTTGCAGCAGGAATACACATGTGAAATGATATTCCCCCTAGCAGTTGAAGAGAGCACTTGGTTAGTTATCGACTTCTTGAAGACTAATTTATCTTCATTTTTCAACTTATTATATTTAGTGTACCATTATTCTCATTGGTTCATATCATTATTTGGAGGGTATGTTCTTGACCCTCAACCCGCCCCATAATTCTTCTTTTCTGATATTTAAATGTGGATTTCTACTAAGAAATGCTATGATATCCTCAATTATGTTGTCACCTTTCTTATTCACTTTTTAGAAGTGCCACTTCTGTCCAATTTTAATTTCATGAAAGTAATAAAAAGGAGAATAGTCAACTAACTACAACTAGTCAGAACAGCAAAAAAGAAGAAAGGTGTAAAGTTCCTATGATTGTTCTGACAGGGATTTTCCACTAAATACAGCATCCTCCATTTTAATTCTGGGCTACTATAAAGCAAATTATATGATTTCTGCTTTGCTGAACATAACTTTAGGATATTAGTAAGTATCTTAGGCAAACAAGCACATATAAATTTTCAGAGATTAGGCATTAAACAAATTACAATGCAACTGTAGCACTCTAGCTCATAGTCACTTTTATTATCATCACCCAAAAACCATCTCTAAATTGCATTGTTCTCTCAAGAATCCAACCTTTTAGTTTTTTTAAGACCTAGTCTGCCTCATACTGAACTTTAACAATCTAATTTAACTTCTAAAGCTAGAAGACTACCAAACTCATTTCTCCCCTTGATTTTTACCTACTTTAAAGCTGGCAGTAACAATCTTATTCTCTTCAAGAGGAAAAAAACCACCCCTGTTTTACTTCAGTTGATTTGCTGTAGTAGAAGAGAAAAATTATGCATCAACATGTCACAAAACTGACTAATAGTGCTTGAGTTCTGGATACCTCAGATATTAATTTTACAAAGCCTTCTTCCCTTGTCCCTGAGATATTTAGACTATAATCCTTCTTTTCTCCTTTTATACCTAGCTTCTTTCATATATTTATGCACTTTCTCTCTTCACTTAGGGAATCTGTGATAAAATACAACATTCATAATTCTCACAACATCAATTAGCTGCCAAACACATTTGCAAAAAGAGGAGCTACTTCTCAGTGTCTCCTGAAGACACATCTTGTCTCTTAGCAATGTCAGTTATACTGGGATGGTCTTAAAACCTTTCAAGCACACCACATTGGGGAGTGAGTTAGAAATGTGTAGCACAGGCAAGTGCCGAGCTGCCAGCATAGCAAATTCCTAATCTTTTCTGGAGGTTGGACAAGATTATACATAACTAGCAAGCCTATCACTTGAGAATAAAATCATCTTCCTATAATATCAGTTGTAAGAGTATAAAATTTCCTAAGTGGCATATTCATGATCAGTGAGGGGGGAAACCACTATAATTGAGGCAGGAACTGAGTCTAAGAAGTTCTCCCTTTGTAATTATGTGATTAAGTCAGTATTTTTGAAGAGTGTGCATGAGGAGGGGCATGAGAGGAGACATAGTTCCACAATTTTTTCTTTATATTTAGACAAAATGTCCTAGAAAATGGAATCTCTGGTTAACATCCAAAGACACAATTGTTCCAATGCTACTGGAACCACTATTATTCTAGTTGATGTCATAATTGAGAATGAAAAAATACAAGGCTTTATTAATGATGCAATGTCAAAATTAGACAAAGTTGTTAATACTGATACCAACAAAAAAAGGCTGTTTCCTTCATTTTGACTTCAGAGTCAGGAAGGTATTTTCCTTTTGAAAACCTAATTGTACATTGATACTCTAGTAAAATATCTTGAACAAAGAATACAGAGCACCATGTGATTTAACTTTACAGACTGTTTAGAGAACATAGTTCCCAAATTACATAATCAGCAAGGATTTAAATTTTCCTGTGACTTCTTGTGAACAAGAAAGTTATCTGAGCCATCTTATTTTTACTTTTTACAGGGACCTTCTTTTCTTGAAAGCATAGCATGTAAAAATATGCAGAATCAATGTCAGTAAATAATAAATATTCTGATGGACTTTATGTAAAAGGGCAGTAAAGCAAAAAATATGAGTGGAGAGTCTGCACCCAATCATGGAAATGTGCTATACTTGGCACTTTTGACATATTTTGCCTAGAGTTTCTAAAAGCAAAAGCTCATCTCAAAACAATGACTGAACTGTGGTTGCTACCAGTTTACTCATTTAGGGGCAAAAAACCTGATTTTATCAAAAGTAAGCACTTAAAGAAAATAATCTAGTGGACAACAAGGAAATTATTTTTTATTGATGTAGAAGCATAGCTATTATGACTCATAAATATATGACTTTGTTCTTCATTAGGTGTAATAAATAATAAATACATTTTAAGTTCTACCTCTTTATTCCTCTTTCACTTACAAGTCAAGGACAAGTAAAAATATTTCACATACCCTTTAAGGCAGGAGAAAAAAAAAAATCATGCTCCCAGAGAGTGACAAGGCTAGATTGTTTCTACTTCTGAATGAGGTTTCCTATCAGTATGATTCAGGAGAAAACAACCCATAAACATTTACATATCCACACACACGGGAAAAAAACCTTCAGATCTAAGCATGATGGTGGATTTTATAGAAGTAGTTAAAAATATTGTCTTTGAAATTAAAAAAAAAAAATAAAACCAAAAAAAAAACAGCAACAACAAAACCAAATCAAATGTAGTAACTTCCCCATATAAGAGGATTTTTTGAGTTTTGATTAAGACTTCTGGTATATCAATTGAAGGCATCTCTTAATCAGAGTAGTAAAAGCCTCCAAGAATGATTACAACAGCACTCTTCTCAAACATACAGAGATGGCTTAAACTTTACGTTTGAACCTCGACCCCAGAGACAACCCATTGTTACCTGCTGAATGCACACACCCACTTCCCACACAGAATTCTTAGCACTCAGAAGAAATTATCCAAAAGCTTTACATATTACATTATTTTGCTAAGTTTTATCCCCTCAAAAAAAAAAAAAAAAAAAAAAAAAGAAAAAAAAAAAAAGAGAAGCAAACCAGCATCTCATTTTTATTTAAAAACATAGAGCAAGATTGCTGCCATCTGTGACTTTCAGGCAGTAGTATTAACTATCAAGTAGTTAAGTAAAAAATAAACAAGAGTCTCGATGTCTCAAAGAGTCTCGATGTCTCAATAATATAACAGGGGATGATAACAACTGGATACCATGGAAAGATTTTCACTGCATTTGAAAAAAGAAATTTATATTCCCCAAACTTCCTATATAAAAGGCAGATTCCTCTTAACAAAAATCAAAGATCAGCTGTGAAAAAGTGCCCTTCTATTTGAACGTACAACATCTTTTTTTCATACTGCAGTTATTATAACTCTTTGCAAATATGCAAAAGTAAAAGAAAACTCAGTATCTTTCCCAATATAAAGGAGAAAATTTCACCCTATTCCATTAGCTCATCCAGTGAGCTAGGAAATGGAAAATGTATGTAATTCCACTTCTCTTCAATGCCACATTTTATCATTTTTTTAAGCAACTTCAAAAAACAGCTATTAATAATGGACACATCTGATATTTCTTCAATCTCCCAGTTTCAACAATGTTCAAGTCTTGACAGAAGTGCTGGGCCCAGACACAAGGGATGGGCACAATACTCACAGCTGTTCCTGAAAGCATCATCTCATGTGACTTGTGGTTCAATGAGAAAATGAGTTGAGTCTTTTTAAAACAACAAAGAAATGCAATACATTAAGAGTTGTAATGGTTTCCATTGCTTCATTTGGCTGCATTACTACTTGAAACAAGTTGTCTGATGAACTCAGTATCCCTTATTACAGAACCCCACACGTGTGCTTTCAGTGCTATACATTGCCATTTAGAGTCAGTAATCACCATTTGAGAATGAGAACTTGATTTCTGTTAATGGATGATAATTCTAACGTAAGATGCATGAAGAACAACAGAGCTTAATATTAAGAAATCAGATAAACTAAATCTAGAACACAAATAATCTGGAATAGAAAACATTCATATCATTTATTAGGTCCAATAAAGGAAATTGGAAATCTCATAGAAAGGCTCTCAATCAAAATGCCCACAATAATTTCAATGGAAAAACCTACTTAACTTATCTTCTATCATTGGTTTTAAAAAATCACCTAAGATTTGTGAAAGAAATTCACATTTTAGCAGTTTTATTTCAATCCAAAAGAATGAGGAGAATTAAGCAATCCTGGAATCCTCTCCCTAGTACAGCCAGAATGCTGAACAGCAGGAACACACATCTCTACAACTGTTCACAGATGTACAAAGCCTGAAACTCACTCCTTAACTGTAATACTCTTGGACTGCTTTTCCATGCAAGAACAGACTAATATTGACTAGACGAAATAATAATTATTTCAATTGACACCTCAAATTTCTTGTCACAGAGAAAAATCACCCTCTTCCCCAAGTGATGCAAGTGGATTTTTCAAGCCTCATGACAGAAAATCTTCACACCTGTCTCACTCAGGAATTGAACAGAGATCCTTAATCTCAATAGTTGTGCATTTATGGTAACGTTAGACAAAGAGAATTCCTACTGAGGAAATATTTAGATAAAAAGCTGTAGCTCTCTATAGGCATTACCTGCATTTCACACATAAAAAATAAAATTATATACAAACTTCATCTGCAGTTTTAAGTAAAGCTTGATGGCAGCATATTTTGAAAGACATTTACTTGCACTATCAAAAGCAAACATCAATAAAACTTATGCATAAAGTAACAGGAATATATTTTATTTGCCATGTTTTGCATTCATCAGACAAGCATAAGGTTCATTTTGCTGCTTTTCTTAATATGAATGCAGAAGTTGACTTCTAACCAAGGTAACCCAAGGATATGACAAAAATGAGGTATGGGGTAAAAGGGCTGCATATTTTTTTTTAGAAATCTGTGTTGATAATTCCAACTGAGAGTGTCTGCGCATAGCTAGAGGTTCAAACTTTACACATTCAAAAATACCAAAGCACTTGTACAAGTTGAGTGTATTTTAAAAGGACTTACTTTTATTGTAGCAGGTTGCAAGTACACCTTTATCAGCAGGACTTGTACTAATGTGCCAAATTTCACCCACTTGATGAAGGAGAACATTTTTGTTTATAATGTTATTTTCATCATCAAAATCTATGATGTGAATCTGCAAATACAATGAAATAGAACATTAGGGTTTCAAATGTTTTCCTGTGGGTCTTAATTATACACAATGACTACATGGAACAATTTAATGGGATTTTTATAATCGATATCAACTTTAATTAACTGTTATACTAACAATTTACTATATCATTGATTTCATGCAGGATTAACTTTTCTAGGAAAACACAAGCAATTTCCCTGTTTGAGGAAATACCATGCTTATTCTCGATTTTCAACTTAAAGCTTGAAGGTGATTTTTCATTTTATGGCTAATAGTAAATAAGCCACATATCACAATTCAACACTTCTTATAGCAATAAATAAAAATAACAACATTACAATCCTTAGTCTAAATGTCTGCATCAATTCTGTATCCAAATCATATAATTCAAATCATCTACAAAGAAAGAAAGAGAGAAAGGACTCTTCTTTGAAGCAAGAACTTTACACTCAGTAAGAAACTTTGACAGTTCACTTTAGCAGTCACATATCACTACCAAGATACAAATCTATTCTTTTCATACTATATGGAAACAAAGTAACGAAAGATGGAGCAAAACAATAATATTTAAATATATAGATAATATTTTTAAAAGACAGAACTAAGTTTGCTTTTTATTATTTTCATTTGTGTTTGTTGCAGGTTTCTTTGCTATGTGGGTTATTCTTAATAGGTCTATCATTTTTCCCGCCCTTTTTTTAGTCAGCTGTTTTTCCATAGTTGCTGCAGAAATACAAAGAATTTAGGAAGATTTTAGACTGGCATAATGTACAAAAGGAACTTTACTCATGGTACTAATTCCCCTAAGCTCAACAGTGGACAAATAAATTTAGAAGACTCAAATTTTGAAGAACTGTATCCTCATTAAAAATTAATTTTCAAAGTTGCGTGAAGAATGAAGGGGGGAAAAAAAGGCCAAGAGTTATCATATCATCATGACTGAATCAAGTTAACTAAATTAACTACTGAATCATTGCAAAAATCTTAGCTATGAAGAAATACAGAAGGTTTTCTTAAAATACAGAAGCTGCAATATAGGTCTCAACTTCGTTTTAACACTATTATTTTTAAGGGGATGAGTTTACCCATTACCTTTTATTTTATTGCCCAAACAGTCATCAGAAACTCCTTCTTCAAACATAATCCTGTACCTCATCACCTATATTATTCTTCCATTTTGTCATCCCAGGCAGGGAACTGCCTCTGCAGTTGATTAGCAAGTTGTCTTTTGAGACTTCATTTGCTGCCTTGAACCTAGGAATCTATTCAAGAATCAGAACACTTTCCATGTACCCCAACAACTGCATATCCATCTTAGAGTGACAAAAAAGATCAGTTTATCCTCATACCTTGTTTTTGTTTGGAGTCTCTTTTGGCAACTCAGGCCAAGTTTCTCACCCAAGAAAGTGAACCATAAATATAAACCCCATTTACTACAGTCACACACATCTTTTCCCACACCAACCAGGTTGAAAATCACTCAGCACATAAGGGAGTGCTCTTTACCCCATCTGAAGCCCTTTGAAGGCACAGATAACCAATCTCTCTCTGCTGTTATGTTTCCAATCCAGCTGACAACATGGACAGTTGTAAACTGCTGGAACACACAGGTAGCTCATGAAAGGCCTACACTGAGATTTTTGGAAAATATGAAATTTAATTCTTATGCAGCAGTATTGCTTACATCTTGTGAGTTGACAAATTACATCTTTCACAGCTACTCCAATCAACACTACCTACCAGAATAAGTTGATCAGCATAACAAAAATAACTGCAGAAGTTCCCCCAGTGTTTTTTTGCTAAGCATCTTCCTATTGATTTGAATACATGATATATGGAATAGTCACTTCGCTAAATACTAAGGACAACAGAAATGTCATAGAAAGTATTCTAATACCAAATACTGTACACCACCACGTTCACCATTAAACCATG
Organism: Anomalospiza imberbis; assembly: GCF_031753505.1. Taxonomy (NCBI): domain Eukaryota; kingdom Metazoa; phylum Chordata; class Aves; order Passeriformes; family Viduidae; genus Anomalospiza; species Anomalospiza imberbis. Next base: position 18,465,771 of record NC_089683.1, on the reverse strand, counting down.
TCCTCAAGTGCCATATTCACACTTTTTTGAGCTCTTCCAGGGATGACGACTCCACCACTTCCCTGGGCAGCCCTTTCCAATGCTTTACAACCCTTTCCATGAAAACATTTTCCCTAATATCCAGCTTAAACTTCTCCTTGTGTAACTTAAGGCTATTTTTTCTCACCTGTCCTGTCTCCTGCCTGGCAGAAGAGACCGACCCCCACCTGGCACAACCTCCTTTCAGGAAGCTGTAGACAGTGATAAGACACCCACACCCCTCCTCCAGTCTCCTTTTCTCCAGAATAAACAGCCCCAGCTCCCTCAGCTGCTCCTCATAACCAGTTGTGCTCCAGACCCATCTCTATCACTCTTCTCTGGACCCACTCCAGCACCTCAAAGTCTTCATTGCAGTGAGGAACCCAGAACTGAACACAAGGTTTGAGGTGCTGAGTACAGAAGATGCAATGCACTATATAAATCATGAAAATAAATATTTTAAGTTCTAAGACACAAAACTGAAAATAACGTGAAGAGTTCTGAGAATGAGATGAGGAAAGAATAAATTACATACTTAGATATTTCCAATGCATACAATAAACACAAAGTTTAGCAACAATGAAAATACTGAGGACAAAAGTTCCAAAATTACACCATACAGAACACAGTGCTACTACTTAAGCCATTTGCAGCATGGACCAAATGCCAAGTACTATACACTATTAATATGTCAAATATTAACATAATGTAAAGTCTTATAAAAACTTTCTTTTCCTTTGAAATACTAGTATTAATAGGAAATTATTTTCACCTAAAATATATTCTCCTATGAATACCTAAAATTGCTTTATACAGCAATACACCTCAATGAGGCAAAAGTTATCAGGCGAGCTGTAAAATTATTGCTCTTTCATTTGCACTACACTTGCCCATGACCAGAAGGGAAGAAATAACCTGCAGATGATAAAACCTCTTGCTGTGCAGGACTTAGTAAAGTATTAAGTGTTGCAAGAAAGCTCATAAGTTTGGTCAGGTAACTAAAAAAGTTTTTAAGCAAATGTAGAGACCTAGTGCTGAATTAAGTTATAATGAGCTGAGCCTAGGGCACTTCTTGGGGATTGAGGAACTAGCTGAGAAGAAATTATGGCCTGAGGCACAGCTAAAGGCCAATAACCTCCAAACATATATGAATACACTAGAAATTGCCCTGCATTTCTATCATTAATGTTATTCACTGGAGAAAGAAAAGCACACATTAAAAGTTGAAACATATGCAAACATTTCCAAAATACATAGCATATATCCAATAAACTTACCAAAATCAGAAAATTTATATTATTAAAGATGTGTTGGCTATCAGCTGGTGAGAACTACTCTCCAACAATAATTTTGTATCAGGATTTAATTAGTTGAGCAAGTTGTAAAACCATCACAGAAATCACAGTTAAAAAAAAAAAAAACACCAAAAACATATTATACCAAATATATGAAAAGCAAGAGACAGCACAATCAAAAATATAATTGCATGCACTGAACTTTTAATTTTAACTAAGTGTGTCTGCTACTTCTTTTGTTACTATTTGCCCAAGTATTAGTTAAAATGTAAATAAACTGAATATTCCATCCCCCTTATGCCTTGGAATAACTTTTCTTGAGTCTCATCCAGTATTATCATTGAGTAATGAACTCAAAACCTCACTGGGAATGGACAGCTTATGTGTCCAAAGCTATGCTTCCAAGTGATTTTGGGCAGCCCATTACAGGCCATTTTCAAAAGAGTTGGTTACTCCATTCAATGCCAGGGACTACTGTGGTGGGTGACAGCCTTAGCTAACAGACCCACCCAGACACCTGCTCTCCCCAGGAAAGACGGGGAGAAACCAGGAAGCATAGGAATGAGATAGTTATGTGCCAATCTACAGACAGGGAGGTCACTTACTAAGTAATATTCTGGGCAAAACAGACTTGGGTGAATGAATTAGTTCATTGGCAGTTAAAATAAACAAGTACCTTCTCTCCCCTACTTTCCAGGCTGAACTTCAACCCAGACTCTGATCCTTTCAAATGGGGCAGAGGGATGTGGCCAGTAATGGTTATGGGTGTTTTCTCTCTGATGCTCTTTGCATCTCACTCTGCTCCTCTGCTTCCGCACAGGGCCTTCACGAGAAACTGACTCACCTGTGTCCTGAAGTGGATTCACTGGAACCAGCCATGTCTGGCACAGGCAACCCTTGGGCTCTTCTCAAAGGCCACCACTGCAGCTCTCCTGCTACCCAAGCCTTGTCACCTGCACTCAGTACAACCTGCTAACCCTTTCAGCCTCAAGAACTTGTTTCAGTGGGATCTCTACTGAAATTCAGTCACAAACATTAAATTTGCTGTATAATTACAACTCATACACTTAACCTCAGAAAAAACTGCCCAATAGAAACTGAACCATGAAAGTCACTCAAATTTTAGTTTGAATTGTTTGAATGATCAGAAAGGACACAGCTGATTTCCAGTAATAAATATTGAAAAATCCAGTTTATGAAGCATCACGTACACTGAACTATGCATGTATCAGGAGTCCCATTAGAAGCAATTAAGGCTTAAAGACTTTTGCTTTACTTTGCATTTCTTCAGGGGTTTAAAGATAGTTTCAGAGCATTTATAGATTCTAATTAACAAAAATATGGCAGCTTCTTTACTAAACCAATCTGATTTAGTCATACAATTTAGCGATATGATTTTCAGAAAATACACACAGCTTTCATTTACCTCCATTTCCTACCAATGTCTTTACATTCTACCCACAGAAGCCTTCAACGTGACTATCAATGCTCATACTCAATAGGGGGAGAAAGGAAGAGGGATGATATTGGAACAACGTTACAAAAAGTGGTAAAAATTACAAGTGACATTTGACAGAAAAATTACCTGATTATCATATCTAAGAGACTGTGTTCCAACCAAAAATCTTATTGCATCTGTTTCTGCTGTCTGAGGTGTTAAAGCTCGTGCCTAGGGAAGAAGAAAGCCATTAGAAAAGTACAATTGATAAAATACATTAATTTCAGCAAAAATCTTGAAACTTATATATCAATTGTCATTGTAAGCATTACATTCTTACAAATGGCAGACTTTCTTGGCCTTTATGCCCACTTTGCTTAATACATTTTTTGTGCAATTTCTCATACTTGTGAGGATTGAGGAATACACATGCTAAATACATTACCTGATCTCCATTATAACAGGGATAACATTAAATGCAGCATCTCTTCCAAACTAATTTTCCTTTATCATCTGAAAAAACTCCATAGAACAGTGGACAATTTTTAACTATTGTTAAAAATAGTACAATATCTAAGGAAAACACTGTTTTTACAAGAGTTTTCACACCACTCAGGTTGAGTATGCCGGTGTAGAAATTAATTTTTTTCTCATCATTAACCACCAAGTTTTGAAGCAAATTAAAAACCAAGCCTCCTTTTTTGTGCTGCAGCCCATTAGAGATAAGAATTGTCTGAATGATGGGAGAAGTAATTTGTTACTTTATCTTTAAAACTTTTGTCATACTGTTATTTCTTTGTTATATTATGTAATGGCATTGCTAGAGTCTCTGCCTTGCTTCTTCAACTTATACCAACCACAGTCTTGGAAGAAGCCAAACCAAGCAGTTAAGGGCCATGGGAGACACTGATAAATAAAGCACAGCTTGAACTAAAACAACAATCACTAGTTTGCACTAATCAGTAGTAGAGACTCTTAGATAATTTTGAGTAAATGGAAGGTAAACTAATACTCAAAGGCATTTTTAGCAACTATATATTGTGAGGAATATCTGCTGTTTCTCCATGCAAAAGGTACCTTAATAATATTGTTTCATATGATTTTTTTATCTAAAATTAAATCTCTGCAATTCACATCCTATTTGGCATAGCTCATATCTCTCTAGACACTAAAGCAAGTATTTCAAGCAAATACTGATGAAGGATTCAGGTGACTGCTGAATGGCCCTTCTTACTGCCATCCTGTTGTGCAGCTTGTTACCCTTGGATTCAGGAAGACTTGAATATCATTCTATTTGAAACTTATTTTCAAATTGATATTTAAAAGATGTCTAAAAGCTTGGAAGGGAATATCTGGAATATATTAGATCCCAATACCCAAATTTAGAGCAATTTAATTCTAGAAAAGCAACTTAAAGATATTTGACTTTTCTGAAATAAAGCAAAGCCATGCAAGCCATTGTCCAGCAATAGCAATAAGGAAAAACTAATTTTTTTGAATCATCTCTGGACTTGTATAGAGCAGATACTGCTTTCCTGGTATCTGAAATGTGTATTTTAAACAGTGTAATATTTTGTGTAAGATGGAGCATAAAAAGTTTAAAAATGCAACAAGCCCATAAGTAACAAGCTATTAGTCTATACCTACATTTATAATATCTATATAGTGGGGAAAAAAAGAACTAGAGAACATAATGTGTAGTTTGTGCTCAAAATACTCATGAAGATCAAAGATCAGTGTGAATCCATACCAATGTGCTTTACTTTCTTATTTATGCAGCACTCATCTACAACAAGTCCAGAGTGCTCCTGATTGACAGACACAACTTTAGTCCATCAATATTTTTGCAGAAAAGTTTTTGTCTTTAACAGAATTTACATTTGCAGATCTTTACAAGCAGTTCTTTTAATTTAAAATACTTGCTTTGAATTATTTTGAGAAAACACTAGAAATGAGCCAACAGCTATGTAACTCCTTCAATCAAAGAAGCTTCTGTTTTTATACATCAAAGAGAAGTAGAGACCTCCAGGATCTTTAATAAAATAAAGAAATAAAAGAGGTTTCCATCCCTTTCAAAGCTTTTCAAGTAGGTCTGGTCAGGCTGCTTCCAAAAATGCATAAAGTTGGACACAAAGTGCCCAAAATAAAATTATGTATATACGTAGTAACATTTATATCATCAGCTTCTCTAGCTCTTCCTTAAAATAATTTTCCATTTTTCAGAAAGAAAAAAAAAGGGCATGAGCAAAAAAATATTTAGACACATTTCACTAGAAGAAACATTATTATTCCCTGACAAAAAAAACCCTGCAACATCCATACATCAGACACAAAATTCAAACTCATCAAGCCTTCATAAATTCAGAAGACTCTGATTCATAATATCAATATCAGCACAATCGACTTCCATGTGTCTCCTGCACAAAAATGTGTGATTTTGCCTACTCTGAGTTACTTTGAGAGAAAAAGAAGTTCTTTCAACAGATGAAGACACCAAGTAATCCTTGTAATGAACAATACAGCTGAATCTGGAGTGCTGTCAAGATCAAGGAAAGTGCCTTAACTCTGTCATCTTGCCAGAGCAGGTTGCAAATAGAACCTCTCATAAAGCATCCTGCCTTATGACCACAGCTCATAGATAGAAAATAAGCAAAAAAGTGCAGTAAAATGAATATTAATTAATCTTAAACCAGCGGAAATTATTGTTTTTATAAGTCTGCACCCACAGAACACAGAACTGTATATAGTCCAAAAAGAGTTTACTACCAGGCTTATGTGGAAAGGGACTTTCCACAAGGGCACATAGTGATGGGACAAGGGAGAATGGCCTTAAGTTGAAGGAAGGCAGGTTTAGATTGGATACTAAAAAAAAAAAAAAAAATCATTACTGTGAGAATGCTAAGGCACTGAACAGGTTGCTCAGAGAGGCTGTGGACTCCCCATCCCTGGAGTTCAAGACCCAGCTGGATGGAGCTCTTAATAACCTGGTCTGGTGAAAGGTGTCCCTGCCCATGGCCGAGAGAGGTTGGAACTGGAGGATCTTCAAGGTCTGTTCCAACCCAAACCATTTTAGGATTCTACCCAAGGTATTAAAGTTTTACTTACTAAAAAAACTGGCATAATGCTTAGAAAATAACCAGAATACACATCTGAAAGACACAAGCAGCAAGTTAACAAGTAATCCTTACACATGCTCTCAACATCCCACCTGATAGTGCTAGACAATGCAACAATCTATGCAATTACATAATCTCATTTTTAAAAAAGGCCTAACTCTAGGAAAAAAAATATTAGCAAGCAAAGTTTGAAACATTGTGAACCACAAAGAATTTTTGGCTACACGTCCAAATTTCAGATTTATCAATAGTCCTATGAGGAAATGCTCATAGTTTAAAGCAAGAGTTTTACAAAACAGGACAACAACTGAACTGCAAATCTACTACAGTAAATACACATGTAAAGAACATTTAAAACCTAGAACAAAAGCATGACAGACAGCTGCATCAAGATAAAATAAAAGAAACAACAATCATTGTAGCAGAACACAGGTAAGACTAACTGGAGACTGGGCATCATGTCTATGCCTACACTATGCTCGGTGTGATGATGGGCACAGATCACCTTCTACTTTGCCCTTGACAATTTAGGCCAACTGCAGAAAAATAAAAACCTTGGATAAAAAGAAATAGAATGGAGTCTATTGTACTTGACAACACCAAGAGATGATCCAGAAGAACACAATGACAAAACTCAAAAGGGGTAAAGAAGGTTGGTTTAAACTAAGTGCATTATGGAACTGCAATGCACTGATTCTCTACACTTTGTTCTTAATTTCTTCTGAAAAACTTTCACTCCTCAACACCTTTTGAAATGCCAGCCAAATGCACAAAGTTGTGGTTTGGTTTCTTGTTTGCTTGTTTTGTTAATTTGACTATTACTATTTAAGGCATTAATAGACAAACAAAAAAGTACTTGCTCAACACATGTTGTGCTGATGCATTGCATTGGTTTGGTATTAACAAACAAGAAAACAAACAGACCTCAACATTTGAATATTTCTATTACATCAATACAAACAAAAAATATTCTTCAAACCAGGCATCATTTGAAATTCATACAATCAATCTGTACTACCAAATCGTGAACTTACAATGCAAAATGTAAGGATGCAGTATTTGGCTTGCAATCCCTAAATCTGAATTTAAAGTTATTTGACCATCCTCTTATGCTGAAAACCAGGACTAGTGTACTGCTGCTTGGGGTGAGGAGCTGGATTTGCTGATGCCTCATTCTGGAGGCAGAATTCTCTGCTCCCCTAGACAAGCCCCAGTCTGCTAATGTCATGGATGTTATTTTTGCCTTCTGGCACAATTTCAATTTTCAAGTACACTTTGATTTTTACTTAGGTAAGACAGCCTTGTTTCTCCCACCACAGTAGGAGGCTCTCTCAGTGACTCTAATAAGCTGCAGTGACTATCAGTGAAAAGGTTGGCAGCACACATGCCCAGGTTACTTTCAGTGCTCTCAGACAGCTGTTTTCCTCAAGTCTTTCACAGCACAAGAATTCCTACTACCAACGTATTTAGCGCATTGACCCTATTCCAAAGCTTGACAGATTCTGTAAACCCTCGCAGCGACAAATGCAATCCGCACACCAAGACCTGCACAGTACAGTCGTCCTCAGAAAACTCGTTCATTTCTCATGAAGGTAACAATCATCATGTAAAAGTTCCTTCAAGTTCACCTAACTGTATCTTTATATTGTCATTTTTCTGTACCACACCCAACACCAGGAAGATCCTACTAGTTGCTTAAGGGTCCTAAAAATACTTTCCAACTGTTTCACTTCATGGATTATGAAGATCCTTGGGGGATTAGTTAAGAGAGCTTTGCCACTTTGCTGCTTTTGTTCCTCTAGTAACACTTTAAACCACAAAGGTTTAAAATATACAGGATTGGCACTCATGAGGCAAGTAATCTTAGAGAATAAAGAGAACTGACACAAAAGCTAGGAATTTTAGTAATACATTATTAGGCAGTTTTTTAAACTGATTCAATTTTCAAAGTAAGTCTTCCAAAGACATTGCTAAAGCTGGACCAAAAGTATTAAGCACATCCTGCTTAGGCTGCTCTCTCGGAACCCACAGGAGACCACAAAAGCTTCCCCCAGAGAAGAGAACACCGCCCATAGGAGGTATAAGCTCTGCACTCCCATACTGGGAACAGAGCCGAGCCTGAAAGCCAGCACAGCTTTCCCTAAGGACCTCACAAGCAACACATATTTTCCAAGGAAGACCCCTTTTACCACTTCTAGTAAATCTACACCTGGCTTTTACTCCATCACAGGTAAGTCAGCTGAGCTAGTCTCAATACATTCTGATGACAGTAGGTGTACACACATTGGTCACAGGTCTTCCACAATGTATTTCAGTTGGTATTTTGCTTTGAGTTTCTTACTCTAAGAAAACACATTTGGCTTTAGGGAAATTAGGTTTCATCTTATTCTTGCAAGCAGGCAAGTCCTAAAAAATCAAGTGTCTGTTCAGATTCATAAACCTGTTAACAACTAACAGACAACACAAAATGGGCCAAGTATCACTTACTCAAGAAGCACAATGACCACAGTGCAGAACACTAACTCTATCAAAGCATCAGCACACTTTTTTCAAGCCTGCTTCAGCCAGACCCTATCTCAGGGTGCTGCTGGAGCTGCCCATGGGTAGCACATGCCTATGGCCCTGTGCTCAGCCAGGCAGATTTCTGTGGTCCTTGCCTCCTGCTCATTGTCCTTTTTCCTCACATGTCTATTTACTTTTGACATGCAACATAACAGTAGGAGTATCCAGTATGCTGAAATTTAGCTCAGTGTTGTGGCATCCCCAAAACCCATTAAATGTGCCAAACACACGCTCCAAAATGATCACTCTCTGGCATAAGTCATGTTCCTCTTCCCTCATCTCATAATGCTGGCTGGCTTCTGCATGCTTTTAAACAAGCAAGATGTAGGCTTGAGCCAAATGCCTATCCCAGAAAACACCTCTTCCCACTGCTCATTTCCAGGGGTATGTTATCCAGTCAATCTTGAAGTAAGGCAAACATGGTATTTTGAGACATTCAGTGGTGCTTTCACACCAGTTCAAAACATCACTGTTTAAACCCTCAAGAAAAAACATGGGGGAAATTGTGACTCCCTGAAAACAAAAGTCAATTCAACATGGGGTAGACATACCATGTTTTTCAGGTTAAAGAATAAAGCCCAGGTCAACTCTACATGGGACAAGAGCAACATAATTTCACTGACAAAATACAGCACTCAGCAATATTCCTGGGACCTCATTCATCACATTCTTATAATTGAGGATATTGATTATTTCTACCAAGATTCCTTTTAGAAGAACCACCATGGTATTGAAATGTTCTGCAGCTGCTTCTGTTGCTTTGTATTCATCATCATGAGCCACAGTCACATCACTCAGTACCTCAATTCAAGGAGTATCTCACATTTTCATTCACCACTCACTGTAATCTTCTCATTTTCACTGCAGTCGGACAAGCAGAGCAACTATAGTGAGACTGTCTTTTTAAAAGTCACAAAAAGTGTCACTCACACATAATTTGCATGTCTGTACAATGTTCATATTACTTACAGACACACCCAAGAGATTAAAAAAGAGAAAAATGTATTTGTTCATTATTGTAAGTTACCTTATATATGTCAATACATCAGAACACATTCTGTACATAGAAATGAACAGAAACCATGCAGAAATAATGTTAAGTTAGTTGGTGGGTAGCATCTAAGAGTAATCAGCTTTATGTTCCTATGAACATGGTCACATTAGATCAGATGAAAAGCACATTTACACAACTATACTTTCTCCGGTGGCCAAAGATGGACTTTTACTGACTGCTGGAGCCCAAATGTAAGAAGCAAAGACAAAATTTTTAAAACTGGGCTGAAAAATTAGTCTGAAGAGACACTTTCAGACAAAAAGCAGTAATTGTGATGATACAGCTGACCATTATTATCTAGCAACACAGAAGAAATGATGATTTAAAAAAAAAAAAAACATCTTTCTCATTAGACTTTGAGATGGAAGTTGGAAAAAACAGGTCAGTTTTAGGTTACAGTTTCTATATTAGTGTCTCCATTTTCAAAAAGCACAGAGATGCAATTTGTTTTAAAGACACACTGGGAGTTAATGGAGATCAGCAACAGAGCCTTCATCTCTATGCTCCCCTTCTGACTTACACATAAATCATCTCATCTTTCCTCACCGTCTCCCTAAGTGATCTGTATTAACAGTAATTTCCTTTTATTATAGCCATTTTATTAATCCTTTTGCCTTACCCTCCTGCCAGACAACTCCAAAAAGTTACATACTTCACAGGAGACAAGAAGCGTGTAGCATGGTATGGGAGGGAGGATACACAGGTCCATGGAGGTCCCAGACAACACACACTAGCTTGCCCAAATTCCTGGAAGATGGACTATATGTGACTTACTAGAAATGAGCTATGATTTTTTTTTAAGTACAGGATATATATTCTCTTCTGCAAAAGAGATTTAAGTATAAGTTTCAATAATTTTGAAGTACAAGTTACAGCCATCTCAAGCCAATCACAAAATTCAATCATACAAAACAACATACTATCAGACTTCATCAGATTTCAGTAGATTTAACATTTAGTGCAGGTGAACATTACATAGCAGCTTCTATACAAGAGGAAAACCAAACAAATACAAAATTTGCTAATGAAATCTATTGGTATAGTCAGGACTACAGAGCACACTACTCAGTACGCAGAACATTTGGTACAAAGAACCTGTGTACGTTACTTCTCACGAACACTTCAGCAAAGGTGCCAAGAGAAAAAAAAAAAAACATGTACATGTAGATATTTCTATTACTACATTTACTGTAGAATTAATTGCTTTGTCAGGAGGTGCTGGTTTTCTTCTCAGGTATTACTGCTATAATGGCTAGTGATGGTAAGCCAGCCGCAACACAGCTAAGTAAAGCCCTTAGGCGGAGGAGGAATGAATTAGGGTTCCTCTCACTCTGCTTTCCCAGAATTTACAGAAACCTCATTAAACTCAACACCTGTGTTCCTCTAAGAAGAGGATCAATAAGTTTCTGAGTTAGACAGTTCCATTTCCTTACAGCCATAAAATACCGAAGTGATGGACAGATTTGTCGCATGGGACAAATGCGCACACATGGATCTCACAGGGAGATCCCACGAAGTTCACGCAGATTTATGGTGGGGCATAACCCAACTAAAATTTGTAACTTACTGGAAAGAGTTTCGTGTTCTCTCCTCAAAAAAGCAATTTTAAATCTTTTTTTTTTTTTTTCTGACAAGGCAGAATCACGGATTTGCAGTACTTTGGTAGCACTCCAGCGCCAGACAAAGCATTTTCCAGCGGCGGAGCAGGGAGCGGTGCCCGGGCAGGAGCCCCCCAGGCACCGCGGGAAGGAGAAGGAGAAGGAGCCGGGCCGGGCCCTGCCCGCCTGCAAGCAGCGCGCTTTGGAGCGGCAACGACGCCCGGCCGCTGTCCAGCCGCCCTTAAATACCCCAGCGCGGCTGCCAAAAGCCACCACAACCCGGCGGTGCCCGTGGTGCCCCGGTCCCGGCTCCGGGGAGGAGGGAGGACGCCGGTCCCTCCCGGGCGGGCTCTGCTCTGCCCCACTACACACACCCGACGCCGCGGCCAGCGTCTTCTCGAAGGCAGGACCGGCACCTGCCAACCTTCCCTAAGCCTCCGCTCTCGCTCACCTGGAACTCAAGCCCGTAAATCACCGGCGCGTCGTCCTCCATCGCGACCCCCCCAGCCCAGCCAGGCAGCCACCGTCGCGTCCGATGCTTTCTGACCCTCGGCGCGGCCCGTCGCCGGTCGCTTCCGGGAGCTGCGCGCGCGCAGCCCCGCCCGGCCCGGCCCGAGCGCAGGCGCAGTGCGGGGGGAGCGGCGCCGGACGCGGCGGCGGCGCGGAGGTGACGGGACGGGACGGGAGAGAACGGGACGGAATGGAATGGAATGGAATGGAATGGAATGGAATGGAATGGAATGGAATGGAATGGAATGGAATGGAATGGAGCGGAGCGGTTGCGCGGCCTGAGGGGCGTCCGGGTGGGCGGGTGCTCTGTGGGGCTGTGGCAGGAGGAGGCCGTGAGGGAGGCCGGGCTCACCCCCGCCGCGGGGTGCCCGGCCCGGGGCTGCGGGCACTCGCAAGCGGCGCTGCCGCCGCCGAGCGCTCCTCCAGCTTAGCCGGCCCGCGCTCGGCAGCTGCGCTGGTGATCGCCCTGAGCCCACGCTTCACTTTGCTGGAAGCGGGACCTAGCGGGTCTTTGCGAGCAGGAGAGCAAATGTTGAGTCACTGGAACAGGTTGGCCGGGGAAGCTGGGGAGGTCCCAAACCTGGAGGAGTTTAAGGCCAGGTTGCATGGGGCTCTGAGCAACCTGGTCTAGTGGAAGGTGTTCCTGCCCGTGGTAGGGGGTTTGGAATCAGATGATCTTGGAAGGTCTCCTTCCGAACCAAACCGTTCTCCGATACTACTCTGTGATACTGTCTCAATTGTGTTTAGTGGGAGGCATTTGGTCTTCAATCTCAATAGTTATACGACTTGTAGAAAAGATAAAGTATTTTCAGAATTGATTCTGTGATTAGACGTCAAATGACAAATGTCAAAGGGGAGATGTGAAATAGTGAAATTCCTATTTTTTAAAGCAAGAATTTCACTCTTTGTATGGTACTTAGGAATTTTGCTGTGACACCTGAGCAATATACAAGTAATAAAACTAATTCTTGTTTGGTGGGGGCTTTTCCTTTTTCAGTTACTATGGAGAATAATGAAAGCAATGCTAAGGATGCAAGGAGCACCTCAGGTGAAGATGACAGCAGAGACATAGTTCAGCAGAAAACTCAGGAAGAAATTCTCTTTCATGAAGAAACCATTGATCTTGGTGGAGATGAATTTGAGTCTGAAGGGAATGAAACTGTATCAGAGGATTCAAATAATTTTGTAGATAAACTTAATGAACAAATGATGGAGAGTGTCATTATTTCGGATTCCCCAAACAATAGTGAAGATGACACAGGTGAACTTGGTTGTCTTCAGGAGATAGTAGACCAAATGGAAGCTAAAGCTAATCAGAAAACACAAACAGAAGTGGATAACGAAGAGTTTTTAAGTAATGAGAGTGAAACAGAACATGAAGAAACTCCTAAAGACATTTCTGAGATTGGAACAGATGATCAGGCGTCTTTAAAGGAAGACTCAATTCAGGAAGCAGTGAAGGAGGAACCAAAGTTGGGAAACAAAGTTCCTGTTGAAACAAAACCAAATAATGTTGACGAGAGCACACCTGAGGACCGGATGTTGTCACCCAGTACTACCAAGCCGTCTTCTGAGGCTGAGCCCATTCCTGTGTGCACCATCTTCAGCCAAGCAAACAATGCTAGTTCCCAGCCACAGTTGTTCCTGCCTGATGGTTTTGAGTCTCAGATGGTGAAATCTCCCAGTTTTAGTAGTATAATAGAGACTCCAGTGAAGTATAATCCACAGGTGGTTCAACCAAGTCCTAGTCTAAGCAAGTTCTTTGGTGACACTGTTAACACTAATACTTTAGCCTCTGATTTTTTTGATTCATTTACAACATCTAATTTTATTTCTGTTAGTAATCCCAGTGCAAGCTCTTCAGTTCCAGAACAAATGTCCTCTCTTTCTAATGGTGGAGATGGTTCTTCATCTAACCCTACTTTCCCTGTGCAAAATGGGAGACCTGAAGCAGGTGGTACCTCAACATCTCTAGAAATAACTCAATCCCCCAAGCCATTCTCACAAATCCAAGCTGTTTTTGCTGGGAGTGATGACCCGTTTGCCACAGCTTTAAATATGAGTGAACTAGATAGAAGAAATGATGCTTGGATTCCTAGTGAGGAGACAAGAAATGTTCTCATTTCAGTTGCCACACAACAATACAGCGCCGTGTTCATAGACAAGGAGAATCTCACCATGCCTGGATTAAAATTTGATAATATCCAGGTAAGAGTCTATTACTGTATCTTCCTCTGTGATTATATTTTAGAAATAGTGTAGAAGATCTGTCCTATAGTCTGTATGTCACGGTACTTCATATTGTTGCTGATGGTCACCTTGTGTGTATTACTTCAATTCTAATTAGAAAATGCAGTGTCACTGCTGCCTTGTACAGGGAGAGGCTAAAACCAGATCTCATTTATTCATAGTGACATTTGTTTGCTGCACTGAAAAACAGTGTTGACAGTTTCCGTAGAAGCCAAAGCTGTTTGTATTTTTAAGTACTTTATTTCTGGTCCTCTGGGTTAGGAAGATAATACTCACATTTGGCATATATACACACCTCTGAGCTGTGCTACAGAGTCTAAGCAGACAGCTTTGTTTGTGGAATTCCCTGTTGTAATTGAGTGGGAAATAATTTCACTCATGTTCACAGTGGTCTTAATAATGTTAACACTGACTGAAAGGGCATCATTTCTATCTTCCCTAAGCAATGGAAAGGTATAACCTCTAAGAAAGATTGAGTGCTGCAGCAAGCTGCTAGGAAGGGATAACCCCAAAATTAAAAGAAAAAGACTAGAGAAGATCACAAAGCAAACAACATAGTAGTGAAAGTAATTGTCTTCTATCAATTTCTAACAGGTGAGAAGGCATAAAGCATATTTTTCAGAATTTGGGAAATTTTACTCACATGTATTCAGGATTTCTCATGAAGTAGTTTTATCCTGGCTGCTCAGCCAGGCTAACCATCATGATGTTTTGTTTTTTTTCTTGAAACAGGCTAATCCTACTCTTTGATATCTATGCCTCTGGATAATAGAATTGTTATGTAGATAGATGGTGTTGAGAGTTGGGATGCTTTAATCCTTAATTATGCATAACAAAGACCATCAGTCAATAGTCAAATACAAACAGAGAGCAGTCTGCAATAACTTCCAATCTGCACGAGCTATCAGAAGAGTTTCTGGAGTGAATCAGGTCCAGAATAATAGATGAACTATCTGAAAGATCTTGGGTTTCTGTCACAAGCAATAAATACCAGTTTAGACATATGCCACACTGCTGCTACTTCTTTGGTTTGCTTTATCTTAAAACATTAGCTTGTAATCACAGAGCCAGATAATTAGTGTGAAACAAAACACTGTAGCAGGAAGCTATTCCTCCTCCAGTTGTACCCAAAATATCCATTAGACCTTGATGAGTTATTCCAGTGTGCACTCTTTCTCTCCTGACAGCTAATCGGTTAGACAGATGGAGTGATCCCTTCTGCAGTCTCCAAGGATGATGGCCTCCTTTTTGCAAGCTTCCTTTTTTACAACAGTTCTCTTTCACCTTCCTCAGCACAGTCAGGGATTAAAGGCTTGTTTCTGCTGATCATTCCCTAAATCTGGGCACGTGCAAATATGCAATTCTACAGTTTAGTACATAACTGAAGGGAGGATGTTTGACAATGTCTGTTATGTATTTCTATGAAAGACCTGATGTAAAATCATCAATAGAATTAAAGGAAATCCTAATGCTTTCTTCATTGTTTAAGAATTATAAGAGTTTTCTAGACATGTCCACAGGGACAAGTTCTGAAGTGCTTTATGTTTAGAAAACTTTCCTCACTTTCAGTTACTGCTTTTCTGTGGCCTGACTGCATGCCTTGAGTGATTTGACATCTAGTTTGGTATCATTGTTCCATAGTATTGCAAATTGTGCATTTAACTGTAACTGTAATTGTAGAGTGCTTGAAATGTCAACTGAAACATTGTGGGAGGTATATTTTCAATGTTAAAGTAGCTTCCAACAAGGGTCATTACAGCTTTGGTATGAATAGTTTGCTAATGATGAATGTTAATGCAAGATGTTAAACCAAGCTACATGCAGTGGACAGAGAAGTTGGTTGAAAAATGCATTTGCAGTGAGTGAACTCTAAGTGTGCTTCAGGGAAGGACTGAAATTTCACATTATATGTATTGACGAGCTTGGAACTTTATTTTTTGCCCTGCTTGCTCAGAAAGTGTATTGTAAGACATGTCTTACGTAGATAAATCACACCAAGAAAAATACTGAATGATTCTTATTTCAGCTGCATGTTACTTTTTGACAATCACTTAAAAAACATTGTTTTTTAAACTTATGTTGGGATGTGTATGGGAAAGATTGTCTGTAGCAGTGTTCTCAAAGTGTCAGAACAAATTTGAGTTCTGCTTTTTATAGTCTTTCCATTGCACCTTTTTTCATGAGTTCCTCTCTTCTGTCATTGTCCTTTGTTTCATTACATTCATTTTTACTGTTTCCTACACCAGAGGACTGTTGGATCAAAAGTACTGTTAGGGGGATTTAAAAATTCTTCTGTATTTATGTCATTTTGCACACACTCTCTTCTCTTGATTCTTTGGGCTCTTTTGTCAGGCAGATCTGTTGTTTATTCGTAGGGTAAGTGACATCATTAGAGGTAAAAAATGTCCATGTAGTGAAATGGTAGTTCTCATTCCTTAAGAAGCTAGACAGAAAACACAAATATATTTCCCATCACTGTCCATGGAGAAAGTTGAAACACTTAACGTCAATTGTCCTTGTCATAGCTAAGCTCTGCTGTTATTATATGCAGTTCACTCTCTTTTTAGGCAAACAGCTATTGAGCTCAGATAACCCCGTTTCTCTGACTGATGCCTGCAGCTAGTTCTTTTGAAATTTAAAACACTTGTTGAAGGGTTGCTGTTTACTTTGGTTTATGATCTCTCAGGGTTTATTTTCTGTGGTTATTTAAGGCTAACTTACTGTGTGCATGTTTATTTTTGATCAATAGATTGCACCTTTCAATGTTAACATACATTACAAAAACCTGTAAAACTTTCTGGTTTTTATAAGAGCTTTGAGGAATACTTTATAAGATCTGTGAATGACAATAGTAAAAGAAGCAAATAAACCTGAATGTGTCAATGCTAACTGAAACCTATACATGGAAGAAAAAATATAGCAAATTATGTAGAGTAAATGTAGAAGTTTCATTCCAATGCTGTATATACACATGCAGTTATATTTATTACACACGTAACATAACATTTTATTTTGCTGAAATAATGTTTTAAATAGTCTCATTATCTGTTTTCTTTTTCTGTTCCATGAACACCAAGGGAGATGCAGTGAAAGACCTAATGCTTCGCTTCTTGGGGGAGCAGGCTGCAGTGAAGAGACAAGTTTTAAATGCCAACTCTGTAGAGCAGTCATTTGTAGGCTTGAAACAGCTAATTGTAAGTAACAGTCATCATATAATATATATTTAATACTGTGTTTCTCTCAAGATAATTGGGAGCTACTGACTGAGGAGAAACTGAGAAAAAAAACTGTGTATTAGTTTATTCCTGACCCTTAAATAGTACTAGCCAAACTACAGTAGTCTTTAATGGGAGTGACACTGGGGTTTAACTATTTGGGTTTAAATCACATAGTAAACATTTTTTTACATGCAAAAGTTACAAAAAATTATTTTAAGTGACTGTGAGTTTTTATGTAATGCAAATTGTTGCAAAACAGATTTTAATAATGTTTTTGTTTACCTGTGTATGTACTTATGTTTTCACCTCAGTGTTTTACAAAAAGACATAAAAGTTGTAAATGGCAAGCCAAACTGGTGTGATGATTTCAACTGCCTGATTTTTTACTTCAGTGCAGAAAACTAAAGCAAATTACTTCCAGAGGAAAGCTTAACTTAATCCTTTCATTAATGTAAATATTTCTGTTCTGAAAATAGTTGTGTCTAGCAGCCTTGTAAACCTTGCCTCGTTCCTTTCACCATTGCATTCCTGAATAGTAAAATTCATTACTATTACATGACTGAGCCTTACTTAATCCGATGACATAACAAGATAGTTTGGATTTACTTTATTTCTGAAAAAATGGATGAAAAATTACTGAGGAAAAGTAGTGAGGAATTATCAGGACAGGCTATATTTAGTATTTAACATCTTTTAATTTAATTGTGTGACTTTACATGTAAAACTCCCAAAGAGATGACTTTTTTGTGATGTTAGGAATAGTCTAGGGGGTCTCAGCAAACACTGTTAAAGGAATTCAGAGGTAATTTTAGAAACTAAATATGAAAAAACAGATTGTGATCTCCACCCTAGACATGTTTTTCTGTTTATCTCAGTATTTTACTTGATTCGAGAGGGGAAAATAATCTTACACAAAAGTCTTGTACCCTTCAGTGTCTTGAGTAGGAAAAACTTCTTTTCCACACTTACTTTCCATCTTCTGGAAGAGAATTTTTGATGTGTGGGAAATGCCTTTCTATTTAACCCGGTAGTGGTGTCTATGCAAGATGTTCTTCTATGCTGCAGACCGTCTTCTACCTTAATTAATATGCTGCTGCTGATCCTGTTTTTGACTTGAGCCTCCTCTTAAGCATCAGAAGAGTAGTGTTAATGCTTTTAGACCCAAAGCAGTGAAGCTAGGAGGCAGTCTGCAGCTGTAGGATATTTTGTTACTTATGTTACTTATGTTTTGTTTTGGTTTTTTTTTTAATTGCCTTATTTAGAACTGTGGGGTTTTTTTATAAAATAGAAACCATTTGGGTAGAACTTAGAATGTTCTTTGGTTTTCAAGGCTTTCAGTCATTAGCTGTTGGCTGGTTTTGAGTATGCAAAATAACTTTCTCAGTTTCATTTGTAGAACTCATTTCTTTTTATGATGAGAATTAATTGGTCTTTTTTTGTTCCCTTGCAAACATTGCATTTCTTCTTAAAGTCTAAATGCGGAAAATTTATTTCTGATTGACTATAGTCTTTAAATTTAAAGGGATTTCAGACTTAAAAACATTAAAATCCTATGCTAGATGATATTAACTGAAAAGATAAATGCTTTTTACATAAGTAATAGGCCAGAATGACATATAATAACTATTCTGTTACTAGTCACAAATTTTACTTTCTTTATGAGTGAATTCGTGACCAAATATGTTCAGCAAATAAATCTTTGAATGCAAAGGACAATTTGCAGGCAATATTTATATTTATATTTATATCTAGTGAATATTGGAAATATTGCTGTGCATTTTCCAGAAAGTGAAGATTTTTTTCCTTAGCTGTTTATTTGGTATCCTTTTGTGCTACACATGAACATGAGATTCTTTGTCACCCAATTCAATCCCTTGCAGCAATTTAGAAGAGTGTAGTTTGAATAACTTAGAAGAGTGTAGTTTGAATGCATTTGCAGTGCAGAAGAGAAATGCTTAGAATTAGGATAAATTTCACCTTTAGACTGCTATCTGTTATTTAGGTGTTTACATGTGAGTTGTTGTCTGAACTCTTAAGTCAATAGAGAACTAATAGTACAGTCCCTTATCACAAGCTAAATTTAGATGGGTTTCCATCTAAAAGTCCCAACAATTATCACACTCTGTAGGAAGACACTAGTGACAGCTGAAACCAAAAGTGAATGTTTAGTCCTGTTATGAAGAAGTCTGTTTGGATAAAATTCTCAGATGATCTTGGGCAAACTCCATTGAATTAAGGGGACAAAAAAAAAAGGAAAAAAATAAAAACAGTATTCTGAGCCTGTCTACTTCAGAGGAAACTGCTTCCTTAGTGTCTAGTTACTATTTTAATCCTGCATGGATGGAAAAAATATGCTCACCACTATACCAAATCTTCAAACCACAGATCTTCAGCTGCAATTCTGAAGCTTTTCTATTCTACCATATGATTAATTATGTTAGCTTATTTGGCTGTTTTAATAAATACAAATATACTGCTTCTACTTTCAAAGGCTATTCCAGAAGTTCATTCCTTTGGTTGTTAATCAAAGGCATTCTAATGAGTCCTCCCTCAAAATCTTTTTTTCTAATCAAAGCTAAAGTTGTTTGCAATAATTTAAGTGTTTTGGTCTTATGTTGCTTTTTAAGTAATTTTGTTTTCCTTACTATTTGCATCTTCTCCCCTGCTACTTTGTATGAACAGACAGCCATGGCATTTCCACTTCTCAGATTTTCTTTTTAAAGCAAAAAATAACCCTTCACTAGCCATCTCATCATGGATGCCTTCGTAATCATCTTTGGAGCTCTTCTCAGACTCTCTCCCAATTGAAACTAACGTCTTTTTGTTATCACTGCTCACAACTCAGCGCGTTACATTGTAAATGACATAAGCCTTGTGTTTTACCTTGTCTGTTGTTCTGATATTGTAAATCATCTGATCCCTCTTTAGTGATGTGGTCCTTATATATTGACAATACCACCTCCTAGGTTACATCTACAAATGAAGATACCACCGCTTTTAACCAGGGCCACAAAGGAATACCTTATATTGGACTGTTTCCAAGGTGCATTCTTGAGTAGTACTTTCTCACATTCCTGTAAAAGTTCCAGTACAAACACTTATGTGAGTTAGATGCAGTTAGTGCTTGCAGCAAAGAATGTTGGAGACTGATGTCCTTTTGGGGGGATCATGCAGTCTGCAAAAGCTTCCTCATGTACAACTAATTGTCAGAAAACTAAATTTAGCAAGAAGTTGATAAGCTCAATTTCCAAAGGTCCACCTTTTCTGATGAGATCACCAAGAGTAGCATCACGTCTAAGATGAATAGTTTTTCACCAGGAACTGAACTCAAGTTGTTAAACTTGGTAAACAAAATTGTTCAGCATCAATTTGGTCTCTAGATTATTTGAACGAGATTTTTACTAGTAAGCCAAAGCTGGTTTATTGAACAACTGTACTTCCACATTTTCAGTTTCTTCTATGGGATGGGCAGCAGTGAATTGGAAATGCTCTACTGGTAGCAAAACAGTGTGGAGGTGGTGTAGGTGAATTAGTTTTACAACTTTAGGGCTTTAAAGAGATAAGGGACTGCTGGAGCAGTTCTGCACAATAATTCTATAATAATTTGTGAAAAGAGTATATATCTGTACTGGATAAGTTTTTATATTTCTTAACTGAAAACAGAAAATCTGGGTTTTCAATTTCTAAAATGTTTTATTAATCTGGCATAGGAATGTGCATTTAAATCTAGAGCAAATAAATGTAAGCAAGATCGTGTCACAGTGTTGCTTTGTTTTACAGACGCAAGTACAAGGTGCAAGCTGCAATTGAGTTGGTTCTTGTTATTCCATATTTTAGACTGGCTTTTTACCCCCATTTGAACAAATAGCACAGTCTTGCTTACCAGAGGTCCATCTGATGTTTGGAGTTGTAAGGTGCCTGCAGCCAGAGGAATTCAATCTTTCAGAGTTATTATCATACTTACAAAAAGAGTGCTGTATCTTGCCACTGTAAATATGTAATGTTTCCTCTAAATATGGAATAATATCCTCAAGCTGCTCGACTAAGAAAGGGTTACTAGCTACATTTTCTTAACTGATGTGTAAATGCTCTACCTATGTAATTTACAGGGGAGAAGTGTGTCATAGCTAGTGGAGGAGGACATTTTAATCACTTTAATGGTATTACACTGTAGAGTTAATGACTCCCTTTGAGTCTATTTTATAAAAGTAATATATTGTTACTTTTGCACAAGTAATGTTGCGCTTTTGCATATATTTTCAAATATAACAAACCTGGATACAGTGGTGTAACATACATATTCACTTTAATAAGTTATAAATTATCCTTAAAAATAGGAGAGGGGATTCTTCTTTTGTTTCTAAATCAGTGAGCATTTTCCTACAGTTTTATGGCTGATTTGAGAGAAGGTGGGAGCAGCACAAACTGTAAATATGTGCTTTTGGGAAGAGGTTTCATTTCTATACTAAGAAGCAGCTATTTATTGGAGAAAATGTCAGTGGTTTTCCTGAGAGACTGAATAAAGTTATAAATTGTCTTTGTGTATCAGAGGAGTTCCCTTTTCATCACTGAACACATTTTCTGTAGATTTCCAGTCTGGGTGCCTCTCTGCTTGACAGAAGAATTACATTTGAAATCTGTCTTACTATGCAGTTTCCCTGTCTGTATAAACCTCCCCCAGGATTTCTGGGCTTTTTTGAAGAACAGAGAAGTTCTGCAAGGACTGATGCATTGTCTGGTGGATGACTGATCTGCTTGGCCTACCTTTGATGTGTGTACAGCAGTTGGTACTGAGATGGTTAGGATTTTTAATTTTTGGTTATGGATATGGATTTTTTTTAAATTCCTTTCACTAGATAAACATCTAGTCTAATAGTGTTTAAAAAGTACAGAAATCATGATGTCTGGTGGCTTTCATTAAAAGAACAGCAGCTCCATGCTTTTGGGGGGAGTGGAAAGATGATACTAACATTGTGTGGAGAGTAGTTCTCTTCTTCCAGGCTCCTTTTGTGTTAGTGAACTATTTAGCAAAAATATTTGGCTGACAGTATTTTTTCTTAGAGAAATTAGTGTTTTCACACAATTACAGCTAGACAACCATATCCTCATCATCACAGAATAATTATTTTTGTCTTTGAGAATGTTCTTCAGTATTTTTTATGCTTTATCTGAAGCTGTAGTGTCCATATTTGCTTTGGGTCTCTACTTATGACTTACAAACAAAATTCCGGTATAAGGAACCTGGATTCTTAGAACTATGGGATTGTAGATCATAGAAAGCACCGAAGTGCAAGGCCTGCAAGATTTTTAGGGATGTTTGAAATGGATAAAGATTTCTAGTGGACTGGCAACTCTTCAGTCTGGTACAATTTGCCTAAGACAATAATTTGTCCAGTTAATGTCAAACTAGAGTTGTACTGCCAGCACTCTTCTATTAAGATTCCACAGAGAATTATGCTTCATGATCAGCAGGCAGCTCTAATTTTGAAATAATTTAAAATATTCATCTTGCAGCAAAGACTCTTTTCACAATAATTGTCAGACTTGCTTCTCTTGGCTGTCTTGTTCAATGAAGTATTTTTTGTCCATGCCTGAAATAGAATTTAAAAGATTGCAGCAACTGAGTTGGTCATAAATGATCCATTATAATTTTTTGATCCTAACTCTCATTTGGGAAGAGAAGTCGAGCAGTTTTAGTTTAGCGGTTTTTTAGTTTTTGTGTTTGCTCCTGTTCTAAGGATAATAAGAATGTAGTTTGTCTCTCCAGAAGAGGAATGAATTTCAGGTAATTCATGTCAGTATCCTTCATCTTTTCTAAGTTGATACAGGTAAATGTTGAAGTATATAATAATGCATCATTAATTCCTGCTCTTCCATAAGAAAGTAGATGGCTCAGAGTCTGCCATGCTGGTTCATGGTCTTGCTGTCAGCCAACTTGTACATTTCCAGTGGAACTCAACTTTATCTGGCATCTGACAATGCAGAGAGGAGAGGTGAGGTGGTTAGTGCATGGTGATCTCTGTTGTGGCCTGTTCGCAGCCTGTGTGGCTACAAAATGGGGGCCAGAAATTAGGAAAACTCTTCAGTTGTTACTACTGGTTTTTCAGTGTGACTGCTGTATCAACACGTTTTCTAAAACAATGGAGAGAAATTAATAAAATACCAACTCAAGATTAGTATCTGGACTTTGCAACGACCAATATAAATTTATTTTATTCCTTCACATTTTATCAGACAACATGATTATTTTCTATTACAGTTACATTTTTTATGTATTAAGAAACTATTTGAAAAAAATATTACTTTCAGGAATAGCATATATTTACTTTACAATGACCTACTGGATACATGTCTCTTTAAAAACTCCTCTGTATAATAGAAAAGTATAACAGCTTAAAACCTGTGAAGCATTAATCTGTGTTTTAAGTGTTTGGTTTGTTGCATCAGACTATACAAGTCAGAAACATTATTGGGATATTTCCGTTGAAAAACTGATTAACAGTGTGAGAGTATAGTTTGATCTGTATAACTAGGAATGTTTTTGTTCTATGAATAAAAAAAAATATTTTGAAATTAGTAATTCAGTGGAAATTCAAATGTTTACATTTTGTAGGTGAAACAGTTGTTATTGTTCTGAATTTATCATTTATGCATTGTATTCTTCCTTGTTCTTTGTTTTTGATTAATAGGAATTTTGTATCCTGAACAATGCTAAAAGTTTATTTTCATTTAGTGAACTGTACTAGGGGTTTATTTTCATTAGGTGAACTGTACTAGGGGTTATAATCTGAGATGCTGCAGTCAGTGAGATAAGAATGAACATTGAATACTTTATGACCATAGAGTAACTTTGATATTATTGATAATACATGGCTGGCAATTTTTTTCTCCTTTTTTTAGGAGAAAACAAAATTATTAATATTATAGCACATTCATTTATATAATCAAACATGATATAGCTTTAAGTTTAGAATTCCATATGGTATTGTATATTCTTTTGTTTTAGTGACCTGGTGATATTAATACTTGATTTCCGTTTTTGCCTGATTAGACATGGAGCTTTGACAAATGACATTCTGCTTCTCACCAGCCAGCTCTTCTGACCTTGTCATTATTACTGATGGGAACACGTCGCTGCTGCAGGCAAAATCAGCAGTTGTGCATTTTAGGGACTTGATGATTTTGCTACTTATTCTTTTCTTCTTCCCAGAGCAGTAAAAACTGGAGGGCAGCTGTTGACTTGTGTGGGAGGCTTCTAACTGCACATGGTCAAGGCTATAAAAAAAGTGGACTACCTGCTAGCCATACAACAGATTCTTTACAGGTGTGTTTAAATATGCCCTTGTCACTTTTTACCAACAATATTCATAACATGATCAAACTCCTTTTCCTAATGTAACATAGAAACTGAGGTTATTTAAGTATTTTAGCAAGATACTTTTTCTGTTTGCTTATGTAAAGTAGGCCTTCATTTAAAACAAACTTAGTTTTTTTAAGGAAAATCCAATCTTGATTCTATGTCTTTAAAGGTTTTTCCATTAGTAAAATGGAATATGTTTTGCTGTTTTGAAAGACTCACTCTAGTAAAGTTCATGGCACTATCTAGATTGTGAACTTTATAGTAAGATTGCATGTTAGAAATGTGTTTCATGTTGCATAGAAGGTAAGAATCCAAATTAATAAAATATTGCACGTGATTCAGATGTGACCAGATGGAACTCATGTTTTTGACCTTAGTGATTATAAAGCTCACGGAGTTTCACCAAAAGATTTTAAGGATACCCTTGTAAAGTTGGAAAAGCGGTTAAAATACCAGACTGATAATTCATATGTGTAAACTCATTTCAAAGAGAGATGTTCTAATTTTGAGGCAGGCTAATTTTTAAACTTAGTCTTCAAAATCTTGAAGAAATCTTGTTTATCTTTACAAACAATTAAACATCGGTCCTTTGAACTTTGTTTTAATGATTTGATGAAAAGTACTATGTGAAAGAGCAGGTAAATATAAATCCTGATTCTTTTCAGTAACAGAGAAGCTTTTTACTCAGCTTTTATCAGAAAAAGTTGAAAAGTTGAAATTGTATTGGATGTGGCTTTTGGTTGTGTATTGGATTTGGCTTTTGATTGAAGCTAATAACAGACCTTGTCTTTCCCTTTTTTATATGTATTAATTTTTAGCTGTGGTTTGTGAGACTAGCACTGCTGGTAAAACTGGATCTGTTCCAAAATGCAGAAATGGAATTTGAACCATTTGGAAATTTAGACCAGCCTGATCTTTATTATGAATATTACCCTAACGTGTACCCTGGACGTAAAGGTAAAAACTTGATTTATTAAATGCTTTTCTTTTTTTTCTGTTTTTAACAGTCATTATAAAATATTGGTTGGATTCAGGGGGGTTTTAAGGCTAAAGCATAGGAGAGCGATGGATTATGTTGGTTTTGGTTTGGTTTTTTTTCCCCAGAAGAACATGATTGATAAGTACATTAAAATATTGCTCACATTATGGAGGTAGTGATAAGAAGTAACAACAGGTAGAGCAATATAGGTAGGCAGTGTATTTCATGATGCTGCTACAGAGGAATATTTTTAACAAGTAAATATAATATTTTAGTTCTATGATACTGAAATTAAAAACTACGAAACTTGAATAGTTCATTTTACCCAAAACCAGGCTTGAAAGATGATGAGAGAGTTTGTGGAAACAGACTCTATAAGCTGTTTTCTCTTCAGTTCATCCAGGTAGTATCACTATGCTATTTTTAATACTTGCATGTCCATATGCTACTGCAGGTGTTATTTCCTGGTTTCTAGGATTAAAAGAAAAAAAGCCAAAATTTAGAAGTTAATAATTTTCCTTAATTGAAACATGATTAGATGTAATTTTATTTGCTAAATAATTGAAAGTAAGTAAAATCAGAGATTTACTGTGTGTCTTATTATTGAAGAGAACAAAAACAACACCAGCTTCAATTCTATATAAGCAGTTTGTCTCAACTTACAAATGCACTACTTCCCACTGCTCCAAATAGCCCATAGGTTAACCTCCTAGTTTCACTACTCAGGATATTCTAGTTCTCCAGAAGTCTGGGTTTGAAAAATTGCTATTTTTAAGAGCAATTTTGCTCTTGTTCAGACTATTTTGAAATTTTATTTTCTCTGTATATGTTATTTAGAAAAGAATAACTTAGTGATGCAAGGACACTGTTGAATGTTCTTAATGTTCTTTGGCTTTCTTATTTGAACCACAGTGTGTAATACAACATTTGGAGGAAGCAGTTGTTACAAGCAGTGCCACTCTGAAAAATTGCAGTCCATTTTACATGAGATGCTGGTAGCCTTGATGGGGTAACCTAGAAAGATAGAAGATTTTAATGTTTCTGAGGAAGGGAAGTTGGTGTCAGACAGTTCACGATTTTTTGCAGATTATTTTGCATAGTGGTGCAAAAGATCAGTTGCAGCCCAGAAAGGCCAGTGTGGACTGCCTAGAACAACTCCCTCTGACGTTACTCATCGTCCTTCAGGTAATCACAGGCAATCCACTGGGAAGGAATTGTGTCACTTGGAAGAGTGAAAGCGGTCCTGGTCATCAGGTTGGACAGCTTTTTGGATCTGGTGTTCTTAGGGCAGCTGCACACACGATGCTATAGCAATAGTAGTCTTCCACAGACCATATGTATGTCTCCACATCTTTTTCAATATTAAAAATAAGCTATTTTGTCTTAGAAAAATCCTTGCAGGTCATGTCAATATTTGAGGTACTTGAGTGCTCATGCCACAGATGATACAGGGAGCAGCAGCTCTGGACAGTCTGGCTGGGTGTTCAAATCACCTGTCCTGTGACTGAGCTTTGGATCCTGGAGCAATCACTCAACCACTGTGGCTATTTCATACAAGTTATGAGGATACTTATGGTGAAAAAAGGTGAGCTTAAGGAAGATAGTCTATTTCATTATTATATGCCTCAGTTAATTTGTAACAGTTGAACATATCAACTGGGACCATAATCTGATCACTTGTAAGGAAAGTAGGATCAAGGTTGGATGGAGCTGGCCTGCTAGTTGTAGATATCTCATATACGTCCAACATGATTATTATATGGGAACAGCTATTAAACATTCTTTACATAGTTTTGAGGAGAGAGAAATAGCATTTCCAGGGATGTAGGAGAACACAAGCAGTTGTTTTTTGTCTAGCCTTAAACTATGCTATGCTGGGTAATGGATAAAGAAATTTAGTATACATGCATTGTTAACCAGCTAATTTAAATAATAAAATACAGATAAATCATTCCTATATTTTAGTTGAAATATATTAATATGAATACACAATTCACTGCTATTTGGCAATTTTATATATCATTTTGTGGTGTAATAAGCCTAAAAGAAACTGTTTAATTTCAACATTTTAATTTTGATTCATGGTATATAAATGAAGTAAGCACTTAAAAGTCAATTTAAGAAGTGAGAGTATAGATATAAATTATATTCCCATTAATTGTGATACAGATAATACTTTGCATAATTTCTTTATATTCAAAATATTCATAATAAAAAATATAGTACATTAGGAAGTTTTCTGGTTTTATGCAGGAAGTAGGGGAAGTTCAAAACTTACAGCAATGAGAATAGCCTTTCATCCATTAATCTCTGAGAGATCTATCTCAAAGGATTTAAGTTACAAGTAACTGTATGAAAAGTGAAAGATGCCTTTCCATTAATGTAACCTTAACATGGCCAACATAGTCCTCTTAATTTCCCTCTGAAACTTGCCTAAAGCTGTTTCCCTTTCAGCAGTGCTGCTAATCTGCATTTCCTCCTCGTATGTTGTATGGCATTTGCAGCTATGTTGTGCATTGATCCCACTATTGTTGTCTCTGTCATGGCTGTAAGATCAAGTCCTCCTGGAATCTTCCTTTCGTGGTTTCCATGGGCTCTTTGTTCAGTCATCTGCATTGCCTGTAGGAGTGCAGCCTCTCAGGATGTTGATTCTGCAGGGATCCTTGTGTTGGCCAGTGGGGTTTGTTAAGGCACTTATAGATCATTCCTGATTGATAAGGAGCAGAGAACAGACTGTTCTAATTTTCTAGTAAAATCTTAAAATTCCTTAGTTATAGATTTAGTTATTTTAAATTTATCTGCATAAAGAAGCTAAATAGTCCTATTTTACATATTTTTTCTTTCATAATTGGTAGGTCCTTAGGTCAGGAACCCTGTTTCAGATTGCTTCCTGCACATCTTCATTGTTCCGTGTGGGATACATAAGGCTGAATTTTTGTCATCGTTCTCATGACAGAGGATTTCAGGATTTTTTTTAAGGGTTTTAACTTTATATTTACAGAGTCTGACCCACTTCTATTCATACCATTTGTGCCTTTGTTCCTTGTGATACATAATAAACTCTCATATGATAGCTTGCCTAAACTGAGACAGCCTTTCCTTTGGTAATGCTTATGTGTTTCTGGACCTGTGAGAGCCAGCAATTAAAATGGAACATTAAAATGCTGTTTCATTCTTTTATGAGGTAATTTGGTCTTGTTTCTGGTTAATAGAGCAATAAATTCCAGAAAAGTTAATGCTACCAACATGAGTCTTCTAAAGCTACAAAACTTGTGAATAATTTATTTTGTATTGCAAAGGGGGAAAAAATAAGCTCTGCGTAAGTAAAAATTGAACTTCTGTTCCCCTGACCGGAAGTTTATGTAACGTGGGGTGGGGTTTCTTTCCCTTTACCCTTTTCATTTTCTTTCTGATGATGCAGCATCATCTGTATTCCTCTAAATAAAATCAGTCTTCTATTCTCTGGTGGAAAGGGCCGAAATTAGGAACATGGCATTAAATGTATGTGTATGTATGTGTTCTAGAAACTTATTCATAGTGTATTCCTTCCCTTGAGCTCTGGTTTCAATGCCAACACAGGTTTTTAAAAGTGTGGCAGTGTTGTGACTAGGGATACACTAGTGTGTCCTGCGATAGGATGGCACTTCTGGGTGGATAGTGATTGTTTTAAAAAATAACATAAGTTTTATATATATGTACATAATATTTTTTTCTATATCTGTAAAATAGTGTGAGTCTAGATATCACAATTGCCTTTGCATTTTTCACTATTGCTATTTTTATGACATTAGTAATGTCCACTGTATTTAAAATTTTTATCAGAAATACAAGAAAAAATTGATAGCGAAAATTTGTGTGTGATTTCATTTTTAATGTGTCCTTAGTTACTCAAGCCATGGCCTTAATTTGTTTCTTTTATTCAGTTTTGAAATTCCAGTCGTTCTAAAGGAGTCATATCATACATGGTCTAGAACTGTCACACCCAACCCATGTTGTTAACAAGTTTTCATCTCTGATGTCTAAGGTGAACTGTAATAATTGTTGCTACCTTTTGTAAGCTTATAACATAGCAAAAATTGTGCTGAGAAACTTGTTTTATGTCTGTTGATACAGAGATACTCTGTTAGCTGTGAAAACACTTATCCAAAGTATTTCTCTAATACCCAGAAAAGACATTTTACAGGTGTCTGGACTGTGTATAGTGCAGAGGACTAAGTACAGTCAAAAGGTCAACTTGAAGCTTGGTCCTGTTTCTGAATATCAGCCTATGCCATAAGTAAGGACAGACATGGATTGGGGAAATTTTCTCCTTTATGTGATGCCTCTGCAGCAGTGTTTGACCATTTTGAGTTTGCTGTCTTCCTTTCTTTTTCTCTTCTACTTGTCCATGCCAGTAGGAGGCAGGCTGGCTGAAGCTTCCTTTTTTTAAATGTATGGTGTCTGATGATGCTATAAATCATCCTTTTTTTCACCTTCCTCAGATTTGGTTAGTGGGATAACTGTGGCAGAATGTGAAGTGGTGTGGGGAAAAAAGATTAATAATAATAATAAAAGGATTAATAATAAAATATTGTGGTAGGTAGAGAAACAAAAGGAAATAATCAATTTGAAAACAAAGATAAGAGAAGAAATGCACAGGCAAAAGAAATTATGCCTTAGAGAGTGCCCCTCTTTTTTAATAAATTTTGCAAGAAAGCAGAAAAAAGTACTCTACTTTATTGTTACACGTGGTATTGGTTTTTTCTCATGTGTTACCACAAATACTGCCTTAAGTTAACACTCCCATTTAGACTAATTGAGTCTTGGCAGTTGCTCAGGAGAGTTCTTCATTCAAGCTCATGTTGGCAGTAAAAAACATATTAAAATACCTAGTGGAACTGGTTGCCCATTATTTTGTTTTCATGATTGTATACCTCTCCACTGCCTCTTTAAATTCACTGTTCTGTTGCTTCAGAGCTACTGTCTACCTGTAAAATCAGCTAATACAGCTTGAATAAATACCACTCAAATGTTGTGGTTCCAGTTAGTTGTTCAGGCTTCTCAGACATGCAAATAGAATTTTTTCTGAAATAATACAGATATTTTAGTTAAGAAATATATGTATAATCTAATGGTGTAGAGTACTGCTAAAATACTTAATTGTGCATTCTTTCCCAAGGCTACATAGTCTCATTGAAAACAGTGCCAGCTTTACACAGGATTTCTTAATACTATGAGCAAGTAACTAATTTCTAAATTCTGCCTTATTACAGTTATCAGTAGGTAAGATTTAGGGTGATCTCTTTGCTGCAGGGCAATTTTTGTAGTTTTCCTGCATTGTTTCTGTAATGTTTTCCTTTCTTCAATGCAAGTAACTCCAAATAACTGAAAAAGAATTTTGAAGCTTTTTAAAACCAGATCATGATTCAGAGTTTCGTCATTTGCAGTTAAATTGTAAGGTATATGCAAGCATGTAATTTCAGATAAAATTTTTAAAATATTTCCTTTAAATGGTTACAAACATTTAGTCTCCGATCTCATCTTCAGTCTCTCTGGATTGAAGGTAATAAAAACTTGGAAACTAGTCTGTTGAACTGGAATTTTTAAGTGTACTTTTAATTTCTAGTCAGTGAAGCTAGGATTTGAAGTTCACTACATTATCCCTCTTAAAAATCCTATAAATTACACAAATACACTGTTGATACAAGTATGTTTGTGCATATAAAGGCAAGCATATATACATCTCTCTATGTATATATATGTATAAAGCAGAATATTTTTCAGAAACTCGATTTTTGTGTATTTCTCTTTTACCCATTGAAGAAATTAATTGTTTCTTTTGTTTTGGTTTGGGTTTTTTTACTGTTACAAAATCACACTTTATCCTTTCAGTAATTGATAATCTGCTCTTCTTTTTTTGGGGGCATTTAAAATTTGTTGAACAAGCTGTGGAATGCAGATCAGAAAGCATTTCTGGTTACTGGTTTGCAACAAGAAAATTCAAGGATAAAGTAGCTGGTCATTGGCATACTCTTCTCTGCTCCAAAAGGGCTGTAGATGAGGGCTGCAGTTTGAATTTGATTGACATGAGGTGATGTTTATGTTTTGACAGTTATGAAAATGTGCAGCTGTTCATAAAGAAACAGAAATTGAAATCTGTGGGCTTAGAAAATTCTACCTGATCTTGCTCTTTGTTCCATCTGTTCCCATGCTTTCAGTGTATCCATTTTCCTTTCAGCAGACCTTTTTTGACTTTTTATTTTTGCCTTTTGTATGATGATAATACATATATATACACATACGAATGAGATTAATTAATGTGAAAGTGACAATCAAACATCGCATTCTTTGAAAAAAAAAATCTCCAGTGTATTTAAAAGTAATTGCTAAAAAAATTGTCTTAAAATTAAACCATTTTCCATTATATATTTTTTATCTATTATTATGAAATGCCTAAAGAGGAGCAACAGAGGTCAACTGTAAAACATCAAGCTAGAATAAGACCTGTTTAACTTAAAAATGAAATTTCAATATATAGCAGTAATTGTAGGGTATTGCCTTCTGTGGAAATTATCTAAGCTTATCTGGTATAGTTTTACTGTGTAAGAGGACATTAATGTTGAAACTGAAAGTATGAAGTAGAGAGCAAAATCCATTCTTCTGTGCTCTTAACTAAACATTTTAATTACAGGATATGCTAATTGTTTTAAATACTTCCTTGACATGTTGCCCTGTTAAATGCAGTACTGAGTGAAATATAATAGAGTATATGGGTTTGATTTGAAGTAGTTTTGCAAAAGACAGTCTATGATAAATTCAGTGTTTATATAAAATTTTCTTGTCCCTAGTGGGATGCCACAGGAATAGATATGTATGCCTGCTTATAATAGAAACCTGTTAAAAAGAAATATGTCTTTCCCTGCATGCTTTAAGTGGCCTAAAAGTGAGTAGGTGAAACTTTTCAGACAAGATAATGTAATGCTTAGTCTAACAAGCACATGTATTATATCTGTTACAGCTGAGTGTTAGTGCAGTCAATTGTACTTTCTTTTTTTTTTTTCCCCAATATAAGTGTGTTCATTGAGGAAGTATAGTATTTCCCCCCCGCTAATCTTATTTTTCATTAAATTTTGTACTCCAAATTCTACAACCTGCCTTTCAGACCTTCCTAGTACTATTATTACTGATCTATTCAAGTCATCATTCTTCCCAATTTTCTTGTTAAACCAGATAATGTAAAATGAAAATCAGTGTTCTGAAAATCTTTTTTCCTTTTTTAAGTCTCACCTCTTGTCAGTTCTAACACAGCTGCTAATCAGTTACAGAATTACATTGGTGAAAAGATCTCTTCACATGCATTTTCTGTTACTGCCATGTATTTCTTTTTGAGAATTGTATGTAAATTGTATTACCACCTTATAAGTAGCAATTATTGAAAATTTTACCAAATCTAAGTAAAATTATGGCCTTTTTTTAAAACCAGAAAATCAGTTTATTACTGTAGGAACTGAATTAGATACATTTCCCATACTTCATATAATTTTAACTAAAAAGAAGTTTACTTGTAGACCGGAACGTATCTGAGAAAATGCACTTAACCAAAAATCTCAAGAGTTTATAAGCAGTGTATTTAAGGTCTATATTTGGATTGAGTGGCTTGAATAAGTGCTGCAGGTTTTTTATGAGCAATTTGCTCATCTGATTTGGCCTGAAATTACACAATACTGTTTACATGGACTGGTAAGAAAGCATTACCAGTGGTAAAAGGGTGTTTCTTTTCTCCTTTCCCCAGCTGTCACATTTGTATGAGAGCACGTGTACAGTTCTGTCCTTTCTCCAAAAAAAAAAAATCTCCTGCTATTCAGAAGGATTACAAGGACTCTGAAAAAGAGGGCAGAAAGAGTAGTGTTTCTGATATTTTAAATAAAGTTAGTAGCTTGCTTAATAAGCAATAAGTAACAGACATTGATTGGATGGGTTTGCTGGATGTTTACAGTAAAAATTCTTCTGTTTATGTCATGAGTTTCAAAAAGAAAGAGAAGAAACAGATGACAGAGTTTTAGATGCTCCTGTGAGAAATTGTAATTCAAATTCTGGTTTGAAAATTCTTTACAGTAACTAGCCTTACACCTCAAGCCATCTTTCTTCTGGTTTTGTTTGAGAGACCTGTCACCACACTTGATGTAGTGCTGAGGATCTCACTAGAATGTTTTTTGGTCACAAGCTATGAAAGAAATACTAAGCGATTGAGAAATAATACATCCATACAGTAC
Organism: Anomalospiza imberbis; assembly: GCF_031753505.1. Taxonomy (NCBI): domain Eukaryota; kingdom Metazoa; phylum Chordata; class Aves; order Passeriformes; family Viduidae; genus Anomalospiza; species Anomalospiza imberbis. The sequence goes on along the minus strand of NC_089683.1, from coordinate 18,432,121 downwards.
ATTTTGAAGTAATACAGTTCTGAATGCCAGTTACAATTGAGGATTTAGTTGTAATAGGAAATAAATCAGATTCTTATGGAGTCTAAGTTGACCTGGAGTCACATTCATCATTCTGACATCCTCTGACACCACTTCTGATGATGTACATTGTTAGTGGGTTGTTCTTTCCTCTCACAGGGATTGTAGTAGAGTGGTTTCATTCAACAGTGCATAAGATCAATACTTTACAGAATACAGAATTCCAAAAAACTGTAGCACAAAACATTATGTAACTTTTATTAAAAATTGCTTATGTGAGATGTTTCATCTGTGCTCCATTAAATACCTGTCTATTTGTATGTTGAGTTCTGGTACTAATTCAAGTTTTTTGTACGAGTGTTTATTGAATTAACCTTTTGTTGCATTTTACAAGAGGATGTAAACATACAAACTTGTTCAGAATTGACAATGCTGCGACAAAATCAGTAACCAAAATGTTGCTAAACCTTTAGTTTTTTTCAGTTTTTTACATAATTTTCCTCCCCCTTTTTTACCTTTGCCTCAGAATTCCCACTGAGTGAAGCAGAAGGTACATCATCAGTAAATTAAGACTATCCTCTCCAAAAGAGCAGTACCAAACTAGCTGGTTTTAGGCACTGCTTTTTCTGTCAGGATTACTGAAGTTATTGGATTGTGGCTTAGATTGGATTATTTATTAGTTATTGGATTGTGGATTAGAACTTGGTCATTGGAGAGGTGGTGGAGATAGAACCAGCCAGAGTTCAGATTTGCTTCCATAGGTTTGCAGTGCAGTTTGCAACATGTCTGCAAAGCAATCTTTATCTGGTATTTTGGCACAGAATTTACTCTTAAATAATTTTCAACTTTCTTTTTGTTGTTGTACACTGCCTACACTAACTGTGAATCTTCTGTCATGCTTGGCACTATTCAGAATACATACATTAAATATTTCACATCTTTTGTGACCGGTTGAATCAACTTCTGCATATCTCTTAATAGAACTTCAGAGGCAGTTTTATTTTCTTAATGTGTTTTCCACATACGATGATGCATGAAACTCGTGTGCATCTGTTACAGGAACACAGCAGTCAGGGAAGCCATCGGGAATAGTTAGCATCAGCAGAAGAGAATTTATGTAGACATAAGTGGCTTACTGTGAAGGTCATAATTAGTGAGTCTTGTGATTAAAATTTTGTCAACCTTTAAAAAAGTCTAGAGGCAGTGACTCATTTTGTATAGCATTTACCTCTTTGACATACAAGCCTGTTAAGAACAGGTGCAAAAATCTATTTAGAAAGCTCCTGAGTCCTGTTTTTGAGAAAAGATAAAGCAAGAGGTAACTTGAGAGAGAAATCCCCTTAGAATATGTGTATAGCAAATGTACATATTAAAATATTAGAAATGCGGTGATGCCTTGGAGTGGCTACCTAAAACAGAGGCTAGACAAAATTAAGAGAATAAAAGTGGGTATTTATTGAAGGCCTTCAACAGGTGCACCTTGGGCAGTCAAAAGCCTCTGAAGGGCTGCACCCAAAATGGACAATGGTCACAAGGTTTTCACACGATTATAAGTGTGGTCTATTTACATATCAAGGGTTAATCTCCAATTACAGCTTCAGGTAATGAAGTAATTTACTCCAAGTTTGGCCCTCCCAATTCACTGTTGTTTACATCTCTTGGGGCCTGAGACAATAAGGTGCCCATGAGTTTCAGGCCTAGAGAGGAATTATTTTGTCTGACTAAAATGGGAGAGCAGTAGCTGACAGGTGGTGGAGTTTTAGAGTTATACACTAAAGCAGTACAGGATCTGAAAAATATAAAAGCTAAATCCGAAGGCATTGGTGGCATGGTATTTTGCAAGGTCTACATTCCCATTATGCCAGCTCTGATTTGGTTTCAGTAGTGGTGTTTAGTTTATGTTTGGTATTGTTGTCTGTGTATCAGGATTATGCAGTTACCTGAAAGCAAGATGTTGCACACATTAGAGTTTGGGTGAACTCCTGAAACTGCCTGTGAAGTCAGCCAGGATGCCCATAAACACAGACAATGAGGTCTTTGGCAATACTACTACTACTAATGATAATTATAATAATTTAATAAAAACAACAATAAAAACACTAACAACAACAGTAGTGATAGTAGTAAACTAGTATGAATTTCTTTTTCTCCCCAAATATTGCTTAAAATTCCCTATTCTTTGATGTTTTGAATGAACCAGAAATTTCACAAAAATATGCCAAGCATTCTTTGAAGGCCAGTAATTTAATCTTATTTCTTCTACATTGGTTGTAAAATATACATTATTATTAAATGCTAGTAGTAATGTAACTGCAACTTAAGTAAAGTTCATTTTTTAAATCCTTCATTTTAATTAAATAAATTTTCAGTGAAACATTGTATTTCTCAGTACAACTTGTTTTTGAAAATTTGAGTTAGATGCACCTTCTTCTTGCCTTCTTGAATATGGTTTACTTGTGTTTCCCTATTTAAAATGTTTTAAACATGTCACATGATATAGCTGAAAAGTTTCCTATTTTCTCATCTTTCACGTTTTTCATCAGTAGAAGAAAAAGATATGAAGGCAAAATGGATTTTGTGATATAAGTACTAGTGAGACATACATTTTTTAGTATAGGCAAATCACAAACTGATCATTATAGCAAACACACTTAACAAAATTAATTGTGTTTCTAGGTTCCATGGTTCCTTTCTCCATGCGGATTTTGCATGCTGAGCTTCCTCAGTACCTAGGAAATCCTCAGGAATCACTTGACAGACTGCACAGTATGAAGATAATCTGCACCAAGGTAACAAGCATCTCGAGGCACTAACATTTCTTAACGTTTAAGAAATAAATTTTACTGTCCTTATAAAGAACATTAAGTTTCAATTATGACATTTTTTACTTCATCTTGATGCAAATAAGCAATTTGCTATTAAAAGTAATGAAGTGCCTCTCTTCCATTTTAAGAGAGATCCTTCTTTGTGGTAGCTCTGGCTCAGTTGAGTAGAACAGAGGACAACATTCATGCTTTTGCCAGACAAAATGTGGAGCACAGTAAGCAGATGTGTTTAAGGTCAAGTAGGAGAGATTTCTTTCCTTCACTCAGCTGTGTTTAGCTTGCTGAAAATAGTTGTTAATGACTTTGATCCTTCAGAAATAGTCCATATAACTGGTTTTAGAAACAACAGTCTTTTAGGAATATTAAATAAAACCTGCTGAGTTTGGTAGGAGTTTTTGTTTTGATTTGTCAAATGCTATAATAAAAAATTATGGCCTAAATTATAACATGGGATTTGTCAGTGCTGAAACTGGAGTCATGGCGTTGTGAGCAGTAACTTTATCCATGAAAACCACCAACCCTGAACCATAAGCATTTTGTCCTTAAATGTTTTTTTCCACAGAATTCTTTCCCAAGTAGTCTAATGCACCAGTGACCATGAATTTTACAATGTGGTAAACTGTAGAAGAATGCAACATTGGTGCTTTATCTATGACACTTGAAAGTTCAAAACTGTACATAAGATAAACACATGTGATTACTTTTCATTTTCAGTATTCCTTGTAAGTTTCCTATATTTACTCCTTAAAATAAGTTGGATAAGGGAAGTGGAGGGATTTGATAATTGCCAATTGTGTAGGTGTAATGGCATTAAGCGTATGAAATCAACTTTCTTCTAACACAGTAATATATAGGAAAATCAAATGTTTACAGTAAAAAGCCCAGTTCTTTTTATTATGAGGGGAAAAATTGAATGGTTTAGGTAATAAGAGGTAAAAGTGGTATTTTTTGTAAAGTTGGAAAGAATTGATTTGGAAACTGTTGAGAAATATATCTAATTTGGCCAAGAAATTGTACTTCTTAGCACTTGAAGACTGCTGTTACCTCCCACCTAATATCACTGGCCGGCTATTCTCACCAGCCCTCTTCTTCATAAACAGTCTTCAGTTTGAAGTAATTTTGTTCTAGGAAATGCTATACACCTCTATTGCAGGATTTCATGGTGCTTCTCTGCGACGTTGCATTCCTTTCCCCGGTCCTGCGCAGCTCCAGAGAGCTTGGAATGGTGCTGCTTCTGGGCAGGACTCGGGGATGCTGCTTGGTTCCGGGCGCTTTTGCGTTTGCGCACCGGGGATGGGCTGGCCATGTTCTGCTGCCAGGCGCGAGGGATGAGACGAAGAAGTAAGGAACCGCCCACTCTGTCTGCGTGGTTGGCTGGAGAGTTTTTATTGGTGCGTGGAGCTGCTATGGAGAAGCGCTGCTGCTCTCCAGTGCTGCGTGGACAAAATGGCGGCGAGCACAGAACGGAGTGGGGTTTTATAGGGGGCGAGCCGAGGGAGACGCAAGCCCCCCTCGCCCAATGGGGGCAGGCTACGAGGGAGTGATGGGGACTGGGGTGGCCAACGGGGACACGACAGGGGCAGACACAGGGCTCCAGGGCGAATGGGGTTGCGGGGCTGGAGTAACTGACAGGGAAGTCTCAGGAATGGTCAGGGGGTGGTTGCTGGAATTGATCTGGAGCTGTTTCACCGCAGGGGGAACAGGGGTGTACAAAGGGGTACACAAAACTGGCTAAGTAATACATACAAGAACTCCTAATCTGAACCCAAAATCTGGGATGCAACACTTCTACTAACATTTGCCTGCCTCATTCTGCAGCAGATCAGCTGTTTCACATCTTGGGTTTATGCAGTCTGGTATTAAGTGCTTCACTGCCCTCAGTCATGAAGGTGCCACTGGGTTCCAAAACTGAACTGGTTTCTAAGTTCCTGAATCTTGTAACGAAGAGAGAAAACTGAATGTGAGTGAGGGAGTGACTGCTGAGCAGGGCATCCATGAGCTATCTTGCAGACTTGATTGAAGTGGCCATATCTCAACCAGTGTGATCAGCCATGATTCTCTGCAGGTTAAAGATTGCTGGTCAGTAGAGGAATGAAATAAAAGGAAATTAACTCTGTCCCCACACACACACTCCTTTACAAGACCTTCAAGTCATCTACAGCTTTGAGGTAGCTTTGCCTCTGGTGTTTCTCTACAAGTGCATATCCTTAGAACATATCCAGAGTTCCAAGGAAGCTTTTGAACTACAATACGACATTTTGTTTGAACATGAACTAGGCTGATTATTTGTTTAAATAAGGGAAATGGAATATGGTGGAGAAGATGAAATAGAAATAAAGGAGAGTTACAAATTAATATATACATATTTCCCTGCCCATGAAGTTCTTGAAGAACAGGTCTCTTTACTCCTGTTCTCAGTCCATCAATTGCTAGTGACCAGGTCACTGCAAATTCTGTGTTATCCCTTGTACCCTTGTAGAAAGCTGCTTTAAAGCTGGCTCTACATCTTTCACAGGCTCTTCTGTGGAGTCTCTTGTTCTCTGCACTTGGTGTTGGTGCAGAGGTTGTCACTTCTTTGCCTCTGCCTTCCTGTGTCTTGAGTTTGCAAGCTTTTTCCCTGTGTTAGTGTGTTCAATTCCAGCAAGAAAGACAACAATATCCTAATGGTCCTGACAGCTTCCTCTGAGGCAGGATATGATAGCCAGGACAAGCTATTGTCTGTGCTGATGAATGCTTCTTTTTAAAGTACAGTAGACAGATAACTACTAACAAATAAAACATCCTTCTTGGAAATATTTCTGATCAGTTATTCTGGATACCTCATTTGAGATTACTTCATTTGTTTGCATTCATTTAAATACCTTAGGTTTTGGAGCAATTCAAGGACAACTGTAGAAAGAAGAGTGTGAAGAGGGACAGCTTGTAAAAATAACTGTGTTTTTAAAAGACAGTTGAAAATTGGTGGTAATTTAACCATTTGAAGTCAGGGCTGGCTGATAAAAAACATTGTTTATATATGTTCTGATTTTTGTGTAGAATGCTGTTTGTCCAACAATCTCGATTACAACTGGAATGTTCAAGAATATGGTTCTAATACTTACAAAAACTCATGGCATAACCAAGAAAATAACATAAAGTATGTACACTCATTAGTCTTAATATTTGTATGTGACACTTGGGAACCATTTGGGTTATAACAGAATTAATTGGGGAGCTTTCAACCAAAAGCCTCTAGTGTTTTACCTCCCTATTTTAAAAAGTGGAAAAATAATCTTTGGTCATCCGTATTTACAGAAGGGCATACGAATCATCATTATGTAAATGAGATGATCTTAGAGTCATAAAAGCTAGAAGAAAGAAAAGACCTATTAGCTCACCTAGCCTGTCTCTCTGCAATGCAAAGTTGTTTTGTAGTTTTTAATGAGCCAGCCTATGGTGCTGAGGCCACATCCCCTGGGAGGTTATTCCAGGCTAATGGTAGTGCATTCTGATCATAAGAAAATTTGTCTTTCTATTTAATTTCTCTTGTTTAATGAAAGGGTGAGTTTTTTTCCTATCCAATGCTTGCTTTTAATCTGCTAAATTCTTCATTGCTTTTTGTTGTATATATTCTACAGACACCTGTCAACTTCAGATTAACCATTCAATTTAAAGATGGAACGGTATTTGTTTTGGTTACTTGGTCTTTACAGCCTCCATCTACTTACATATCTCTGGTACCTGAAGCAGGATTGGGTTGGGTGCAAAAATGTTGTTTTAATTTTTCCTGAATACATGTTTCCATATATATTTTTTCCTGTAATAATGTTTTTTACCTTTTCCAGTATTCCTGCAAGTGTCTAATCAAGATCTGGTTAGATATTTTGCATCTTCTTCTGTATGAACAACATTTGGGAAAGCAATTATCTGCAGTGCCAAATGGGTGTTATAGGCTGGGAGAGGAGTCCAGTGAAATTGTTGCTGTCTCTGTATTATTGCTGGTCTTCCCAACATGAACTGCCTCAATGAGTTGTTGCACCTCTCAGTCCACCTTGAAATAAGTGGTCTTTGAACAGCCAGGCAATAAGAATAACAATAGTAACTTAAATCACAAAAGGATTTGTTCTTTTCAGTTGTTCATTTAAAAACATAATCATCATCACTTCAGTGCTAATAATGCTGAAGACATACTAAAAAATGCTTAGCTGGAGACCAAAATGTGAAAAGGACAACTAGCTATCAGGCTAAGTCTAAACTCCTCTTGTTTTAAAGTACCTATGCTTCGCTAGATGCTTCAGGGAGAGCTCCTGGAAATTTACACATTTCATAGTATATTTCACTTTTAAACCTGAATCCCTCAACTGCCAGAGCCATACTGAGCTCTTCTACCAGGTGAGTGGAGCAGGGGCAAGTGGGTTAACACTCTTGCTTCCTAAAAAGGCCTCTGCAAGTGTTACCTCTGCAAAACTTGTCAGAAGTACTTTGTGCCATTTACCTATCAGCCACAACTTCTATAGTTCCACCACTCTCCTAATAATGTTCCTCCCTGGCCCTTTCAATACACACTCTTCCATATCTCCTGGCCTTCTGTTTTACTCCCAAATAGGTGAACTTTTCGGTCTCTTTGAACTTTTCAGTCTCTTAGGTTTGATTACTATAAGCTTCTAGTGGTGAAGGTGACATAAGTTTTCTGGTTTTCCTATGTCACTTCAGTCTAGAGAGTATTTGTCTTGACACCTTGTTTGTTAAGTTCATAGAAACTATGATGACCCTGTACCAATCTGAGTATTCAAAAAGCCAGAGTTCCAGAAGCACCAAAAAAGGCTTAATGGTAGTATGCATATATTAGGAATTCTGGCAATGATAGATAGGGAATGAAACAGAAGACTCGGTGAAGTAATACTAGCCAGTGAAACTAATTAGTGTGCATAACAATAAGGGTTCAAAACAAGAAAAAGTACAGGTCATATGTAAAACTGATTAATTAAATGGTAGAAGTGTTCAATCATATTTTTCTTCGTAGTAGGAACATGAGTGGTTAGAGCTATGCCATGTGATATTGCTAGAATAAACAGTTTGCCACCTAAATATTTCATATAGATTAAATGGAATAATTTACACTGAGAAGCTGTTAGAATCATTAATGTTACTATTAAACAGTTGTTGGAAAATGGGGAAATACCAAAATACTGGAAAATTGCAGGTGATGTTTTTGTACTTAGGGGCAAAAGAGAGATAAACCTAGGGAATAAAACAATTAGCCTCAAATTATCGTCAAGCTCTATTTTAATGATGTTGAGCTTGAGGTCACAGCTAGATATCCCCAAGTAATGTCACAGAATGGTTAATGTAATACTCTAATTGTATGCTAATATCTAATTCTTCCTTTTTTTATTATGTTACTGAGAATGTTTTCAGAGAAATCCATTGTCTTTTTAAACAAGACAGCATGTTGCCTTGATGAAGGCCCCTCATTATGTTTATACCATTTAAAGAGTAGGAACTCTGGGCCTTACTTATCCTGAGAGGAAATCACTAGATATTGTGTAGGGGAAGAGAAAGATCAGGGTTTTTAGACCACAGAAAGTTGATTATAAAGTGGTTTGGATTTGTTGGAGACAAGAATGTGGGTTTTTTTCTGACAAGGTGTCGTGGTTTGACATGGAAGTGATTTTTTTCAGGAAGTTGAGTCAAACCAATCAGTGGTCAAGTTTGGATATTGGCACCTGAAGTGACCACTGAAGATAAGGATACGCCTCTGAGAACACAGGGGGTTAAAAGCAAGAACTCCCAAGAGCTCGCTCTCTTTGGTTCCGGTCAAGGTGCTGTGCAGACCTCCCCTGCCCAGCCATGGGGCTGGGTGGGGGAGGGGGAGCCATGAGGCCTGGTCAAGGTGAGCCGAGGGGTAGAAGGACTGGAACCGAGCCAGCTCCTGTGGACGGAAGGGTGGAGAGAAGCGGAGATGTCTTTGTCATTCCTCCCCCCCAGAGGGAAGAGATAGAGAGTCTGGACGGCACCTGTAACTTTGCCGGCGTGGAGGAGAAGGAGGCGGGGGGGAAGGCGCCCAGCCTTGGCCTTGGGAATCGGCTGCTGGGCAGAGATATCAGCCGTCCAGGGAGTCTGAGCTTTTAACCCTTTCCTGAGAAATGAAGGGTTTGTAAAATATTACTCCTCCTTGATTTGAAGTAGAAGAGAGACAGTCTGGGATCCGAGATGATGGAAGAAGAAATTCTCGAGTTGGAAGGAGATGATGGAGTGGCTTGTGGCTGGACTTTTCTTGTTAGCCATAGACTGAACCAAATTCTCCTAACAGAAGATGCACTTAGGGGGGTGTGTTGGTGTGCCAAGAGACTTGTTTCAGTGATTACCAGCAGAGGAGTAGAGAGAACAGAGGAGAGTTGGAGAAGGTGTGGAGAAGTCCTCTATCTTCAAGGAAGAAGAAGAGGAGAAGAGGACCTCTGTTCTTGGACCCTCAGCCCCAGGGGAAAATGGGGGGAACTGTAGTCCCAAAATGAGAAACTGAACTGTTGTCTCTTTTGGTCCATGGCAAAGCATCCTTAAAGGAGCCCTATGAACAGTCTGTCCATGCACGGTGGTGAGAGCACTGTGACATGGAAAGGAGAGTGTCACCATGGCAGATTTTCTCAGGGCGGTTGCCATGTGTGACATGGAAACACAAGGGTGGCAATTGTGTTTCCTGGGGAGTCTGTGGCACAAGAGAGACTCCTGTCTCCCTTGTAAGATTGAGTATTTGAATATCTGAAGGGTAGCAACTTGATCAGGATCCTGGGTGGTGTCTCACTGTTGAGTTTGTTTAGAAATTAGGTGGGAGGAGGAGGGGTGTTTTGGAAAGTCTTCATCCAGGATTTAGTGTTTGTAGTTTTTATAGTAGTAGTAGTTTAATAAAGTTCTTTCCTTTGTTACTAAGTTTGGGCCTGCTCTGCTCCTGATCACATCTCACAGCAATTATTTAAAAAGGTACATTTTCATGGAGGTGCTGGCATCGCGCCAGTGTCAAACCATGACACAAGGTGTCTTATTATACACTAGGCATTTAACATTTCAGGTGGCACTTAGAAACCAAAGTGATTTCTAGGTGGCTGCACTGCTTTTGAAAGTGGGACTGAGAGTCAGTCTTGCAGGCGTGCCACTGCCAGCTCATAAATTACTGTCAGCTAAGCTGCAGTATCTGCTGGTGTATGTTCATAGCCTCTCAAAATCTGAGGTAAGGCAGCTCAGTCTAGCCCTTTGTCCAAAGTTTACAGTAAACTATATTACCTTGTATTTGTCATGGCCTAACAATTCTTACCAGGAAAATTAGCCTGGCTCAGCTGACGGGTGGTAAATGTAATACATTCGTTGTATGTCTCTCATTGCTCTTAATTTCTTTGTAGCTGAATTTATGAACTTCAAAACTTCACTCTAGTGTGTGAAAAGGGCTTTGTATCTCATAGAGCAATTTCTTCCAGCTTAATATGTCTAAAATTGGTGGCATGAGATGACTTTCTGGAAGTGCAGATTATCTTGATTGGCTGTAGAAAACACCAACACACTTTCCAAGGCCAGATTAATTCTATCAGTCTTCTTTTTGAGGGCTTCCTGTTTTGATTTGAAGTGTACTTTGTTGGTTTAGGAAAAGACAATTACTTCTTATACAGCCAGAAACTAAAAGCTTCTTCGTTTGGAAGTGTGCTCAGTCCCCAGAAGAGACAGTGCCTTGTATTTCCTGTAACCACAGTGGCTGATTAAACAGCAAGTGGCCCTAATAGTTTTTTGAAAGAAATCTCAGGCATTATTCTGCAACCAAAGTATACATCTGTAATAAGAAAAATGGGGTCATCTGTGGGAATTGAAAAATGAATTTGGAAAATTGTAATGGAATTAGGAAAAGGAAAGTTGACTTGTGTTTCAAATGGAGCCTTGCATGCATACTTTAAAAGTGCTTCCAACACAAGCTTCATTAAGTATACATTTCCGTTCTCCCAGTAAAACAACAAATGTTGTTCATTTCATTCACTCAAAAATTTACATAATTTTAAATCTATGATAAATTTTAAAAAGCACTAAACCCCAAAGTTTGAGAAGGAAATTGTAGTAAGACCTCAGAGGAATACTTCATTAAAGACCAAAACATGGAACTAAAGAAACTAAAGCCCATATTTAGGGTGAGGAAGTCAGGAGGCTGTGGCCTTCTCTGAAAAAAATCAGTTTTGACTTTCATAGTGGTCATTTTATTTAATGTTCATTCTCTGGTGGAGCATATTTCCTGTTCTACTTATCAAAATGTGTATGACCCTAGAGTGTGCTGACATTTATTGTTCTGTAAGTATCATAATTTGAACTCTAACATCCTTCTACAGTATGATGACTTTCTTACTTTGTGCAATTGATCTAGCTATGGTAATAACCAGTAATTTTGAACTCTACCTAGGTGAAGCATTCCTGCATGAATTGGTTTACACAGAGACTGTCCATTGTAGATAATTTGCATTAAATATATAGTGCTGTTTAAACTCATGTTGCTACTTTAAAAAAATTACTACAGATACTAGAAAATTTGGAACAAGGCTTAGCTGAAGATGGAAGTATGACTAACATTACACAGGAGAACAGACAAGGTAGGTATTAAACATTTTTTTCACAGACATTGTGTTTTTATTGCTTACCTAAGTATGCCAGAAGTTTTCACAAGACTGCCCCAGACTGGTTAAAGCTGTAGTTTTCTAATCTTATAGCCTACTCAGCCCCTGAAATGTTACACCTTGTACTACTTTTTGCTGAATTAATTTTACAGTTTTGCCCTTGATCAAACTTGTGCAATAAATCAATTCTTTTTCTTACTTCAGAGAAACAACATGGCTGTTATCCTTTAGTGATGAATATATAAGTGTTTTGCTATTGCAGCTAGATAGGTGTTTCATCCTTTGGCCTTGGCTGACTGACTCCTCTCAAACTTCATGTCTGCCATCCACTCAGTTTTTTCAGATTGCACTACCACCATACAGTGGCTACTCTGGCTTAGGGTGCTGCTGCAAAGATGGCTGAGTCTCACTGTAACTGCATGGTACTTAGACTCCTGAAATATTTAAGGCTCTCTTTAGAATAATATTTAGATTATATTGAGCTATGTCATCATTTTCATTATTGTATATCCAATTATGTTTTCTCCTGTTCCTTCTATCTTAGTGATGTTGCTTCAATAGTATAGGGCACATTACTGCACAAAACAGGGTGCTCAGGAGAAGCTTTTTTTTTTAAACAGAATTTATACTTATGAGGTTATTTGAGTGTACTTGGAAATTAGACAAGAGGAGACATTTTAGGCATTGCTATGGATTTTATGGACCCCTCGTGATGCCCAGCAAGTTCAAAACACACACCAAGAAAAAAAAAAGCTTCCACCTTTAGCTAACAGTCTAAGGAATGTTACCAAGTTCTTTCTAAGAGACCAATCACACAGAGCCCATGGAAAGTGTAAGTCTGGCTCTGAGATAGAAGAGGCTGGATAGAATTAATACCAGAAAAAAATTATAAATAATTCTAAATAATTCCTTAAAACTGTCTGTATGGAAGGGTGCAGATCTGTTTGAACTTTTTTCTACCTGGTCTTCAATTTGACAGGATGTAAAAGTTGCTTTAAAATGTCACCATACCTGACTTGATACATCTTCTGAATGTGTCCTAAAAACACAAACACATGTGAGCAGCATATATCATAAAGATATTTGCACATATAGTCAAAAGAATGCATTTACTACTCTTCTCAAAAAGTTTACGAAGAATTGAAATAATCTTACATTGAAGTTAGACACAGCACTTCATGAGTTTCTGTTCTTTTCTCTTGTATCTAACAATTCTTTTTGCCTCTGTTCACTTACTTTTCACTGTTAGCATTTTCTGGCAGAATTTTCATCCTTATCTCCACATCTTTTGTTTCTTAAAACTTTAAAACCGAGGTGTTGATCCCCCTTTAAGGTACAAAGACTTTTTACAAGCTGTATCATAATCCTGTGTCCTGCAGTCTGCTTCACTCATGAGTTACTGGCTCCTTGTTTTTCCTCTCTGCTTTAGAGCTCAGATGGGCTCAGAAGGAGACATAGTTAGAAAAGCAGCAGCTAGTAGTTTTCAAGGGACATGGCTGCAGAAAATTTGGAGCGATTTTTATATGTCTACTGTGCAGCTGCCTCTAGGTTTAAGACTGCCAAAAAGCCCACGGGACATTTGCAGAGGCTGTTGACTGCTGTTGTCTGTGGAGGTCAGCCAGGTCTGCTCCCTCTCTGCTTTGTCTCTGCATTTGGAGCTCCAGGAGGCCGATAATGGGTTTGCTTTTTTCATTTGAGACTTGCTGAAGCAAACCTTATTAACTTTATATGAAGACAGCCCTAATTCATTATGGGGATTATACTTAGCATGTAATTTCCATGCTGCTGATGTAAGAAGGTGCAACACCAATCAACTTAACATGTGCATCTCTAGCCTGGAACAGAGCACCTCATTTGCCAGTTTTTCAGCAGGCAGAGAGATTTAGCATTGCACCACTTGCCTGGTAACACATTCTGTAAGATGCCAATTTTGTAACTTCACAGTGCCTATTGAAATGAATGGCAATGTGGAGTACAGAGCCCTTGAAGAAATCAAGGAAAAGCAAATGCTTTAGAGTGGAAGCATGGCTGCATGGACCTCCAAAGAGTGTTTCAGGCATCTCAGTAAAACACAGTGATCTGCTGTTGGGTTTTGGTTTGTTTACTGCGTTGCAGTTTTTTTTGACCCCTTTCTGCCTGTGTTAAGAAGCCTCATCACACAGAGCTACAGAATTTCCAGACCAGGTTCCTGTTCAGTTTATAGCACAGGCTGAAAACATCTGGTTTGCATGCTTTGTAATCCTTTTTTGACAACTGTAGCTGGTGCTATCTGATTGTTAACATGAAATGTGGATTTCTCCAGTGTAGGAATCAACATATAGTTTGTTGTCACCTAAGTCCTAAAAAACTGAATGTGGTTAACAAACTATGAGAACATGCAAAAAAAAAAAATCTATTTACTTAAGTGAAATTATGAAGGGCAGTTAATTAATTATCTTTGGATTTTACAGATCCCCCCAAGGAAAGAAAAAAAGGAAATGTGTCATGAAGTATTAGTTCACGGTTTACAGTATTGTCTCCATTAGTAGCACTAGGGATGTGTGGTCACGGGGGAATTTCTAAAACAAAAGCTAGGAGTAATGAATGATTGTAAGGTATAGTGGATGAAATACTGGGTTCAGTCTTGGACCTTACATTATAACCCTCTTTTTGACCAAGATAATTTGCGAATATTCATGGGTTGGATTTTTTTCGTTTTCTTATTGAAGAGGATGGAAGGAGTTTTTTAGGAAAGGTGATAGCCATTTCACCAGGCTCTTCTTATTTGTAATGATTTCTTTGTGTGCTCAAAGAATTATCTGTGTAATCTGCCATGCTTTCATCAGTGAGTACATTAATGATACAAATGAGTGGTCTCAGTTATCACAATTTTATTGAAATAGCCTCTTCTCCCTTCCCCCACTCTCTTTCAAATCATTACAGTGACCTTGACAGCTGCTTGACTGAGATACATATTTTTTTCAAATGTACTAAATGAATAGTCCTGATATTTATTTTTGAGGATTTGAGAAATATTTCTAGCATTGATCTATGGTATTGTAACATGAGGGAAAATAAGGGTCTGTGTGAACTGTTCTCTTACAACATCAGGAGTCTTTCTGCAAAGCAAGAGGGAGAAATCTGCTGCAGTTTTTAATGCCTGCAAGCTCCAGGAGAATAGGGAAAGCAGACAAGCTTGGCAGATTTTTTTCAGCATATCTCTCAGCCAGAGGCAAGCACAAACAGTTCCAGACTCAGACATTTCTCACTCTGCATGTTTTGGCTCTTAAATGACATTCTAGCTATGTTTGATTTTTTAATTTATCACATTTAATGCTGTAGATTACATGTTTTTAAACTGTTGCTCATTATCACTTGAATCCTTTTATGCACCTTTTGTTCTGATGCTGGAAAATGTGTGGCTTATTTTGGTGTTTAATATTTGGCCTGAGCTGAGAGCTGAGTGACTGTATATTGCTCTGCGTTGTTGCTTTGTGTATGGTACCCTGAGCTGCTTGAGCAATTCCCTTGGAGAGATGCAGAATTCTCTGATGCTGCATCAGGGCTGAGGATTAAAAATTCTAGGCTAAAACCCAGTGGTGTTAACGAGGGGGACCTTTCAAAATCATAATTCATAGGACCAGTAATTGATGGCAAGAAAGAACCTCTAATTTATTTGTGCAAATTCACAAGCTGCTCTTATTTTGCAGCCTCTGTTCAGCTGTGGAGGTCACGTCTGGGCCGGGTGATGTACTCCATGGCAAACTGTCTGCTAATGATGAAGGTACGTGGGTGGCAGAACTGCAGAGGTACCGTATATTCCAGAATAGAATGTCAGAGAAAATGCAAGTGAATTACTGGTGCAGAGATAAGGGAAGACTACCTGACAGTACATTAAGGTTTTGCTTAGTGAAGAATTAATTAGGCTTAATAATGTCTTATTTAATAGATAGCTATTTGCAGTAATGTTCTTTGGGAGCATATCTGTACTTATTTGTCCCCAAATCATCCTAGAGAACATGCAATAACAATACAGAATTTGCATTTTTAAATTGAATTTTTCAAACACTTAACTAAATGCTCTAATTAAAAGCAATTATGTGCTCTGCCTTTTTCAAACTGTGCACTAGGAATGTTGCTCTGTTTGTGAGGTTTAATAACACTGTAACTTTTGTATCTGATAGAGATCTGAAACATCTAAATACATCCTCCCTTGTCAACTGATCTCAGTTATAATATGTCTTCTTTCAAGTTTAAATCCTCACTAGTGGATAGGGGTGGAAAAGAAAGCAATAAAAGCAAAAGTGACTAGCTGTCACTCCTGGGGTTTTCTACTTTGATTCCTCCTTACATTTTTTAATCAATTGTACTCTGTTTGGTGCAGCATACTTAGCTTCTCCTTGTATTCAGGAAGTAGAAATAAAACAACTTCTGCCTATCCTGTTGTGGTCAGGAAAACATGGGTGTCGCCATTCTTGCAGCAAACTGCTGTTACCCTGAGCCTAACTGTGCTCTACAAATCAATTAGCAGCAACAGCCTTGGAGCAGGGATGTCAGCAGTGGAATCTTCACAGGCCAAGATTTGCACTCCTGGCTCCCTGCACATCGATTACCCATGCCAGACCTTATCCTCTGATGTTTACTGTGCTACTTCCCAAACAAGGCTCCATTCTTAATATTACAATACCTCAAAAAAGTATAGTTTGTTCTTTTTTTTTTTTTTTTAATAGCTATCTATACAGCTTTACTTGAAATGGAATACTCTTGTAGTGGGAATTAGGGGAAACACACATTTATTTTTATGATTATATTGTAATAAGAACATTTCTGCCTTGCATAGAAATAATTGTTCATTAAAACAATTTGTCTTTTGAAGTAGGTACATGACATAGGTTCATTTTTTAAAACATTCTCTTTTTCAGTAAACAGGTGAAGAAAAGCATGAGCTGCTATACCAAACAAAGCAGAATATATAAATAAAAAATACTGGTATATATTTTCAAGAAGTTCACTTTACTTTTTGCTGTGAATTCGTTTTTAACGCGTATGTTTTTCATGTGTACACATAAATCTACATGCACGCACAGTTTTCACCTTCCTCTGGTTTGATCTTGTTAGTGCTATTTTTTTTTTGAGTAACAGAAATATATTTATGAATACCAGTTATCATCTTTTTGGAAATGATATTTCAGAAATATGGCAGCTCAGATTCTTCTTAAAACCTGTTGTATTTAGGGCCTGTTCTCACAGCTGTTAAATTAGAAATTTATGGTTCACAATAACTTCTAAATTACCCACAATTGCATGTTAATGCATAATTACTTCCATCTGAAATTTGCATTTGACTATAGGGTATTTGTGAGTATTTCAGTTTTCAGGAATATCCCCAGACCCCTCTAAGATGCAGCACTCCTGTAGGTCATCTTCTCCATCTTCCAGAGTATTCAGCATGAATCTATTCAGATTCGTTTTAAACACACTTTTGTAAGTTCTCCCATGAACAATTACATTAATTTAACACGATTCCACTCTTTTTTGCTATTGTATTATATACTTTAAAAACTGCATTTTTTTTATTCGAGTGTTTCAAGTGGATGTAATTTAAGAAAAAACCTATTTCATTCTCCAAATCAGCGCCATCTATTGCCATCTAGTGACCATTTACAATATTGCAACACTGTGCTTGATCCCCAGGTACTGGTAGGTGATAGAATGCCTTGGGCAAGTATTTGATGATGATGATTATAATAATAATAATAATTTATTAAAGTAAAGCTATGTGACTTTGGTATGAAAGAAAACCCCAAACATATTATCTTACTTTTAATGACCTCTTTCCTTTGCCAGAAAAACTACAGTAGTATTTAACAGGGAACAATCATGTCAGGATTGACACTTGAAAATTTAAAAAAATCCACTTTGATTAGATGTTGGCGCTATAACTATTTAAATCTAGATTTGTTATCATCAGTTCTTAATTAGGTTTATTTCATGTCATATCTTTCCTGCATTACTTACCTGAATCAAAGAATTCTGTTTACGTAGTACAATGATTTTTGCCTTTTTAAATATGCCTCATTTGTTTCACAGTTAAACATCTCCTTAAATTTGGAGATGGAGAGGTATCTTATTTTGGGGTAGAGAGTGAAAGCAAAGCGGTTCACCCAGACACAGGAAATGACTCATGTCTCCTACACGCTGGGAATGTCTTTTCTAGGTACTGAACTCTGTCTGCTGTGTCCCTTTATCCATGTGACCAGTGACAGTTTGGTAGTAGTTCAAGGCAGTCTTTCTTTCCTGTTATCTCCCTTTCTTTGTATAACCTTTCTTAAAGGTGTTCTACCTTCATTCTGTGCACCACTGTTGGACTTAACCAAATGACAAAAAAATGTTGGATCCCAGTTGTATCAACTGATATCAAACAGCTTTCCTGTTTCCTGTAAACAAGGGGAAACTTCAGGAAAGATGTGGAAATACAGCAGGAGGAGAAGGGGAAACCATATAACCTCTCACTGTAGACTTCCATTTACAAGAACTGTGGGCTTATGTCACTATGAAAGCATATCCTGAATATAGCAGCATGAGAGGAATATTAATTTAACATAAAGCTGATGATGTGCATTGTTTCGTTTCAAAAGTCTATCTGCAAAATGCTTGTCACTTTACTAAATCACCATGGAAGTGTCTTAAAAACTTTTTAAGTTCTTTTCATCTGAGCTAAAATTGCTTTTGACATTAACTTACCAGATTTTTCTCTCTCTAAGGAATAAACACTTAAGTATTTTCCATATATATTATAAATGCACTCTAATTAAAGGCACGTTTTGTGCTTTTTAGTTTTCTTCAGTGTTGTGTTAGCTTTTGTAGAACTTGCCCTTCATAAAACAAAAACATTAGAATTTATTTTAATCTGGATATAATACAATTAAAATGGTACCAAGAAGGAGGTAACAGCTTGTGCTAGTGACACAAGGGAATGATGCCTGAGGACTTTGGTTCCTGTATGATTTAAAGGAGAAAGTCTTTTGCCTGAATGCTGCAGTACAGCTCTCTGGATTCATAGCACTGTGAACCTCTGCCTTGATAACCCTTCCACAACTGCACTAGATAGAGAGGAAGGATAAGTTATCCCTGCCCTCTCTCCCCAAAACAAAGTATTTATGAACTACCTACTCCTTGCAACTAAGATTTGTAGTCTAAGGTTTCTTGAACTTACTCTCAGAATTCTACACATTATGGTCATTTATGCTTATTTCTAATTAAGTACTTAAGGGTGGTGATGAGGGAAATATGAAAATGTGTAATGCAGTAACCATGAAGGGAAGTACAGTTATACTGTGGTGCGTTAGAAAAAAACATACTCCAGCAAGTAGGTCCAGTGGCATACTAGAACTATTTTATACTATTTACTATTATATACTATTATATTTTATAATAATATAATAATAATATATTATTATATATTATTTACTATTATTAGACTATTTACTATTTTATACTATTTACTATATATATATAGTAAATAGTATATTTACTGTTTACTATATATATAGTGTATATAGTATATGTAATGTTAGCCCTAAATTTCCATAATAAAAGAGGTATTGAGTTATAAAACAATAGGCCAATTCTCTTTCATATCCTAAATAGTGTAACTTCAGACCTTCTTTTGGGATTTTTTACAAAGGTGTGGAAAACCGGAAGGCTCTTAATCTTTTTAAATTAACAACCATGACAATATGTCAGCCCCATCTCTAAGTCTTAAGATCACAAGCTGTGGTCATTGGGGTTTTTACTGGCAATACTTAATATGTTTTACTCCTCACAGCCACACCTTGTATGAATCAAGACTTCACTTCTCAGAGGTGGTGTATATTTATCATTCCATCAGACAATCTTTGGTGTATTATGTCACATTAGCAAAACTGTGAATGACAACAGTCTTTAGTAAGTGAGACCAAATATCATCTATTTTACAATGTGCTCTATCAGAAGAAACTGTTAGATAAGATGCCTCTGTAACTCACCACAGAATAGTATTATTCTCTGTCACATGTAGGATATTCAAGAAATCTCCTAGTGCTTTCATCATAGTGTGGGGAGAATAATAAATGCATATTAAACTCACTGAGGAATCCATGGGTGACCACAGATTGAGGTTATATTTAGAAGTATGCCTAGATACGATGATGTTTCACAGTTTCATCCTGGGGCCATCCTTGCTTGTGCCTTTGGACATACATAATTTAGTCTCTTGTCATCTCCTGGTAGACATGGGTCCTATTCCTGACAGATGCTGCATGGCATGTGGGTAAGCACAGATGTGAGGTGCTGTGCTGTTGTATGGAAAGAGGGTGCAGTGACCACCAACAGAGTGCATAGACTCTTAATGTTCACCTCTAGTCTCACATTTCAGGAGCTGTCAGTGTTTATGTACTTGTAATGCATATTGTGTTGGAGATAAGGATAAGGAGTGCAGAAAAGGAGGAGGATTTCTTTACCTGTCTAGGCCAAATCTATGAAGCCTCTGCAGCATGGGTCTCAAAGACTTGGCTGCTTGTTCCTACTAAGGCTGGCTGCTATGTACACAAGGGAGCCTGTGCTGCTGTGATGATGCAAACATTGCCCACTCAGGCAGCTTCTTGTGGCTGAGGTTTTTCTGCAGTCAGTTAATGCTAAAGCTGTAAACTAAGCTGGCAGAAGCACTTTTTTATCAGCTTGCTGCATGGTCTCCTGGGAGTTGTTTCTGCATCAATTTGGGGATGGGACTGCAGAGCCCCAATCCCTCATGGTTGTGCTGTGCATCTTTGTTGTGTAGCCAGAGCCTTAGAGTGTGCACAAGAGTGAGCACTGTGTAAGGGGCAGCTTTAGACCACAGAATTTGATACAAGAAAATTATTTCTCTAGTGACCGCATTTGATGCTTGAAGGGATAAAAACCACAGTCATAGACAATCCTTCAGATTTAGTAGATTATACTCTTGGAAGAATTAATAGGTACTACAGTCATGACTGGGGTTCCTCTAAAGAGCTAGATTAATGGGTCCCTATTCCAAGTTTTTTTATGAGTGCCTAACACAGTTGTACTCCATGATCAAGTAAGTCCTTTACTGACAGCTGTTAACAGTGAAAATTGAAGTTTTCCTAAATCATAAATTTCTGAAAAATTATGGTTGCTTTAATTTCATCACATTTGAGTTATGAATGATAAATGTCAGCAGCAGTTAAATAAATATACCTGTGTATGTGGCATGTTGGTTTTCCTCTGAACTCTTTTTATTACCAGTAATAAGTGTGAATTTGTCATGGCACATTAGAATTGTAATAAACTCTAAATGTTAATAAGTAATTGTTCAGAATTCATCATTATACTCACAGTATGCAAGTTATTTGCAAAAGAAAGGTCCTGCAGAGGTCCTTTTTCCTTTTTATTTCCTCCTACTAGTACAGGACATGTAATTTCTCTCATATACAGATCCGACTCCAAAGACTTATCTTGACTTTTTGTTTGTATGAAACAATATGTTTCAAATAGAATGGTTTGGGTCAGAACAGACCTTTAAAGGTCATCTAGTCTAACCTACCCCTGCCATGCACTGGGACCTGTTGAACTGGACTGGGTTACTGAGAGTACCAACCAATCTGACCTGGAATGTTTCCAGGGATAGCGGATGCTCCATATCTCTGGGTAACCCCTTCTAGTGTTTCATTGCTCTCATTGTAAAAAATTCATTCCTATAATCTAGTCTAAATCAACCCTCTTTTAGTTTAAAACCATTACCCCTTGTCCTATCACAACAGGCCCTGATATATAAGCCCATTTTAGATACTGAAAGACTGTAATGAGGTCTCCCCAGAGCCTCTTCTTCTCCAGGCTGAACAACCCCAACTCTACAGCCTTCCTTCTTGAGAAATGTTCCAGCCCACTGACTATTTTTGTTGCCCTCCTCTGGACCTGCTCCAATACGTTCATGTGTTTCCTGTGCTGAGGACTTCAGAACTGGATACAGGATTTACTCTTTTGAAGTGCATCCTCAGGAAAAGAAATTCACTACACGTGGGGAACATTGCTTCCTCAAACCCAGCAGGAGATGAAGAAAAACAACCTTTCCTAGTAGCTGTGATCACATTAAGGACAAGTTAAATGAGTACTATAATTTGACTAAGACTAATGGTAGGGCAGAGAGTATCCCAAGATGTCTATGTAGTTTTTTAAGATTATTCTCCGTTGTCCTTTGCTTTCTAATGCCCACCACAATTCTTGTATTAAGTTGAAGGGTAGGACTGTTGGAAAGCACTAAAGTGTTACAGCAGAGAGAGTCCTCCGCCTTTGCTTGGCCTGACCTTTGTAAGCAAAGACAGGTGCTCTCTGCCTCTGCTCACGTTTCTCCAAGCTGCAGCAACTGAGGCTGGTACAGCCCTGGGCCAGTGGATGTTCCTACAGCTACAGCTGGTCTCAGCACAGAGCATGGGCAGTGCCTTTCATCTCTGCCTGCCAAGCCATGTGGCCAGGCTCTGAAAACCATGTCCTGTCAAGGTCCTTGAATTACTGCAGTTCAGCCATGAAACAGCTGAACTGCAGGAACCAGTCACATGGGAATTTCTTTCCAGTGGAAAATGGGACCCATTTGTTTAATGTTCTGTCATTGATCCTTAGCTGGAGGCTATACTGGCATTCCATCTGGAGCAGGCATATCTCAAGGCAGCCCCCTGCAAGCATGGCCTTTGTGCAGACGTGGTGTCCCTTGCAGAGATTTTTGGAGATCAGAACCAGTCCTCCCCTCACTCAGTTTTAGCCCAGATACGTTTTCTATTTAGATTACCTGCTTTTACGCAGTAAGAAATTCAGTTCAGGTGAAGGAAGGGAAAAGGTCCTGTTCCCCTTGGTAGTAGTGCTAGTTTGTCATCTGAAGATGTGCAGGAATTGCATTTTCTGTCATGTGATGTTTTTCACAAGAGCATGTGCACAGACACTTCACAAAACTTTGGAATATAGTTTGTTAAACAATGTAAATTATATACATATTTGGAACGTGAGACACTTCTCAAGTATGTATACCCCAGTCACAGCAAAGATGCTTGACTTTCATCCTAAATCATAATCTAAGGCGAAGAATGTTCAGAGTTTTAGTTTGTGGCATTTAGCTACAAAAAGAATATGATCCTCTTAAAAAAAAAAAAAAAAAAAAAAAGATCCCCTGTGTATGCAGTTCCAGTATAACCAAGAAAAGACCAGTGTAGTCAGCCACTAGTGCCTACAGTGATTGATAGAAATTCTGTCCCACTGACAAGCTGCAAATATTTTAATTCTGTTGGAATATGTGTTTACAAAGAAGGTGACACAAAGGCTGAAGTATTCTGAGGTTAAATACCTGATTGTATGCTTTCCATCCTTAGGACTATGTGCTGGCTGTAGATGCTTACCACTCTGTCATCAAATATTACCCACAGCAAGAGCCTCAGTTGCTGAGTGGAATTGGAAGGATTTTCCTTCAGGTATGCATTTTATTCTAAATTTGCTAGGTAATACTGCTGTTGATAGCTACATAGAGAATAATCATTGTATTTAAAACTGTAGCTGTTCTTGTAGGGCACATGTCAAATTGTAGAGGCAGTGCTCAGAAACAAAAACCCTTCTACCATGTCATATTAGATACAATTAGGAAATATGAAGCATCTATAGTATGTAAAGTGCATTAGCAAACAAGTACCATGCTGTAGAAAGTTATGCTAATATTTTATTCAAAAAGTGACATTCTGTTTTCCCTAAAATTAAGGGTAAAGCTCCCATTGACGTCAGTGACACAGAACTTCACTAAAACTCTCATGTCTCACTGCCTCAGACTGCATGCAACTCTCAGTCACACTGTATAACTGCCATCTTCATCTAGAAGAAATTCAAGAGCGTCCTTTTTTTGTCCAGATCATATCCCTGAGAAGACAGGGGAGGGCACCTTAAAAGAAAAAACAGTATACAGAAAAGTATAATAAATGTCCATGTAACTGTATTTAATGGCAAATAAAAATAGATGTCTTTTTATTTTTCATAAAATTATGCATATAAATGGCATCTGATTCTTTTAATTTTTAGTATCTCACAAGTTCTTTGCAGTTCTTTCATATTTCTGATACTGATAATTCAAACTTTTCCTCTTTTATCTACTTACTTTTATTATTAATGATAAATCTAATTTTGGATGTTCAGGTATTTACAAATTATCTTATTTGGAACATTCCTGTAATAAAATTATATTGAATCTGAGTAATTTACTCTTTAATAGATAGTTATTAGCATTGCTTGCTTGAAATCATAGAATGTCATTCTAATTCAGTTATGGATTTTCAGTTCTCAGCAGGAGCATGATTTCACAATGTGTTAGACATGTCTGTCTTTAAAAGTCTCTAGTTTAAAGTGGAGCACTACTGAGCAATTTTATGACATTGGCTGTGTGCATTAATTATTACCTAAATAGGGAACATAATAATTATGCATATTAAAGAATGGTACTGTAAATATACAAAATACTAAAGGAAATACAAGTTATTAATAGTTCTGGTCTTTCTGGGAAAATGGCTGGGTATGTTACTGGCGCTGCCTTTGTGACAAGAGTGTCTGCCCTGATGTCACACCCAAAGTCTGTCATTCCGTTTACTATGGAGAAATTTTCACTCCCATGAGGAAAGCATCTCCTAACTTACAGAATCATTTTAAATCACTGACCTCCACAATGCTGGCTGTGACAACAGGCCTCCAGTTCTGAGGAGTTTTATTGTCAGATCTGGACATAGCAAAAGGGGTTATGAGAAGTCCTTGATATTTTCATGTGACCTAGATAGAAGTTTAAAAGAATGGTCTCTAAATGCAAATCTTTTCATTTCTTCTAGCACCTTAAGGAGATAAGGTTTTATTGCTTGGCTTGTTGTCTTTTTCTGACACAAAATTTTCAGCTTTGTCTGGGGTGTACTAGTGCAACACATGTAAGATTTTGATATATTAAGAGAAATAGGCAGTGTCCAGTTAATTAAAACCAAGCCATATGAATTAAAGAAAGATAAATGTGTTGCAGTCCTGGGCATCATCATTTTGGTAAGATCACTCTGTGGTAAGTGTGCACTGTTGACAAGGCACTCTCTGGAAAAAAAAATGTCTTGCAGGTAAAATAAAAAGCAGTTTTCTCATATTCAAATGTCACAACTTCTCATAAACAAGTAGTAATTCCCAGATAACCTCAGACTGTGCTGCTGACTTTGAACATTTACCACGAGAGGCGTAAGGCAGCCAGATTCCAGTTGCTTATGAGTCACAGACACTGTTTGACAGTAGACATCACACACATAAAACAAAACAATAAAGTATAATTCAGGAGTTTAACAGAAAAAAAGTTGCAACCTTTTTCAACATGTAAAACTTTATTTATTTTACTTTGATTTATTTTTTCTTAATTAAATTGAGCTAACTAGTCTAAGGCATCATGTCCTCTTTATCTTCACATGTAAGTGGAACATAAGGAGGTCTAGATCTGATGTACAGTCTTTGCCTTAAAAAGTGGGAAATGGGCATTATAGACATGCAGAATGGAGGAAAAGACAGGTTATCACAAAGAAATTTTCATAAGGACTGTAATTCTTTCAGCAGTCACCTGACCTATAAAACAGAAACAGTGAATGAAATAGAGAAACAGTGAATACATTTTAGTCTCTAGGATTATATTGTATAGCTCTCACTGGCTGACCTATCCAAAATTTCCACTTGAATAAGTATATTAAGAAAAAAATTTTAAAGCTGCCTGACCTTCCTCTCTGCAATAAATTGCTGCAAAACTGAGTCAAAATCAATAAAAAAATTCTAGAAGAAAAATAATCTTGGTTTCCAGACAAACAACAAAGTTAAGCACATATTATATTGGAGGCTCTTTGTTAGGGACTATGATTATTTGAGGTTAACAGTAGAATCTTCATTTTTATTTGATGTGCTATTTATTATTGCATACTGAAGTCATACTTTCTGAGC
Source organism: Anomalospiza imberbis (assembly GCF_031753505.1). Lineage (NCBI taxonomy): Eukaryota > Metazoa > Chordata > Aves > Passeriformes > Viduidae > Anomalospiza > Anomalospiza imberbis. The sequence goes on along the minus strand of NC_089683.1, from coordinate 18,406,668 downwards.
TAAGTTAAATAAGTGATAAAATGATAAATAAGTGAATTAGTAATAAAGACCACTTAAATTGGTTAAATTACTTTGATGACTAATTAAAACCAGTTATTTCTTTTAAATGATCTTTCCCACCAAATATTTTTAAAAGTAAACTGTTACCCCTTTGTGGGAAAAATTATATTTAAGAGTTTGGCATGTTTGCTGAGAAAATACAAGATGCTGCTAAGAAATCAGAACTATTAATGATCCCAAATAATGTGTAATTAGTATCAAAGTATACTAGATTTGGACTCATCAAGCTCCCAGGAGAGCAAACTGGTAGCTTGCTTTAGAAATTGATTGTTCTCATGGTTAAGGGATTCCCAGACTAAAAATACTTGAGGACAGATTCAGTTACACTTTGCCAGCATTATCCTCTAGTTAAATGTAATTATTTTCTTGGGGATTTACCTCTTTAGTGGGGTTTATAGAGAGAAGTTGTATCCTTTGTCATTACAAGTGAACGTATGGCATTTTAGAATGAATAATATTTGTTTCGAGTCCAGTTATATAACATCTGGGATAAATGCATCTGTTTTGTTAGAAAAGACTATTAATGTGTATTCCAGAAATGCTTGGTAGATAGACAGCAATTGACACTACTACATCTTTGACTGCAGTGTTCAATTGGATCATCTCCTAAATGCAAAGAATAATAATTTCCTTATGTTACACATGGAATAAGTCTTGTGGTTAGAGGTGAAGCAGTATCTGTTGTATTAGTGGTGTCAGTAGAACTTTGGGTACTGCCACTGAGATATTCCCATACGGAAATTGGGTAGAAATGTAGATGAAGCCTTCAGATGGATGGATGTTTGCTGTCTCTGAAAAGTGCAGTTGGAGAGTCATTTGCTGATGACTAGGACTTACTAGATGATCTTTTCCACAAGGATCTCTTTAGGGTTTGTGGTGTTTTTATAATTTTGTTAGGTAGTACTTGTATGATGAAATGTGAAGCATGCTTGTAAAATGTACAGATGATGCCAAGCTGGGAGTGGTACAGACACTATGAAGGGCAGGATCAGAATGCAAAATAATCTTGACAAGTTGAGAAGCTGAAATGTTAAATTGGCTGTGGTTCAAACAGCAAAGGCAAGATGCTACCAAAGACTGGGAGTAATATACAGATACAAAATGAGAAGCAACAACAAGCCTATTTCCTGTAGAAAGAAAATAGGCTGAGAGTAAGAAGACTACACAAGGGTAAACAAATTGGACTTCCAGATACTTGGCATAAAAGCAAAATTTATATTCACATGTGAAACATAAAGTGATTCCTGCTTCTCACTGCTGGTGAGAAATCAGTTATATTATAGAGACTCTTATGTGGGCACTCAGGGAGGATGTGAAGTAAAAGGAGAGAGTTCAGAAAATCCAGAAAGCATTATCTATGAGAAAGGGCTAAACACTGCTCTGCCTGAAAACTGGTTTTCATTCTAGAAGGGGAATAAAAACTTTTCGAGTATGCAAAAGACTGTAAAAAAAGAGGAGTTGTACATTCTCCCCTACCACTTTGGACAGGACAAAAAGCTGAGGTAAAAAGTGCAATAAGATAGAAGATATTTTCTAATGACTAGGGCAATTTAAGAATTCTGGATTAAGTTTCCTAGTAAGACTCAGATTTGTAATATCCACCACCTGAGAGCATTAAGGAGACTTCAGCACATTTGTCACAAACATTTTTCATATTGTTCTTAAACAAATGGGTGGTCTCTTGAGGGCCCCCTTGAATCTCTCCACCTGAGGACTGCCTGGTTTCCATGGCTTTATGCTTCTGAAGTAGTTTAATTTTGCTCCTTTTGATAGATTTATTTTACCCAGTAGTAAGTTTTTGTCTTCTTCCATCTCTCCAGCCTGAAAAACATGCTGGTAACTTCTTTTCCAAATAAGTGGTCTTCTTCAAGTATTTTTTTTTCATCTCAAAGAGCAATGTATGTGACACACCTTTAGGTGAAATGCCCCTTCCTTTTTAGAAATCCCCTCCCCCATTCCACTCCCCATCAAATCTGTACTTCTTTATGCCAGTTTTCAGATCTCTCATTCCTTCATCCTGCTCAACTCACTTTTTGGTATTTTTTTAATCTGCAAATGGATCATCTTCCCAATATCCTTAGTGGTCTATTGAACTGGAGTTGTTTTCTGACACGTGGTGTGATGCACTGAAGATTGTCCTGCGGCCCCCTGGCTACGACCCAGAGGCTGTGGGTTAACCAGGTGTGAGTCCTATGCTAACTACAAGGCCACTGGTGTCTGTCTTCCCTTCCTGTGGACTAATGCCCCATTTCATTTGAAGTAACTCTGACGTGTTCTTATTTTCAGCTCCTTTTTTGAACTGTGGAGCCAGTTACAACAAAGGAGCTAAATGAGGATATGGGGCCTCCCTGCCCTACAGTCCACGAGGGCTCCACAGCCCCAAGCTGACAAACTGCCTTGGGCAAACTGCACATGCTTTTTGGGTGCTTTTCATGACCTTAATGTGGCTCTTCAAATACATTGTTTGGTAACAGGTGTTACCCAGTCACCTTGGTGTAAAGTGATTGATAATGGACTTCGATATGTTGTATATGTTTTTATGTCCTTATAAGATATAATCACGATGTAGCTCTTTTCTTCTTATTGTGGTAACTCACTTATGATTTTTCTGTCTAGATTGGAGACATAAAGACTGCAGAAAAATATTTTCAAGATGTTGAGAAGGTCTCTCACAAATTGGATGGACTACAGAGCCAAATTATGGTTTTAATGAACAGGTAGGTAATTTAATAGCTAAATAAAATGTAGTTCTAAAAGTATGCAAGGTGATCATTAAATTACCCTTGAGACAACGTGTTCTCTTTCTCTCTTTTATGGGACTTCATCTGTCATAGGTGAGACTGAATGGCTGCAGACTCAGGAGATCTCTATAACTTGGTACAGTTGTATCATCCTGCATTGAAATTGTGATCTTTCAGTTGATTTTATAAAGCTTTTCCTCATTCTTTCCGGCACTGTATATTTTCACTGTGTTTTTTCAATACACATTTACATAAATATCTCTTATGAGAGGAGAAGTTATTTTGGGCAGTTATCCTACAATCACATCTGCCAGGAAAGTACCACCTGGTAGCTTCAAAGGATGCTTGAATACACTGTAGTAAATCGAGCTGTGTGATGGGGGACTCACTTTGCAATGGTTAGCACATTGGCTTAATATATTTAGAAGATACTATTCAAAGGTGCTCTGAAAATTATATTACAGATGTCCCGAAGAGAAATAATTCTGGGAAGAGAGTATCTGCATTTAAATTAATAAAACACAATGAAGACTGTTGCTTTCGTAGGCAAAAAATATAATAGCTGAGTGATACAAGTTGGCATTCCATTTGTCTGTAAATCCGTGTCTCCTTCACACTCTAAAGAACAAATGTCAGAAACTCTCTCATCTGTAACAGGAAAAATAAAAAATGGTGTCCATTCTTTTTAAAATGTATTATTACCTTGGGTTTTTGAGTAGAACTCATTTATATGTCACTTACTTTCTAGAGCATTTCTCCACCTTGGTCAGAATAATTTTGCAGAAGCTCATCGATTTTTCACAGAAATTTTAAGGATCGACTCATCAAATGCTGTGGTAAATCTTCAAATTGCTACATATATAATGAACACCTAAATTATTCTCGTAATACTTCATGCATGGATTTAATTAGTATCCAGAGTATGCTCAGAGCTTTACAGAAAAATGGGATGTGGCATGTGTGCCAAAAGGTTTTCAGTATCCATAAAGGATAAGATGGAAAATGGGATGGGAAATTAAGAACCAGTCTGTATGAAGGGTGTGAATACATAGGCATGCCTGAAGAAATTCCGAGACACTCTTTCACGGGATCTTTGCAAAAGCCCTTTTTTTTGCACTCACTGTTTTTAGCATAGACTTGCATGTCAGAAAAAGAAACAGCAGCTGCCAACGTATATAAAATTAACTTTATTTCTCACAACATTGAAAGGATATTGTAATTTTAAGCATGACATTTTTAACACGTTGCATATCAGAGCCTTGGGTTCCTGTCACAAGCTGTTTATTTACCTTTGGGTTTCCTACACCTGGCAGTTTTCAGTACATGGTCATGTATGTGTTCCTGAGAAGTCAGACAGCTTACCCCCAGTAATCTGCTCCAAGGCCATTTACAGACTGAAGGGACTGAGTTTAAGGAATACAAGAATTGCATTATTTTGCAGACTGTAAAATAGCGTGTATTATAAATCACACAAGATCATGTAAAGTTTCCTGAATGGACAGAAAAATATTCTTTACTAAAAGGCCATGTTCTTTCTTTATCTTCAGCTTTCAGGAAATATGAAAGTTTCTGCTGATAAACATGTTATAACATGTTTTCAGTTTGTACTGTTGGAATCTTTCAATAACTCATAAAACCTGTTTTGTGTGGTAAGGAAAATGGAACCTGACTTGATCATTCATAATGTATTTAGACTGCCCTATCTGCTGGATTTACCTGAAGTCAGCTGTAGAAGCCTTTGTGATAAGAAAGTATCTTCCTGTTGCTTATGTGGACACATAAGCCAGGAGAGAGAAAAACACTTCTGAAAATATAATGAAGTAATTTTTTTTAAATCTATGAAAATGCATGTCGAGGCTCATGTGGTTTCTGAAATTAGTTTCTCTTGGCTTTCAGACTGACTAATGTCCTATACTATTTATATTTCATTTTAGACTGTCTTTTAGAGTTTCAGTTCTTAAAAGTCAGCAGGTCCTACTGGCAGAGGGTAAATCTTGAAAATTATAAGAAAAGGACAGCATTGTATAATTGATAATGTATTTTAGTTTTGCACACAGATGCAGAATAGTAATTCTTAGCATACAGTAAATATGTTGTAACTGCAGATGCTAGACTTCTTTTCCTTCTGTCTCATCACCTGTAAATACATACATACATATATATATATATATATATATATTTATAAACAGTATTTGTTTACAATATATTTTTCACTAGGCTAACAACAATGCTGCTGTTTGTCTTCTTTACCTGGGGAAACTGAAGGATTCCCTCCGGCAGTTGGAAGGAATGGTTCAGCAGGACCCTCAACACTACCTGCACGAGAGTGTCCTCTTCAACCTGACTACTATGTATGAACTGGAGTCATCTCGCAGTATGCAGAAGAAGCAGGCACTTCTAGAGGCTGTAGCTATCAAAGAGGGCGATAGCTTTAATACTCAGTGTCTCAAGTTAGGATAGGTCATTTCCAACTAATTTTTTAGAGCAGGGCTGATTTTTAAAATTGTATATACTCTCGTTAATCTGTAAATGTGAAATAAAATCTATTCAATTATGAGTATTCAGTGCAATTACTACAGAACCTGTCATCTCTAAAAGGCCTGTCATTGCAAAGACTTTGTGCTGACTTAGAGCCAGCTTCATCCCTACAGGTCTGTTCCTGTCTCGTTACTCCTCATTACAGTGCACTATATATGTGTGTGTGTGTGTATATATGTGTATATATATATATACATGTGTATAGTGTGTATATATATATATGTATATATATATATATATATATACATCAACTACACAGATTATTTTATGAGAAAAACTGAATTTAACCTTATATTGTCTTGATAATTTTTCAGTAGTCAATGAACAAACCACGTGAGCTTTTTTCATCAGCTAGGAGTTATTGACAGAATATCAGTATGCGTATTTCGGAAAGGAAATTCTGAATGCAACCTCTCTTCATTTGCTTCTACGGTATGTGCTTCATTTTGTCCCCATCGGACTCCTGAATATTACACCTTTGTGTGTCCATGGCTGTCAGAGGAGGCTGCTTGATAACCACCATTCAGGGTCACAGCATGGCTAAGGTTGGGAGGAACTCCTGGAGGCCATCTGGTCCAAGTCCCAGTAGCACAGGAACACATCCAAGATCATGTGAGGGAGTCATACAGTCCTGCACAGTATCCAGTTTCCCACAGTATGAGGGACTATACTAAATGGTCTCCCTGTACTTCCTTGGTTTTGTGTTACTGTTGGATCTTTTAGATTAAAACACGTGGATTCTGCAAAGCTGCTCCACTCTGGCATTCTGCTAGGTAGAGAAGGGAGCACTGCCAGTTGGAGTGGAAACACAATGGATTTCAGCTCAGTTCCTCTCCTTTCCCATTATAAAACAAAAACACTGAGCATGAAGTATTTCCCAGGGAAAATGATGCAGAGCATGAGGCAGAGGTATCTAAGGGTTAGGCCACACAGAGTGGAAGCAAGTGGGGCTCAGGACACAATGCAGTTATCAGTGATGCAACAGTATCAGCATACACTGATTTTGGTATCCTTCAGAACACAGATTCTTGGAATCACAGTACCACTGTGATACCAGTGTATTTCACATCTCTGCCCACATTTCTCCCTTCATCTGTATCATAAAGATTTAATGCAGATACTCCCACTCATACACAATATATGCATCTGTTCATAGGGGAGTTTTATTGTTCTGAGATTTAATGCCTAGCAATTGGACTAGTTTCTTGTCACAAATCACTGCCATGGGACAATTCCATAAGTGTGTTACATTTTTAATACCATATCCATCAATTAATTCTCACTCCCTTTAAATACACCCACCTGTATTTTTAAGTAACCAATAATTCATTTTTATGCTTGTCCATCTGGAGATACTGTACATGGGCCAAACAGTTGTCCTCAAAAGTCAAGTTGTTTGAAAACTTCTGCAGTCTAGACATGCAGACATAAGGATGCTGCAAAGGTGCTGGTCACCTGAAAAGACATAAGCCTACAGCTTACATAGAAACAGAATTTACTCCATTTTTACAGTATATTTCTGTTTTACAGGCCATACTTGTACACTGAAACAACAGCTAGTTGTGTACCAATCAACTGAAAAAAAAAGAAAGTAGTTGGTATTTCTGTTTCTGACTTGGCCTCTAGGTTGAACAGCTGGATCTGAAAGAAACTTGTGCAGCACCCGGGTAGACTTGTCCTAAGGTACCACTACTAAAGTCAAAAAATGAAATATTCAGCACCACCTGCTTTAGCTGGGCTTAAACACTATTTGCATAACTTTAGTGAGTATTAAAATAGTAAATTAAAAGTAGTTATATTGGCATTATTCTTTATGAGGTTTTACATTTGTTTTAATTTCTGCTAGGATTTTAGACAAGGCTTAACAATAATTGGACAGATTCTCAGTTTACATTGATAACTGAGTTGAAATCACTGTCATTTTCATTTTGTTACAGCTGTTAATCTGATCAGGTATGTTACTCCCTGTACTCATTTTTTAATTCTGTTAATATATTTTCACAGAATCACAAGGTTGGAAGAGACCTTCAAGATCATCGAGTCCAACCCGTTCCCTGACACCTCAACTAAACCATGGCACCGAGTGCCACATCCAGTCTTTTTAAACACATCCAGGGATGGTGACTCCACCACCTCTCCGGGCAGGAGTCACCCTTTGCGTGAAAAACCTTTTCCTAATATCCAACCTACATTTCCTTTGACGCAGCTCGAGACTGTGTCCTCTGGTTCTGTCAGTTGCTGCCTGGTGAAAGAGACCAAACCCCACCTGACTACAACCAGCCTTCAGGAAGTTGTAGAGAATGATAAGGTCTTCTTTTCTCCAGGCTAAACAAACGCAGTTCCCTCAGCCGTTCCTCACAGGGTTTATGTTCCAAGCCCCTCACCAGCCTCACTGCCCTCCTCTGGACACGCTCAAGCGTCTCAACGTCCTTCCCAAACTGAGGGACCAGAACTGGATACAGCACTCAAGGTGTGGCCTCACCAGTGCTGAGTACAGGGGGAGAATGACCTCCCTGCTCTTGCTGACCACACTGTTCCTGATACAGGCCAGGATGCCGTTGGCCTTCTTGGCCACCAGGGCACACTGCTGGCTCATGTTCAGTCTGTTGTCAGCCAGTACCCCCAGGTCCCTTTCTGCCTGGGCACTGTCCAGCCACACCATCCCCAGCCTATAACACTGCAGGGGGTTATTGTGGCCAAAATGCAGGACTCGGCACTTGGACTTATTAAACTTTATCTTGTTAGACTCTGCCCATCCATCCAACCATTCCAGGTCTCTCTGCAGAGCCATCCTACCTTCCAACAGATCAACACATACTCCCAGGTTAGTGTTGTCTACAAATTTACTGATGAAGTATTCAATACCCTCATCCATGTCATCAATAAAAATATTGAACAGAACTGGCCCCAGCACAGATCTGTGAGGGACACCACTGGTGACTGGCCACCAGCTGGATGCAGCCCCGTTCACCACCAGTTTCTCCAGCATAGGTCCCTTTTCTTGGGCACGGGGTTTTCTTTGGAGATAAAATAACCCTGGTATGTGACAATCATTGTTCTCAAAGATGCTGAGAGCACTGAACAATTTACCAGGACATGTAGTGATAGGACAAGGGGCAACAGTTATAAACTAAGGGTAGGTTTAGCTTGGACATAAGGAAAATATTATTCTTCTTGATGTGGCACTGGTATAGTTTGCCCAGAGAGACTCCCCATCTTTGGATGCATTCAAGACAAAGACTAGATGAGTTTTAAGCAAGCTGTTCTAGTGGAAGGTGTCTGTGCCCTTGGAGAGGGTTGAACTAGATGTGCTTCAAAGGTACTTTCCAACTCAAGCTAATAAGTTTTTTTACAGTAATATGTAAAATAATACAAAAGAGATTCACACACATTTAGCTGAAGTGTCATGTTGCATTGCTGTACCCTTGTCTGTGTTTTCAGAAAGTGTTGTCTGTTCCAATGCTAAGTAAAAGTAGCATGATCCATCATCATCCAGCATGCTGAAGCCACTTGCCTCTTTACAACTGCAATAAAAAGATTGTTTGGTTCCATAGTTCCTGATACTGCACATGTAAATGACAGTCTGTATTCTGATCAACAGAGAATAAAAAGTTATTATCCTAGTCAGAGTCCAATAGCCATTGTAAAAGAAACAAAATCTCATTTTCCAAATTTCTCTACATTCTAATTAATGTATATTACTACATAGGTCTCACTTCAGCATGTTTGCTGTGTTCTTATTAGTAGTAGCTTTTACTCAGATAAAAATGCTATTAGAGGAGACTTGGACTGGGTGACCTCTATGCTCAGCCAGCCATTAAACAAGTGACATCCTGGTAGACTTGCAGAATAATTAAAATCTAAATGCAAAGGCATATTATCACTGCTGGATGTATGCAAATTGTTAACTGTTTATGAAATGCAGGTAAGACTCAATGTCACTTTATGGCTTGGATGTAACATACATACAAGTGTTCCCTAAATTCTGCCTGTTACACATCTGAATGCTCTACATGATGTTAAAACATTAAAGCTAAGGACAAACTTTGTCCTCAAAACATTAATTACACCAGGCAATCCTGTTAAATTCAATGAATTCAACTGAATTTAATGAGGATTCCTGGTGTAAATGAGGGCAGAGCTCAGTTCTAAAACACAGCATGCATATGTCATCTGGCTAAGTGAGAAAAGCTGTGGAAAGCAGAGCCTGAATGCGTTGATTGTTGTATTCAAATCTTAAAGCTTAATGTGCCTTAACAGAAGTTTTGCATTTAAATTCCCACTTTTATTAAAAGAGGAGAAGAGCTGTATTTCAGACATTCAGATAATTACATTATGCACAGAGACTGATCCTCAAAAGAACTTGAGCATCTCTCTGGCATTTCTAATACCTAACTGCAGTTCAGGTGATAATGGCATCCCCTCACCAGCTGGTCACTGACGTTTTCCTGGTGCCTCAGTTTTCAGACTGAACACATGAAGTGTTCCCCAAAGGCATGTGCAGACATGCTTGAAACTCCACAATGGACTTCAGCCAGTGTACTGGAAAAGATGGTCATTCCTTCACCTACCCTAACCTTCATGTCAGCAGGAGCGCTTGGCACACTCTAGATGAGCTCACTGACCTGGTGGAAGAACTCACCCAGCCAGCTAAGGCCTCTTCAGATACATCTTCATCCTGAGGCTGTCAACACAAGGATGTGCTGGGAATTAGCACACTGCCTGGGTAGGCTGCTGGGTTTTCTGCACTATAGGCTTCTTAAGAGGCACACAAGTCCCTCTGTGAAGCCTTTGCTGCAGGTGTTTCGCAAATCCAGTCAGAGAGGGGGATAAGCGGGGTATGATCTTTATGCACAGCTAAGTTATGTCTCTCTCGTTTGTATGTCAGCTTAATCAACCACATGTGCTGGAGCTGTCTGAAAGAGGAGCGCAGGATGTGTGGTACTGGCATCAGCAGTTGCAGGGAGAAACACACATTCCCTCACTGCTTCAACTTGCAGCCAAGCAGCAGGCAGGGTCAACTTCTCTGAGGTTGCTGAGGTAGCAACCTATAATGCTGCTGTCATGAGCGGAGGCCAGGGAAATTAAAGATGTTAAAGTGAGTTAAACCAGTACCTCACGCCCATATAAGAGTTCAAAGGAAGATGCCATCCACTTCTTCCATCCTGCTTTCTACCCACTTGATTAAACATTGAGGAAGGAATTATCATTCCAGTGAGGTACCTTACAATGTAGGAACCTGCACACAGTTTCTGGCATTTGAACAGCAGTTCTGTAGTGCTGGATGCAAACAAGCCCCAGCACAAACCTTCAGGAAATGGTAGCAGAAAGCTGCTTTCCCACTTAGTTCTCCCAGCCAATCTGGGGATTACAAATTTAAAGATTCTCATCTTCAAGAGATGTGAGAGATGGTCACAACCCTGGTCTTAGGAAGAGAAAAGTGTGGATGGGGAGGAGGACCTAGGTGCTGCCTTTCCAAGCTGTTCTGGATCGACACATAGATTTTCTGTCCTAGATTCGGGCAGTCATCTGCAGATGTTTATTATGTATGAGAGTCATTAAAATGAATCCACCCAAAAGGCAGCAATAATGGCTTATAATTTTCCCACAAAGAGGGGAAAAAATTGGATGTTACTTTTTTGAGGCAAAGATGGAAGGGGGAGAAGGTTCCACTTTGGCTTTGAAACTGTCAAAACTGTCAGTACTAAATTAAAAAACTGAAGTAAAGAGATGCAGAACTAGAGTTGTTTATTAGAAGAAAAAAGCCCACAACAATTCCCCCCTCCAAAAAAAAAAAAACAAAAACAAAAAAAACCAACAACAACAACAACAAAAAATGAACCAAACAAAAAAAAAAAAACACCCCACTATTTTCAATACAATGTGTGAGCAAGTACTTCAAATGCTGGGACACACTCCAGTGGCAGGCAGCAGGACTGAGCCCCCACCCAAAACTGAGGCAGAAGCCTGTGCATAACCCAGCCACCACTTTGTTTTGTTACAGCATCACCAAGGACAGCTCACCTCCTTCCCATGAACAGCAGGTCAGCTTTAAGTTGCCTGAATCATTTGGGAAAAATAAGTAAGCCTGAGGGTGGACCCAAATCAAATTCTCCCAGCTCAAATGCCTGTGATCATAGGGGAAACCAGAGCCCAGAGCTCAGCTTGGCTGCTCCGGGCTGTGTCTGTGACCAAAGGCAATCCCAGAGCATACCCAGCCCAATTTTCTACCAGCTAATATTGACAGGCACAACAGTTTTTAATTGGTACTGTGAGAAGCAGCATAGAAAATGAAACAAAATGAATGCAGGTATCTCAGAGAGAACTACAGCAGGGGAGGCCAGAATTGAAAGGTTCACAGTCCTTTAACTGTTGACTCTTTCCCCAAGCATTTTGGTTTGTGAAATTTTGCTTCTTTGCCTTACCTGGGTACTTATACAGTTAATAAATAATGAGACCTAGCGACTCAGTTGCACAAAAATAGGTTTTTCAACTTGCAGGTATAGCAGAGTATTACCTTTTTGCAACCACACAAAATGTTTTGGGAATCAAGCTGTAAAATCACAATGAGTGGCAGTAAATCAGATGAAATCTGCATCTTTGAGCCAGGAGTATGAGTTGATATGTTTATTTGGCTTCAGGAAATAGAAGACAACTGTCAGTGACCCTATTCTCAAACTTCCTCCCCTATTTGAGGGAAGAAGGAGAGGATCTGAGAATTTTATCATTTTCCCAGGCAAGAGTCCCAAACAAATGATGTCATTGTCAAGCATAGCACAAGTCAGGTGGACAGCTTGGCCAAATATCTAAATCCACAATATGGCTACAAAGAAATATTCTTCAAAGCAGTGCTCAGCTTGCATCTCAGTCTTATGTGTGCTGGTGTTTGCCAGCTGATATTAAATGAGTGCCTTTGTCAGGAAACTGTCCCTTCTCATAAGTTCCGAGTTCAAGCTATGTCCTGGAACCAGACACCTGGCAGGAGAGTGCCTGTTCTGCCAGTAGGACCCGATGCTCTGAGTACATGAAAATTTATACTTGTCAAGTTCAGCAGCCAGGACAGGCAGCTACCAGCTCTCACAGCTGCAGGTAGCAGCACATCCCCTGCTCTCAGGCAGCCCAGGGCAAGACACTCACCTATTTTTAGACCCTCCTCAAGCGGATGTTACTATTTAACTACCAACTGGCTGTGAAACGTCTTTTCATTAAAAAATCCAGCCAAAGAAACTTTCCCCATGACATACAACAAGGGAGCACAGCCACCAGTTTGCCCACTTAAATTATTAAAAATCCTACTGTCCTGCCACCATGCCCACCCTGAAGCCCCCTGGCTTTGCCTGCCTGGCAGAGGCATGGTCAGCTGCAGGGGACATTCCCCAGTGTCTCGAGGAGAGTTGGGGATCGGCTAAGACAGCACTGCACTGTCTGCCTTGTATGGAGGAGAGGCGGCGTCCGAGGAGGTAATGAGGGAGCCGACTCAAGGCCAGGGAAAAAGTGTCAGGTTAAATCTGAGCTCTAAGGAGCCCCGAACGCCATTGTATCGGACAGCTGAAAGTGCCTTTGAGGCTTTTGCAACATCATAAGTACCAGGGCGGTAACCAGGGGGAAGGGACACCCACGACCCAATGGGGGGATTCGGGGGAGTGGAAGGCGGAGGGACAGACAGACACACAAACCAATGGGGGAAGTTCAAGGAGGGACCCCTGGCCCTCATCCACTCACTCAATGCCCAAGTTGGAAGATTTTGGGAGAGTGGGATGGGGAGCCGAGTGATGGACAGGGTACCAGGGAGGGGATGGGGATGACTGAGCATTTTCAGGGAGACTGGCAATGAGGGAAAGGCGGAAAAGCTCGGGGTGGAACCATTGGGAAAAAATGGGGGGTGAAGGGGCAAACCATTGCAGAACTGTTACAGAGATATATACAAACACAATACAATGACTCCTCCTTTTCCTTTTAAAAAGGAAGGAGGGAAAACTTAACAAACAAAACTAAAAGTTCAGTTTTTTTAAAATTGACCCGATCCAACCTGAGAGTCCCCATCCTTTAAAGAGTCCAGTCAGCCAGTCTGAATCTGCAGTCTCTTTCTTAATGTCCTTGACCAGCTGCTGCAACTGGTCTATTCTTTTATGGGCGTCCTCAGCCTTTGATGTTTTACTTGGGGCTGAGGAACGATCCATTTGGTGCTGAGATGGAACACACTGATCGGGAAGAGCAGCTGCAGGTCGGGGCTCAACTTGATATTCATGCTGGCTGGGTCCAGGTTAATGAAATCTGAAATGAATCTTATGAACAAAAAACATTAGGTTAGAGGGAGGAGTTAGGGATTTAAAGGGTGCGGCGTCTCTTCCGCCTCCAGCAAGCACTGGCTACCTGTGCCATAGTCCCAGACCTGGATACTTTGGGAACGTAAGGTTTCACCCACTTGGAGGGGACCCACTTCAAATCTGAGGGGGTGGATACATATCCCCCTCCCCCAGGTTATTATTTCATAGGGTCCTTCCCTCTCCCATGTTTCTGGGTTTTTTACCATGACTGGTAGATGAGCCTTTAGGTTGGTCTGACTACTTTCCAGAAAATGCCTGGTAATAGGTGGATTCAAGTTCTCGTACATGCAGTTTAAGAAACTGATGGTAAACAGAGCTTTGGACAACCGTACTTGAGGGGATTCCACCTTTATCGCCTGTTGCTGTTGATGAAGAACCCTTTTTAGGCTCTGGTGGGTCCTCTCCACCACAGCTTGGCCTGTCGGGGAATAGGGGATGCCAGCTTTTTGCTCTATTCCCCATTGTTGCAGGAAGCTCTGGAACTCCTTGGACTTGTACGCGAGGCCATTGTCTGTTTTGAATGACTTTGGGGATGCCCAGCATGGAGAAGGCCTGCACCAGGTATCTTTTGATGTCAGAAACCTTTTCCCCTGTGTGGGCTGAAGTGTAGACTACACTAGAGAAATTATCTACTGAGACATGGACATATTTGAATCTGCCAAATGACTGCATGTGAGTCACATCCATTTGCCACACCTCACAGCTTCTCAAACCCCTAGGGTTTGTCCCTGAGCTATGGGAAGGGAGAGAATTTTGTTGGCAGCTGGGACATGCGGCTACAATGGCCCTGGCCTGTTTGCATATCAGATAGAACTGATTTTGGCCTGATTGAACACATCTGGAAGTGGGGCCATCTGTACTGGTGCTGCGAGGGCATCAGCTCTTCGATTGCCCTTGGCAATGAACCCTGGCAGGTCAGTGTGTGGCCTGACATGCATCACATAAAATGGTTGCTCTCAGTGGGAGACCAATTTTACCAGTTCAAGAGCAACTCATACAATGCAATGTTGGAGACTTCCTCCAAGATTGCATTCTCTGCTCTGGACACTACACCTGCTACATAGGCTGAATCTGTGACCAAATTAAATGGTTCAGAGAACCTCTCAAAAGCTCTGACAACAGCGGCCAACTCAGCTACTTGAGGTGATCCTTCCACCTCGGCAACATCTGCCTCCCACTGCCGAGTCTGAGGATCTTTCCAGGTCACGACTGACTTGTGAGATGTTCCTGATGTGTCGGTAAACACTGTCAGTGCCTTTAGAGGTGTTTTGTTCTGAATTGGTTTTAGTGACAATGTAAGTTGGACATCCAAATTGAAAATCTTGTGGGCTGGTCGATGGATTGAAATTTGACCAGTGTAGCTGTCCAATGCAAACTGCAGTGCTTCGTTTTCCTGAAGCAGACGTTCTAACATTGCTTTGGATAGATGGCCCGATTCTAATTTTAATGGAATGTGGATACAGTCAAAGTCACACCCTGCTAACTCCCTGATCCGGACCCTTGCTTTCCGGATCAGTTCTGCCACCAGCTGTTGTGGCCGTGTCATCTTCTTGGACCTGTTATGACTGAGGAATACCCACTCTATGATTAAGAGTGGGTCCCTCCGGTCCCGGTCCTTCTTCCCTACTTGGGTGACCTCCCATTGGAAGATCACCCCATGGAGGTGTGGTAGCTTACCAATTATGAATTTGAAGGGCAGGCCCGGTTGGTAACGGTGGGCCTGCCTGGCAGACATCTTGTGCTGCACTTTCTCCAGTGCGACCCTCGCTTCCTGGGTAAGGGTCCTAGGAGAACTAGGCTCCTCTCCCCCTTTCAATAAATTGAAAAGAGGGGCTAGGTCTTCAGTGGAAATAACCAGCCAAGGCCTCACCCAGTTCAAAGTCTGGTGAAGAAGTAATGTTAATGTTTGGTTCCCTCCACCCGCCCCCCACAGATGTTCTTGGCTCCGCCCCATTTCTGTCATCGCACAGAGAAGGACTGCACTTAGATTTTAGTTTTTTGATGGCCCTCCTTCGGAAGCAACCTTTTGTTTTTGTTGGGCCTTCCTGAAGTTAAGAAACTGTTGCCTCAATGGGCAGTTGGGCATCCAATGCCCTGGATCCCTGCAAAGATGACATCACAGGTCTGCTGGGGGAGGTCTCTTAAATGTCCGTGGAGTGCGCAGCAGCTGGCTGCTGGATGGCAGGTCAGGGACATCGACAGCCGTCACCTTCCTCAGTTCCCTCTATTTGTGATGTCGATCCGCAGATGTGATTGTGACCTTCCTTGAGCACACTTCTAGCATGGACTGTAGGGTCGGCGGTGGGTCAAGGGGCAGACTCAGGATTGCAGCTTTACACTTGTCGTTGGCATTTTGCCAAGCGATCTCCATATGGATTCCCTGCTGCACTCCCAGGTCCTGTACCAGAAGGTCCACCACCCTGCAAAATTGCTCAACAAACTTAAGGAAAGACTCAGAGGGAAACTGAGTTACAGACAGGTAATTATCAATGGGGACATCCGGGCGCATCCCAAAAAACTCCTTTTCCGCCACCTTCACGCTCTCCCGGAGAGCCTCCTTAGATTTTTTTGCGGCTTGTTTTCCCCCCTCCGCCCATTCCCCCTCCCCGCTACGGTGATCAATGGACAACAACAACTCATCATCATCCATCGTTATGTCATGGTCAGCCAATAGTGTTGTTAAAGCGGACCGTGCTTCCTTTTTCCACGCTGCCTCCCCTACTAAAAACTCTGCAGAGAATAGCAAGCACGAGAAAAGTGTACGGAGATCAGCAGGAGTTAAGACATTTCCCGAAATGGTGGCCCTCAACAGTCCCTTGAAATATTAGCTGTCCCTACCAAAACAGTCAAGTGGGGACCACTGGGGCCAGGGTGCCCCCCTCCTCTGCCTAGGGATATAGGTGACTGGAGGTGAGACATGACTGACACATCCCAGAGTGGGCGGAGCTGGGGGTGTGGTTTGGGCGGAGATGGGAGGAGCTGGAAGGGAAGGTGGAACACCGGAAAGAGGGGAGGAGTCAGGAGACAGGAAGGGGTTGGCTGATGGGCGAAAAGGGTTTAGGGGAGGAGCAGGAAAAGGATCATGGGGAGAAAAGGGCACGTGGCAGGAACCGCCACCTTTCGTGGCATCCGCCATCTTGCGCTTCAGGGGAGATTCAAGGTGGAAGATTCTGGAAGAGTGGGATGGGGAGCCGAGTGATGGACAGGGTACCAGGGAGGGGACAGGGGAATGACTGAGCATTGTCAGGGAGACTGGCATTGAGGAAAAGGCGGGAAAGCTCGGGGTGGAACCATTGGGAGAAAATGGGGGGTGAAGGGGCAAACCATTACAGAACTATTACAGAAATATAAAATCACAATACAACACTGTCCATTCACAGTTTACACAGAGTCCCCTTCAGAAAAGTTTTCTCAAGATGTTCATGAGAAAATGGGGTATATGCCACTTTGGGAAAGTTTGGATTAAAGCAGAGAATAATACATAAGTACCAAAAAAATGCTATCTTTAAACATCTCAGTTCAGTAACATTTATCCTATTTTTTTTTAATTCTAATCCTGGAGGAGCTGAAATATTTGCCTGAGTTAATGCTGCCAATATGATGTTGCTGGAACTACTTCCATGAATTTTCATACTACATCAATATACCAGGATTTTCACTAGTTGTGGTAAAACAACCATGTTTTTGGACCAAAAATCAACTTCACTTTGCACTTTTTTTTTGGGGGGGTGGGGGGGGTGCAGAGGGAAGAAAGAAAAAGACACAAAATCCATGATGAAAATAAACTGCATTTTTCATCTGAAGGAATAGCATATTCTCCTTCCCATCTCTCTGCTTTCTAGAATGTTTTCTATTAACATTTTTTTCTGCCCAGCTGTTTCCTCCCACTATAATTTCCCACATAACCTCTTTGCAGGAGTGGAATCTTTATACTGGCCCCAAACTGCTTTTTTCTGGCTGACAAAAACCACTTTCAGAGTGCAAAGCTTTCACCCTTTCAAAGACACCTATAGCACTAAAGGGCATGGACTCCAAAGTGTTGACAGTCAGACCCCCACAGCCCCTGTCACCTCTCAGCAGCAGAATGCATTGTGCTATGAAAATGATAAACGATCTCCAGTGGGGTGATCGTGTGTTATTTTGACAGCCAGGAGATGGGAGCTGTACTGGGTGTATATATTCCTCCAGAGAGGCAACAAAACAAGGCGGTTCAGTCCTGCTCCCCAGGTCACATCCTACATCAGCGAGCTGCTGAAAGCAATTGCTGCGGGCAGGTGCTTTACTGTCCATTCCTCATCACTGCTCCTAACTGTAAATCTCTCCCGAGGAGAATGCATTACCTGCTCTCTCTTCCTGGTCGCTCCCCCAGCTTGTTGGGACTGGCTGCTCTCTAAGTGGGGGTTCCTGAGGTCCTGGGCTGCTGCCCCACCTCTCCTTTTGCAGAGAGAGATCAAAACAGAAAGGCCCATAGGAGGAATGAACAGTCTCACCTTGGCTTCTGACAAAAAAAAAAGGAAACAAAAGCTTAGAAGAGGGATGAATTAGATGGGATACCAGGGACTGATACCAGCACCAGGAGAAAGCAGTCATTTTACTTTACATTCAGAAATCCAATTTTCTGTGGCATATAAATCAAAGGAATAAAATCTGCTGCAGGCAATAACTGTCATTTATTCCTGCACCTTGAAAAATCCCCAAAGTTTCTGGGAGCAGGAAGCCCCAGTGTGCTGTGCAAGAGGACATTCAAGTGCTCCCTTCAGACAAGTGGCACACAAATCCCTGAGCCGGTAAGGCACATGTCACAGCACAGCCTCCCCCATGTGTGTCTGACTACAGCTAAACTTCCTATTTGCTCCTAACACCGATATTTCAGACACTCCTATGCAACTTCACTCTCAGAAACATTTAAAGAAATAAAATACCTAGAAATGGTTAACAGTAATGCTGCTACAAAGTGAGAAAAACACTGTTACCTACTAAAGAACAGCTGTGTACACACTCATAGGAAAGAACAGTGGGAAAGTTCAATTATCCATCATCTGCTACATTAGGAAGACCCAGGTAGGGCCATTTCAACCTCCTCCTAGAGTTGTTTATTTAGGAGACTGCGAGGCAGGAGTATGTATTATATCTGACTGAAATCAGCACACAGGCTGCAGTCAGCTCATCATCCACTGAGAGCTGGAGCAAGCAGTACATCTACTCAGCTGACATAATTCATCACCGAGAAGAGTAAAACGCTCCAGGGCCCACTGCTGAGGAGCTCCATGTCCTGTGGAAGCACAAGGTGTTTACTGAAAACCAGCCTAGTGTCCCTAAGTCTACTCTTCTCCCTCTCACAGCTCAAGAAACTGAGGCACAGTGAGTCATTTGTCCCATGTTATAGAACAAATCAATGCCAGCACAAGGAATAAAAGCTGATTAATAATTACAGTAACACTGCTGTTCAATGAGTCCTAAATGTCAGCATGAAGAATAAAAAAAACCCCAAACCAATAAAAAAATCAACATACCTAGATCAAAGTCATTTTATTAATAACTCACAAATTTGCTACATTTTACTGAGAAAACCACAGCTTTATGTACCAGGGTAGAACTTGGAAAGCTGCATACTAAAATGCAGATTATGCAAATTTATCTTATGAACATTTTTAGACAAGAATGAAGGAGGGTTTCTTTTCTTTAATTAAAACCAGAATCCTACATACTTCATTAGCATGGATTCTGAGCAAAATGAATATTAATGTAGCCCACCTCTCACAATTCTACCTGCCAGAAATACCAAGGAAAAAAAGGTTAGAAAATGGATTCCTGAGCAACTGTAAATGCAACTAGCTAATGTCATTGCAAGGCTGCTGGCATCTTTGGAAGGTCACAGAGATCAGGAAAACCTTTTTGAGCAGAAAAAGGCAAATAATACTGCCACCTTCAAAAAGGCACAAAAGAAGATCTGGGGAGCTGCAGGCTGCTCAGCCCCACTCCAGTCCCCAGGCATGTTACAGAATAAGCCATTATGGAAGGTGCTCCAGGCACAAGAAATACCAGGTGATGGGGGGCAAACAGTCAATGCCAATTCACCAAGAGCACATTCTGCTTGATGCTGACTGCCAGGGGCAATGGCCCTGTAGCAGAGGGGACACCATAGGGGCCATTCACCTTGACTCCAGCAAGGCTTTCACTAGTGTCTCCCACAGCAGCCTTGTAGCCTGGCTGAGGACACAAACTACTGGGTGGATAAAGAACCTCAGGTCCATTGGGCTCGAAAGTGTCTCTGGTTCAAACTAACTATCAGGTGGTTACAAGTGACATCCCTGTTACCAGAACTAAGGCAAAAGAGAAGGGAGCCTAGCCCAGGGCACTGGTCTGTGCAGCCTGGAGAGGAGAAGGCTCAGAGGAGACCCAACTACTAGAGCAGGGACTATGAAGGAGACAGAGCTGGACTCTCCTCACACATGCAGTGAAAGGGCAATAGACAACTGCAAACTGCAACCAGGGAGTTGGCCATGAAGAACAAATGCTTGGCCATAGGAGCAGCTAAGTGCTGGAGCCAGCACCCAGACAGGCTGTGGGACCTTCACCACCAGAGATTTCCAAACTGCACGGTCTTGAGCAACTTGGTCTAGCTTTAAAACTGGCACAGTAATTCACAGGGTTGGACTAAATGACCTCCAAATGACCTTTCAATCTAAATTTTTCTATGATTCTGTGATTCCAAATTCCTATGTAAATACAAGACTAATCAGTGAAAACCAACAAGGCACATTTATCCTGACAGGGCTTTGGGATGTTCCACCTGCCAGGTCTCAGACACCATTATGTTCTTCTTCAGCCAAAAACTTCATGTACTGTTTCCGAGCAGGAAAATCATCAGCCGGCCTGTTGTACGCAGTCCAGACGGGTTCTCCAACAAACAGTCTCATTGCCTTCACGTAATTCTGCCAAAGAACAAGAAGTGACAAATCATTTAAGAGCTCCTTTTCAAGGGATCTTCATTCCAAATTTAAGGTTCCACTCACACTTCGGCAGAAATTTTTGAAACTATTTCATGATGGACTGAAAGCTTCACACATTCCAGAAGATTATAGCACTATACTGCTGTTCCTGCTCCCAGTGCCTGCAGTGGAAGACTGTGGCACCTATGCAGTGATATACTGTGTCATGATCAGTGCCTTCAGTTCAGGCAGAAGCAGTACTTCTCCCCATTTCAAAGAAACCAAAACCATCCTGTCTTATGCAAACCTTTGCACTAGATCCACAATACTCAGCAGTGCAGCATTTAAATCCTATTTGCTTATTTAAACAGCACCAACCCAAGTACCCAAGATATTTACACAATGCTTTTGGGGAACACCAGAAGCGTCACAGTCACAGCCACGAAAACTGAATGGGAAGTTCATGAACTACCCAAAAAATAAAGCTTACAGGAAATGAAAAGTCTCCAGATTCCAAAAGGAAAAGCAACAGCCTCTAACACCAGCTAACCAAAAGTATGCTTGGCACAGGATACAACTGTGGCAGCAGAAAATGGGATTTTACATCCTGCAGAAGTGCTCCAACCATGGGGTTATGGGGAACTCTCCTCTTCTGTCCACTATGCTATAGATTTAGACCCTACCTATTCTGTAAAACACAGACAGATGATTATCTTACACCCAGTTCAGTAATGGTAAGAATAAAGTTAGGTACGAAAAGAACTTAGCTGCAAAATGCCAGGGTCTAGAAGCATCTAAAGATTTTACTTTGAAGATGCACTTCTGGACTAAAGCTCCTGAAGTGAACAAACACTTAAGACTTCTTGGGGACTCAACCATAACACCTGACATTTTGTCTGTGTAAAGAAAAAACCTGAGAGTAGTAAATGTAGCTTATTCACTGTGGATCTCAAGATGCAGATGGGAAAAGTCGTGTTTTTTACCAAAGCAGCAGCTCTGTTTTTCACATGTATAAACACTGCTATCTGGACAGCTGATTCAAAACAAAACCATTCTCAAAGCCATTCTCTTCACCAGACATGCAACTTCACCACACAGGAGACAGCACGTTTCCCCATTTTGCAGGGGTAATGCTGAGGTCACAAACACATCTGTAAAAGCCCACAAGAAGAGAAACACAGACCAGGACTGTAAGTGCCAATCTCAGACTCCCACTGACAAAAATATCTTACCAAAGGAGGTCCGGTGGAGCCAGCATGCAGCTTAGCATACAGCAGTTGCAAGTAGTGGCTCCTTCTTTCCCCGAAGGTGAATTTCACACTTGTGAAAAATGTCACTGCTGGACACAGACATGCTCTTCTATCCCCATAAATATACACAACAAGGCAATACAGAATGACCCATCTACATCTCATCCACCTCAACCAACAGCTGGGACAACAGTGGGAGGGACAGCTCAAGGCTTGATATGCCACAGATATTATGTGGCAATGACTTACAGCTGAATAGGAGAAGCTGAATTTGTGACCTGGAGATGAAAGGTTCAGATACTGTGAATTATTTATTACTTTTCATTCTCCTCCTTCATAGTTAATATGTTTTATTAATGAACTGCAAGTCTCAGGGCATGTGGTTACTAATGTGATATATATTCATATGGATTTGTCATCAAAATTTACGGTAATCTACAACAACATACGTTCTCATCCAGTGTAAATCGGTGATATATGCCAGCAGGGAGGGTTATCATGTCTCCTTTTTCCATGGAAATCCGAATCCATTTGTCATCTTTGTCTCGAACATCAAAATAGCCAGATCCCTCCAAGATGTAACGAATTTCATCATCGAGGTGTAAATGTTCTTCATAAAATGTTTTTATCTAGGAATAGCAAATATTTTGGAAAACTACTGAACATGGGAAAGCTGCAAAAAAATCTGGTAGAAACACAGAGAAGCTGAGAAAGGCTTTCAAAGAGTAACTGTGTTTTAACTAACAGAGGAGACCAACATGGGTAAGATGGCCAAGCCAGCCAGTCAGCCTGTCTCCAGACACATCTAAGCAGGCTTCTACATTTCCTCTGGAGGGCAGGAACTCCTCTGACAAGAAGGAGCTCTAGCTGTACGTAACCATTCTCTGAGTAACAGTAATGCTCACAGACATTCGAAAGAGAGATGGGTAAAACTTCCCACTGCAGGATTTGGTCCTTGCGCTTGCTCAGTTCAATCATTTTGTGCTTTCCCCCCACCAACACACAGCACCAAAACAAAGCCACAGACTATCTATCCCCCCTCTTTTACACTTACGTAGAGCTGAATTAGCTGCACAGGGTACTACCACTGCCTGTGAAAATGCAGTTACTGCCAAACACAGCCTATCTACAGCAATCTGATGTAAACAGTGCGTCATGCCTGCCTACACACAGACCCAGCTCCAGGCTCTCTTGTCCAAGACAGTGGCAGCAACATTTTCTTTTTTCTGGAATGGCAAATTCCTTGTACATTCACAGAAAACAAAACACATTTTAAAAGTTCAATTAACGGAGACCTGAGAGGTTTAATGCACAGTGAGCAGTGCAATGCCAGGTACCATCACCACCTGCTCAGGTCTGAATGATGTTTAGCCACACTTCTGCAGATGTCCTTGAGGCAGAAGTGATCCAGCACAGCAGGATGAGCAAAAGTCCCTATGTCTTGTAAAGAATGGCCCACCTTTGTGTCACATAGAGCCTACCCAGGCCATCTTCCTAATGAATTACTACCTAATTCACCTTCTCACCAAAACAAAACCACTAGAACACAATGGGCTAAAAACAAACTGGTAAATGGAAATTTAATAAAAATATGAAAGTGTCATTGGGCTGCTGTCTTCAAGTCAGAGCAGCAAGCCAGCAGCACCTGGAGGTTAGGATGAGAAAGCTCCTTCTAGGAGGCTCATCTAAACAGTGTTGAGCTGCTATGAAATTGTCAAGGTATAAGCTCCCCAAGGTAAAAGAATCTACTTGTACAAAGAATGTATCCCTCCAATTCCATGTGGTTAACACTCACTTAAAAAAAAGGCATTATGCAAGCAGCCATTAGGATGTCAAAGCCTTCAAAGCCCAGGCCCAGCTGGCAGCTACTTGCCTTCATCACAGAAAGGCTCTCTGAGAACAGGTCAGCATTGGCAGAACTCTCCTGGCAGGAATCTTAGTTATGAAATGACAGTGATGGAAATGATCCTCAAAACCTTTGAGGGCAATCTACAGAAGCAAAAAACCTCTATTATCTTTAAAATTATATCAAAAGTTCTTTCTTAATGTTCAGGACTTCAGTACAGGATGTATTTTAGACGTGGAAGCCTCATCCCCGAGTCCCGCTGGGCTGTGCAGGTGTCCCACGCTGGCCGGTGCGGAAACCCGCACTGAGAGCAAAGTTTCGCGTACCTTTTCCTCATAATTTGGAAGCTTGTCTTTGTGTATGGTCACTATATCCATCCAAGAATAATTTTCTGCTCTCCGAATCTCTTTCAAGCATGGATCAGTCTCATAGTTATCAGCATCCAACTAAAAAAACAGGCAGAGGAAAAATAATAATTAAAAAAAAAAGCATTCGGACGCCATTGCTGAAGGCGGAACTCCGGGCACTCGTGGGAATGCCGAGGTGCCGGCAGTGCCGGGCCGGCTCGGCCGCTGCACGGGGAGCTGCCACAGGGACACGGGGCTCCTGCACCGGCCCCCGCCCCAGCTGCCTCCGCTCTGCGGGCGGCGCGGTCCGGCCCGGCCCGGCGGCTCCCCGCCGTACCCTGCGGTACCACCCCGCCGTACCCTGCGGTACCACCCCCGCCGTACCCTGCGGTACCACCCCGCCGTACCCTGCGGTACCATCCCCGCCGTACCCTGCGGTACCACCCCGCCGTACCCTGCGGTACCATCCCCGCCGTACCCTGCGGTACCACCCCCGCCGTACCCTGCGGTACCACCCCCGCCGTACCCTGCGGTACACCACGCCGAGGCGGCGCAGCTGCTCCAGGCTGACGGCGCGGTTGGGCCGCTGCCGGTGCGGCGCCCGCTGGTCCTCCTGGGACTCGTCCATGTACCAGGCCTCCACCATCCCGCCGCCACAGCGTCCGCGGGGCCGGGCTGCCGGCGCGTCCCGCCCCGGCGGGGCTCCAGGGCCCGGCTGCGAGCGGCCGGGCCCGCCCCGCGGCCCGGGGCAGAGTGTTACAGGGGCGCCACGGGCCGCTCCAAACACGCTGAACAGGGGGCGGTGCGGAGCTTGCGTTCGAGGGAACAGCTTCAGGCTGAGAGCCGAAAGTCCCCGAGAGACCGCCGGGGTTCGGGACTTCGCACCCGCAGCAGCGCCCCAGGGTAACCCGAGTGAACGGCCACGGGGTTTGCAGCGTGTCGGCCCTCGCTGTAATGCTCTGACGGAACTTACTGCTACGTCTCAGGCTTGAAGGCCGGCATTGCAACCCCACAATATGGAAAAAAAAAAAAAAAGAAATTAGGCAAAAAAAAAAGTAAGACATGCTTGCTCAGATAACTTGTGTTGTCTCCATCCATGAAGATGCAGCCTCAGCGTTCTCCCCGAGCTGGAGTAAACAAGACATCCTGGGTGTGTCCCCTCCAGCAGCCACACTTCTGCTGTCTACCTGATCCTACAGGGCAAATAAACCAACAGCCAGCTAAGCACAATAGAAGAATGGCCAGACAACTGAAACAATCCCTCCTTAGAATTTTTCTTCATAAAAAGAGTTTCTAACTTATCAAGGTGTCTCAACCACTACTATTTCAATTCTCATAAAAAGTTACCAGATCCATTTAATGTATAATATGTTTAAGCACTACTGGTTATCAAACAGATACTCTAGAAACTGTGCACAAGGCACATGGAGGATAAGTAGGTGTTTTGGGACAGCCAGCACTGAATATCGTGGCTGCTAAATGCCAGTATTCTCCTAAAGTTGCAGTTCTCTGAAAAGATTACTTCGACATCCACCATCCTCTGCAGGCCCTCAAGACCCTTTTAAGTCCTTTTGAGAAGAACTGTTTGTTTTCCATCCTTTAATCAGCCTTAATCTTGTAACCTTCCTCTTGGCTTTCTTCTGTCCTGAATTTCCAGAATAAGAATAAACATTCACATGAAATTGGTATGTCCTATTAGATTTTCTATTATAATCTCCCTATTGGATTCAGGTAATCAAGTGGCCTAAATTCAGTATTACGCAGTTGTTATGATTTACCCACCACAGTCTCACAGGTTTTCCAAAGCTCCTGCTTAAATAATAAAAAAAAATACTGATTTCCATACAGGAAATAGGATTTGCTTGTTTAACATAATGTGTAAGATAGGCAAGTTACTAGAAATCTGATTGGGGTGATTGGTCTTTTCTTTGCAGCCAAACTTGTAAAGTAAATAGAGAGTTCTGTGCATACATACAAAGAAGCGGAGGGGGCCCAATCAGTGCCCTCTCTTACCCCTAGACGTGCTTCAATGTGTAGTTTTGGATGAGAGAAAAAAATAAAAACCTTCACTGACCTATTAACTACTGGATAGCCAGTTTCCTCCTTTAGCCATGTGATTAAATATGCAAAACCTCACACTTTGCCTCGGGAAAGATATTATAATGCATGAGAAGTATTAAGTAACAAATTTCTTCAGTTCTAACCATCTGTATAGAAAATAACAAATATAAAAACATTTCAGTGGCTCCTAGCTTAAACTCTACTATTCAGTGGTACAGAGGTACCATACAGAGAAGTTGACATAGATACCACAACAAACCTGCTTGCTTTTCCTGTACACTTGCATAGAAAATAAACCCATGTTGATTACTGGTAATTACTCTCCAATTCAAGTGCACATTAGCCATTCCATTAATCTCATAATTGACTGGAAAAAAAATGGAGTCAAATAGTTGAGATCTGGAAGGTATGGAGAAGCTTATCTTCTGGTCCCATTTCAGATGAAATGTCAATTACTACCTTTGGAACAACACTGAAGAGGAACTGACAATGCTAACAAGAACCAGTATGAATTAAAAAAAAAACTACTTAATTGAAACAGGAAGCCAGAGCTGAAGAGCTTGGACATTAATCACGTAGAGAGAATAGTAAAAAATTCATTGTTTTCTTGTGACCTGGCTTTTTCTTTGCTCATGCTACCCTGAAAAATAACCTGAAAAAAGAAAGCTACTGGTGCTGCAGCTGGCACTGTAGGTCAGTGTTACAAGCCCATCTGTGGAGCAGTTATTGCCAGTATCAGAATGCCAGAGAACACCAAAGAAATCTGTTTTAGGTGACCTCCTACCAAATCAACCAACCCCAAAGTCTGCCCCAGCTGTTTTGGGCTGCAATAAATACCTCTGCACAAAAAAAAAATTTATTTCACTAAGAAGAAAATACAGAGCACTTTGACTTAAAATTACTTCTTCAGAAGCCTGTCATTAAGGTCAGTTCATAAGTACACAAGACAGCTAAAAACAATGACCACAGCCCTTCCAATAGATAGAGAAAAAACAAATATGCAGTATCAACAACTAAATATTCTCAATTGTAAAACAAATGCAATAGAAGAAAATGTGGGGTTTTCCTTCCCAGAAGTTGGTATATATTTAGTGCTTCAGGCCACAAAGAAGTACAGCTCAAAGTTCAACTCTGGAACAATTACAGCAGTTCAAGTTGTTACTGTCATGTTAGGCCCCTTCCTCTCAGTGCAATAGTCTCTAGTCCCAGGCCATCAGCACTTTTGTTTACAAGCTCCTTCTCTTGCTAGTCTATCAGCTTCTTCATTTCCTTGGAAGCCAGCATGACCAGGAACATGCATCTGTCAGGACAAAATATAGGAGTGTTAGAAGAAAGGAAACCAGGAAGAAAGTAGATACATGAAATTTGATAAAGCAATGCTCTGTCATTGATAGTACAGGAGCACCTCCTCAGAGGTCCTCACCTAATATTTAGCCCTTAGGTTTTCTTCCCAGAGATTTTCATTGTCTCTCTTCTTCTAGTGAAACTCTTGCCAAACTGTGACTATAATCTTTATGGGAATTAGTGAAAAGCATAAGGACCAACTAACCTATCCTTTAAGAAATGCAGAAAACAGCTCCAATTCAAAATTCCCACCTTCCAGCATTCAGTGGTTAAACTGAGTTGATCTTTCCCTAAAAGCCAAAGTCCTCTATTCCACTAAAAGCCTTGGTAGTTACAGCACTCACTTAGGATACATACATAGGATATTAAAAGCTCCTCTCAATTTTCAGATGTCTTAATTGTCCATCCATGAATCAGTAACTGAAAAAAAACTTTATACCTTAAGCCAATCCTTGTCAGAACTAAGGGTGGAGTAGGAAGGTGAGGAAGAAAATCAAGCTTGGTATTTGACAAGATCTGAGAGAGGATAAGCATGAAGTGGGTGTGAAGTGACATTAGAGTCACATGGCAAGGTTTTAGCACCACATGGGGGGCTGCAGGTGTGGATTCTGTGAAAAGACATGAGCAATGCCCCTACATGCGACAGAGCCAGATCCAGACAGCTCCAAAAAGGACCCACAGTTTGACACAGCTAAGCCCATCAGCAAAGCTGATAGATCTTCTGTGATAACATGTTTAAGAAATGGTAAAAATGCTGCACAACAGCCAGAGAAAAGAGTGAGAATATGTGAAAGGAAGAGTTCTGCAGGCACCAAGGTTAGTGCTGAAGGAAAAGGTGCTCCAAGCACCTGAGCAGAGATTCCCCTGCAGCCTGTGGTGCAGACCATGCTCAGTCAGCCTGTCTCCCTAACAGCCCAGGAGGGCCACAGTGGAGCAGAGATGTGCCTGCAGCCCATGGAGGACTCTGTATGCATACACTCCTCCTGAAACAAAATTCATCCCACCTTTTCTAAGAGATTCAGGTTTAAGAAGTGTGCACAAAGGAGTATCTTTTAGTTATCTAACATATTCCCAAGAACAGCTGAATTTAGTTGGTCTTTAAATTTTTATGCTTTCTCCTCAACGGAATATAGGAGTAGCTATAGAAACTCTAATCAGCCTGTAAATTGCAGCCACCAACTCTGTAACACAGAGCAACATGAATACCTGCAATAAATTCCCATTTAAAAAATTGCACATTAAATATCTACATGGTCCTGTTTTCTCCAGAGTAAAGACAGAAGCTGAGTAAACATGCCATTAGCAGCTGCAAAGTCAACTGGACACACATTTTCTCAAATCAGTGGTCTTATACCATAATTAGGCTAAAATTTAAGAGGCAAAGGAATATATTTCCTTGAAGTGCTAAGCACTAATATTAGAGGTTACAGAAAAATACATTTTACCAGAAATACCTGTATAGAAGTTGGTTTACTTCTTTACTGGAGAGCAAAACCATTTAAAAATTGTTATTTTAAAGACATTCTCGTACCAATTTTCCTTAGAAGAAATACAGCTAAGGTACAGAAAACTAGTTATTGGGGTTACACACACTTAAGTTTTCCCAGTTTAAAAACACTCATGTGTTTGAGTTACTCCAACAAATCAACATCCTAAATAGTTCTGAAAAGCAAATACAGAAATTCAGCTATGACACAAAAACCAGTTATATTCTAAGGTTAGATTTCCAGGAAATACAGTAGAAATTGCATCTACTAACAGCAAACAAACTAAAAATAATTATTGCAGGCATTTTCTAAGCAGTAATAAGAGACAGGAAACAAATAGAAATATTCATTTAAATAAATACTGGTTCTAATAATCTAGCTAATTTGCTTTAAATACAACAAACAGCTTCTCTGTATTTGCAGTTTTACTTAAGGATGTACAATACAGTGTTCTACAAAAGTCTTAGTTATGATCACACTTTTAAGTTTCTACCAGAAACATGTTTAAAATGTCATTAAGAATAAGAAACAAGGAACTTACCCACTGAATTTCTATGCCTTTTGCTAGATTATCAAGTCTTTCAAAATCTTCTTTATTTATTACACTTCCTCCTGAACTTGTTCTCCAGCCATTTGTTTTCCAGTTGTCAACCCAGCTTGTAATACCTGTGCAAAGGGAGTATCACCATAAGAATGCTATTAAAGAAGCCAGCAAGGATCAAGATGGAGCCACCAGTCTTTTAAAAGACATTACCTCTGTACAAAGTCTCAGGCAAAAAAACTGGAGACAAAAGATAATTCTTGTCTGGTTCTCTGATGCTGTCTTTCAGGATTGTCTTTTTGCATTATTACCTGAATTACCCAATCATGAAATTAAATATCTGTTCTTCCAAATACATATTTAATTCAAAGACTACCATCTTATATATGCATTGTACACAAAGTATCTCAAACTTCAATAAACTGAAGCTAAGGATTTGCTTGATGATACAGTAAGCAAAGCCTACTGCTCACCAGGGAGTTTTCTATACTACTCCTTAAGTAAGGATTTTTTTTTTTTTTAATATCTTTGCTGGTATGGACAATGTAAGACATCCTTACTGCTTTCATGACCTGAACCAAATAGGAAATCTCCAATCTTGCATGCAAAACCTCCTAAAAACCAAATTACATCAATTTGTACTAAACTACAAGGCTCCTTCTATGGCATTTTTAAATAATAACACCTAGACACATCTACAAAATACCTTTGGTTAAACAAGAATGGCACTTGCATCTCAGTGACCCAAAATGCAAAATGAAACTGCAAGCAAAACCAAAGAGACTAAAGACAAAAACAGCAACATTTAATTTTCAACCATAAGCTGCACTAAAGTTTTGTTTAATGTTATTTCAAAAAACCCACAAAATCAAATCTCCAAAATTATCTGGAAACAAAAAACAGGTACTGCCTTTGTAAAATTGGGAAAAAAAAACCAAAAATAACTAACCAACCAAACAAAAAGACTTATGCAGTTCCAGATTAACACAGGAACAAAATCTGAAGATCTTGAGGAATTAGGAAGTTTTTTTTCCCCAAAATTAAGTCTTATTGGCTGCTTCATATGGTTTTTATGGAGAATAAAATTAGGTTTTCCAGGTCTTTTAATGCATACTCAGAGCACATATCTCTGGCTAGTCTTCCACTGTAGCCTAAAAGCTTGGAAGCAAGAGAACTTTAATGCACTTCAGAGGTGTGTGTGTTAAAGACAGCCTCTCCAATACATGCAAAACAACAAAAACCCTACAGGTCACCACATCAACTTCCAAGTAATTTCCTGAGTACAGCCTTAACAACTTACACATGAACATTTTTTCTAGATTTTGTGTCACATTGAACACCTCAAGACACAAATCCTGGTGTTACTTCTGTCAGCATTTACTATAACAGACACTTTGACTCTACTTCTATTTCATGCAGTTAGCAGGCAATGTCTGATACTCTGAGGTTTTCCCCCAAGCAGTCATACATGATAAGTTATGCATTGTTTTCCTTACATTCCTCTCTCTAGGACTTAGAATGTTCTGTGGGTATTACGTAATGAAAAAGCATGCAGTGTCTTTAAGGATCAGGAAAATTAAAATCGTTAACTTACCATTAATAGTAAACTTGCTATCAGTGTAGATTATTAACTTCTTGATGTTTTGACTTTTGGCTTGCTCTATTGCTTTGCAGGCTGCCTTAAGAACATTTCAAAACAACCACAGTTCAGAAAGGATTTTGACCACATGGAATTCAAATACCAATGAAGTACCTGATGCTAACACAGAACTACATATATTACTGTAAACTCTCCACCAATGGTTATCAACATGTATTAGTGTAGAGGATCCCAAAATTGTGTATTGCAGATGACACCTTTATGATTCAGGCAAAGAGGCAGGCACTTAAGTTTCAACAGCAAACAAAACCTCGTAACATTCTGACGTTCAACTCTGTGCTGAAGGAGTAGCTCTGTGACACATTTTCTAACTATCAAAACCTCTATCAACACCAAGGCATTTTCTCCAAAATTTTGAGGAGGAAGAATTCATATCAGTTCCAACAGTCTGGATGCCTTAACAGGTTGGGGGTGGTTTTGGTGCTCTGAAATAATACAGGGAGAAGTGGCTGGACATGGATATAGAATGAAAAGCTCTTGTGACAAATCTTACCACTGGCACACCAACATCACCTCTAAAATGAACTTTGTAGTTTTTAAGCAGCTCAATTGCCCATTTCAGTTCATCTCCAAATGTGGAGTGTGGAACAGCAGCAATACCATAACTAAGAGGAGATGAAAAGAGAAGACTAAATGTGCTGCTCTCAACAGAAGTTAGTCAGGAGCCTAGAATTGGTTTTTATATTTGTCTAAAGATTATGATACTTTGATCCTGCCATCACGAGAAGCTGACTCTCAACCAATACTCAGCAGTCCTCACTCTAAGGTCTGAAACACACACATTAAAAACACAAGAGAATCTAGGTAGAGTTGAGAGTAAGACTTTCTAATGTAAGGCTGTTTAAATAGCTCTGCTCGGTGACATTTGGGAATGCTCATGGTGAATTACCTAGTTCAAAGCCAATAAAGAACAATAAAAGTTGAAGATAGCTATTTGTTTGAAGTCACAACTCTGAATATTTTGCATACTTCTCTTAGAGCTCCATACTGGTTTCTGGAAACCAGAGTTGAAAAAGGCATGAAAGTGCAGCTGCAGTCTAACACGGAGAAGCATTTCAGGACATTTGCTACTTACATGGATTTCTGCTCTTTGATTAGTCTGCCGTCCAGGAAGTCTTTCACTGGTATTTCTGTGTCCAAAGAACAAACAGTAGATTAGTTATCCCAAGTATTCAGAAAAATGTATAATGGCTACACATTAAAAAAAATAAAAACAAGAACATTATTTCCAGCTGATTTTTCCCAGAGAGGCTGCTTTCTGTTTCCCTCAATATCTCCTGACTCAGGCTCATAACACTGTCGTTATGAGTCTCAACAACAGAGTTTCATATTTAAAAGGAGGCTGATATTGTAAAACACAAAAACCAAACAGAATATATTAATTTTAAAAAATCCATTGAGTTACTTACAAAGGGTGGCCTGGTCCCCAGTAGACACCTATTCCAGCACATGCCCTGCTACGTCCATTACTAGTGCAACAACCATCTGTATAAACAACTGCAAAGTCACCTACAAAAATATTATCAAAATCAGCACTTCTTCAAAAAAACTATTTAAGACAGAAGAAATGTTTGCCAGTGTATTAATCCCCAAAACTTCCCTCCTCAGAGAGCCCTTCCAAAAGGTAACTACAGAAGCCATGTGAATCAGCAGTGCAAAACACCACAAGTCCCACTACAGCTTGACACCCTCACTGCTCACAAGCCAGTCAGCCTCAAGAACTTCTGCCCCAATTCCCACACTTTTCACTAAAGTTCATATCTTCTTCAAAACTTCAAAGCTACATCCAATATGTAGCCCAGGCACACATAAAATCACACCTACAACAATATGATTAAGCTATATATTCATACTAGTTAAAACCAATCAAAATTACACTGAATGACAATGTGAACAAATAAATCATGGTTCATATTTTCATTTCAAAAGGAAATAATGGGCCTAATGCTGCTATATACAAACCTCCTTAAAAGTTTTGTAATAGTTACACTTGTTGCTTGTCACAGAGAATAAACAAATGAAAATAATTCAAGGAATGATCAAAGACCTCACCCATATATGAAAACTTATCTTCACTGACTCTTGGTATTGAGCACACTGACTGTACTTCGTCATGTTTTACACGCTTTGCAATCTGCTCTTCGTTGGTAGACTGTTCATATGGCCTTTTACACGTACTGCAACACATGGTATTTAATTCTGGTTCCTCTCTCTTGCTACCATTTTCTTGTGTTACAGCTGGAGGACCAACTGACTCTTCAAAAAAAAAAGTTAGGAAGTTGAGCAAAATCAAATTTTATTTGAAACGACTGCTTCTAAAGACAACAGCTCTTAGTAACTATTAGCAATGTTACTCCGTTATCTGACACGCCCCCCCCAACGATTATCGAAAAGAAATAGAATACACTAGTCATTCTTCATTCCAAGTCAAACCGAAGAGGAGATAGACATGCAAGGGCCCTTACACCTTAACACAGACACGGAGCAAGAACGCTCTCCAAACACCCACAGAAACACTTTCACTGCACCGGCACATCCATCGCCGTGTCCGGAGGCCATCGCCACGGCACTGGCCGGTGACGAGGAACGAACAGGGGCTGGTGCCCGCGTTTCGGCAGCAGCCGCAGCGCCGGCAGAGCCGCCGTGCCTGCCCCGAGCCCGCGGCGGGACGCCCGCCCTGCTCCCCCTGCTCTCCTCCCGCTGCTCTCCTCCCGCTGCTCGCTGCCGGGCGGCGGGACGCGCTACCTGCCGGCTCGGGCTGCTGCTGCTGCGGCCCCGGGAGGCCGGCGCGCACGAAGGTCCAGGCGTCCTTCTCGGTGGCGAACTTCTTGAAGCTAGCGGAGGGGAACTTGTTCACCTGCTCCTGGCACTCCGCCCTGCAACAGAGCGGGCCGCGGTGAGGCCGGGCCGGGCGGGCTCCCCGCTCCGCCAGGGCCCTTGCTCACCAGGTGCGGTAGACGCCGGCCCGCCGGCCCTTGCGCACCGCGTAGAACATGGAGCCGCCCCTGGGGACGAAGCAGGAGTGGCTGAGCGCGGCCACGAGCCAGCGCAGCATCCCGCGGCCCCGCCGCCATCCGCGCCCACCCCAGCACCGCTGCGCCTGCGCGGCGGCCGCACTCACGGCAGCGGCGGGCCCTCCTACGGACCGCCAGAGAGACCAAAGTACCAGAAACTGCCACGGCGCAGGGTTTTGTGTGGCTTGGCCTTTTGTTTGGTTGGTTTTGTTCCCTCCCCCGCCAATAATGGTGATTTTAAAACCTAAATCAGCTGTTGTTTGGGGGTGGGGCGTGAGGTGTATGAGGTCGCAGCGGCTTTGCACAAGCCACCTCGTTCTGGAAGCCCCGTTTATTTGCTAAAAGGCAAAGGAGAGCTCTCGGATACGCTGACATGTTTAGCACGCCGAAAGGCTGGAGCTGAACAAGGTCGTTAAGCTGGCTCTCATCCTGCTGTCCCGGCTCCAGGTGCGTGTGTTCCAGCGGAGCCCCGAGTGGCCTCTGGAGTGAGGAGAAACACCTTCACGGAATCGCAGGGTTGTTAGGGTTGGGAGGTGTTATAAACGCCAATCACTTGGTTTTTAAAATTTTAAAAGTTTAATAATAATAAAATGGTTATAAAAATAGTAATACAATTAGAGTAATGAAAATTTAGAGTTAGGACAATTACAAGACAATAAAAAGCAAAGAATTACGGACGTCCGGATGCTCTCGGGCACTTAAGCCCAATAAGCATGCCTTGTGAACAAAGGAATAATCTTTAAAAGCAGTAGCCTGTTGCATATTCATACATCTCATACATGATGCATAAATTCCTTGCAAATTAAGAACTTTTCTGGTTTTTGTCAACTTCTTCCCCTTAATCCTGGTGGTTCCATAAAGACGGAGAGAAGGTGGAAGAATGTTTGTCTTTTCCGATAAGGAGGCCGTAATTCTTTATGGGCCCCCATCATTGTCATCTCTGTGTGAAGAGTTTCTTCATTATCTCATCTCTTGCTTGAGTTAGTAAAAAAAACCCCACATACATAGGCTCTATTTTAACTACAAAACTACATTTACCATACTATTAAAATGTTAATACAGCACTTCTAATCAATATAACATAATACATATAGTATTCAATTTAATATTTGCGAAAAGCCAATCATAAAATATGCATTTTTCACAGGAGGGACCTGTGGACATCATCTGCCATGGCAGGGTCAGCTGGGGCAGGTGACACAGGAACATGTCCTGGTGGGTTTTGAATGTCTCTAGAGAGGGAAATTCCACGATCTCCCCGGGAAGCTCTGTAAAAAAGTTCTTTGTCATGTTGAGGTGAAACTTCTCATGTTTTAGTTTATGGTGACTACTCCTCGTCCTGTCGCTAAGCACCACCAAAAAAGTCTGGCACCATCCTCTTAGCACCTGGACTGCCATGTACTGGGAGACCAGAGCTGGGAGCTGGATGTGTGCAAATTCAGTACCTCAGCTTCTGACAAGATCAAAGTAGCAAAGATGGGGGCACTGGTGTGGCGACCTCCAGAAACAGCCCAAGGTATCCAAGCTGCTGTTGTACTTCCCTCCTAGCTCTAGTACAGATCCCTGTGACAAAGATCACCACATGATGCCAGATCTGCGGAGTGTTGTGTTCAAGAATACAAAACACTGGCATTAATTTTGCCTTCTGCAGCAAAACCAACAAATGGGCTCAACATTGTGCATAATGACTGTGTATTAACTGGATAACATTTCTCTTAAAAACCCCCAAACCTGAAGAGCTTATGCATTTGACAGGCCTTGGTGGAACTGAGAAACAACTTGGTCAGTGTTGTATGAAAATATAATTACTGCATTTTCCTTACTTCTTCCAACATATTCATGAGACTTCATATACTCATAGCATCCTATAGCTGTTGGGATACTTTTGTTACACATCTGACTAATTTATTCTTTCCACTTCTTCATCATGCCCATTCTGAGACTGCATGGCATAAGAATCTTAATTGCATTACTTTGTAGTTACATAACTTCTTTTAAAGATCACAGGTCCACAGTGGTTCTTAAAAACCTGTCATATATTTTGAGTACCAGGTATTACTGGGTACCAGGCACATTGATCACTCAGGATCAAGGATGTAGATCCTTCTCCTAATATAAAATCAGTGTCCAAAAGGAAACATCTCTCTTCACCTTTTTTTCTCGTTGCTGTTATGCAGCATCCTGGTCTGTTCAGCACTCACAGCATAGAGGTGGGAAGGTGCAGATAGTCTCATCTTTATTCATTAATGCTCTGAACAGTCATGTTTTGATCCATCCACACATCACCTGTTCTTTCTCCCTCTCATGAGTGGCTTCTCAGTATAAACTGAGTGCGTACTACTGGAGACATACTTACAGATATGCATACATACTGATGAGACGATTCCTTGTTATCTTTCTTTTTGGTACTCAGGTCCTGAGCACTGTTGTTTAGCCAAACCAATCTCTATAAATCCTAATCCTGGCCATCGGTATGAGCTGAGCAGTTTTTTCCCATTCATTGAATTAATACTAGGAAAGAAGAGTGACTTGGGAGAAAAATGGGCACTGAACAATCTGTTTTTCTGACTATCATAAATTTAGTGAAAATTATAAATTTATTGAAATGTTAGAAAACATGATGAGCTGCATTTTGCAGATGCTAGGGTTGTTTAGTCTGGGATGTTGGTGTCTTTGTCAGTTTTTTGTTTACAAGAGTTTATTACTCCACTATTGCATTGTGTAAAGCAACAAACCACACACAGCATTACACGGCAATAGCAAATTGTTTGTACAAGCTTAAGCTAGCTGCTCTTGGGGAATCCAGGGAATCTAAGCACAGAACCGGTGCTCTGAACCCCATTCCTGGGTCTAACATCCCTGGACAGTATGTGCAAAGAATGGCACACCTGCCTCCAAGTGGGATCTAACCTTGAGCAAGAAACCTAAATCAGCCAACAGGGAAGTGTCAAGATGGGAATCTTTTGTCAAGGAAAGGTTTTACCTCTACTTCAGACAGATATACAGCCAGGCCCCTTCTTTTGAAATTAAAAAGTACAGCTTGTTCTATTTATCAGTGTGCAAGTGTTATTTGTTAGGTAATAACACCGTATATAATAAAGAGTGCTTCCACTGATGACAGAGTATGTTGAGCCCAGAACGCTCATCTTGAGTTAGGAGTGCCTGAACACAGCTGAAGACTCATGCATTATTTCTGGTCTAGTAACAGTCTGGTAACTGTGATCACTGTGACACTGTCTTAGCGGAAGCAACTGAGAGGTCACGTTTACAGAGGCAGACAAAACCCAAAGCCAGGCTGCCCTGTGCTGGCCGGCGATTGCCCACACACTCCCGGGTTGCCAGCGCGCTCCCTGGCATGGCTTTGGCCATGGCTGTCAGCACAGCGCCTCGCTGCAGGCCGGGGGTGACTGTGCCAGCACTGCTCCATCACGGCTCTTCCGCCTTGAAAGGGATGAACATCAGGGTGAACTCCCACGCCCCTGAATTCCCGTGGAATGGTGAAACGGAGAGGGCGGGGAAAAACACCACCCACTCTCCCACTGCTGCTGTCCTGACAGCCCTGGCGGGAGAGAGGGAGAGGGAGAGGGAGAGGGAGAGGGAGAGGGAGCTCCGCGGCGCAGGCAGAGCCGCGCTTCCTCCGCGGGCTGCGCAAACCGAGCGCACCGCGGTGCCAAGGCCGACATTCTGGCGGCTCTTCCCAGGAGCGGCATTTCGACACCAGAGGCCGAGAGTTCCGCCGGAGAGGTGCGGCGGGGGCGGCCCACGGCGAAGGCTCGGTGTAAGAGCGGGGGGCAGAGCCGAGCAGAGGCGTTCCCTCCCTCTCCTTCGCTGCCTGCCGCACGAAGCGCAAGAGGCTGAGGCGGGACGGGAGGGCAGCTCCCACCGCCCGCCCCGCGGCACTGCGCATGTGCCAGCCCGCGCCCCCCGCGCCAGGACCCTAAATGTCCGCTCGGGCTTCGCGGCGGCGGACCAGCGGTGCGTTCGCAGCGCCCGCCTGCCCTTCTTCCGGCTCTGGCTTCACCCGCGGTGGGCGGGGCCAGCGCCTTCCCGGGCCGCGATCTGTGCTGCTCTCGCGAGAGCTCCCCCTTTTCCCGGCCGGCGCGGAGCGAGGTGGGTGCCCGGGCCGGGGCCGCCGTTCCCCCGCCGCGGCCGCCGCGATACGGGACCGGGCGTGGAGCGGGGCCCCCCGCGGCACCGCGGCGTGGGGATGCGCCCGATTACCGCCCGCCCGGGGCCCGATGGCCGCCGGGGTGCCCGGGGTCGGGGGTAGTCTGTTGACGGGGTTTCCCTCCTCCCTCGGCCGGCGGCGCCCTGCGGGAGGAGGGGCCGGGGTCGGGAGCAGGGCCCAGGAGTGCCGCTCGCCCGTCGGGCGACCCGTGGGGCTCTGTGCGCGGTGGTGCCGCTTCCCTGGGCTCCCGGGGCCTTGCAGCGGGCCCGAGGTGGGCAGGCCCCGCTCTCCCTGGGACGCTTTTCCTGTGGCCTGGTAGTCACCCCCTGGTGCGCCGTGCTGGGGCCGGCCCGGCCCGTGGGGCGTTCTCTGGCTGTTTTGGAGCGTGTGGCTGCGCACCCGGATTGCAGAGTCCTGGCTGTGTTTGGAACAGGTGACACGTGCTTGATGACAGCCGAAGTGTTCTTTTGCGTTGCAGAAAGGCCATGTTCAGCTCTAGCGCCAAGATTGTGAAGCCTAATGGCGAGAAGCCAGATGAGTTCGAGTCTGGTATATCCCAGGTACGTGACTCTTCCTTGTTCTCTTCCGTAACTCACTTCAACTTATAGACATAGTTCTCCAGACCCTAAACCATGAGATTGATCTTTGTCAACGTGTTTTTTTTCCTAGTTTTACTTGGGAACTGAGACAGCCTCTGTTTCCATCACTTAAACTTGTTGGATGTTGGTGTGTCTTACAGGAAGTTAAGTCTTCGATATTGACTGTGGTTAAAAGTCTATACTTGCTCTTTGGCACTGTAGACACAATTTGGTCTCAAGTGTTCCCATGAACTGAAGTGTATGTAAAGGATTCCACAACTTCGCTTTTGTAGGCTCTGCTGGAGTTGGAAATGAACTCCGACTTAAAGGCTCAGCTGCGGGAGTTGAACATCACAGCAGCTAAGGTAGGCTGGACCTTCTCCACTAAGAGCTGGGTGGTGACTTGTTCTGTGTATGTTTACTTTTTGTGGATGTTAATGTACTAGGTGAATTGTGTCTTCAGCCCTTATGGCCTGTGATAGTTTTGTTAGGTGCTGTTGTAGCTTATCTTCTGGTATTTGCTGCTAGCACATAGGATTCCGTAATAGTGGTTTTTTTTTAGGAACTAGTCTGAAAAGTCACTATAAGCCCAAATAGCAATTTAGTATGTTAAATAAAAGTGTTTAAAAACGATTATTCTACTTTATGTCTCTGCAGACTGGGTTAGGGGTGTGAAACTGGCTTTTTCATGTAGATACTGGCTGGAAATGTAGGTGTTACAGAAACTTAGTCGGAAACATAAACTGCAATACTTTTAGTAAAAACTAAAATTTTTGTGAGTCTTATGTAGGTGGTATGTGGATTAAGGCAATAGACTGACTTGATTGAGTAGCTTAGCCTGCTTCTATGTTTCTAGTTTTGGATCATGCAGGCAGATGAAACATCAAGAAAGAAAAAGAAGGTGGCAATTAGTGGAAAAGAAGAAAGAAAGTTAATGTTAGAATTTGTCAGCCTGGGAGACTGGGTGGCAGCAATGAAGCAGGTCACTGAAATCAGAAACTTTATTGGCCTGCATTTGGTTTTTGCCCAGTCTTACCAGTACAGACACAGGGGCCTGACTGCTTAGAGTTGAGTTAAAGAATCTGGGAATGCAGAAAGCAGCTTGGTGTATGAGCTGAAAGGCCTCTGGAAGAAACCACTTCTCTGGAAGTACAGAAGTGCCAGCTGTCCTTAGTGAAATGTTTTTAGAAAAGCCTTTATTGTTTACTTAGCTGCTTGATTTTATTTGTGAGAAATCTCCCATGGGCATCTGAGTTGGCTTATATGAGAAGGTATCTGGTGAAAAACAGTCCATCCTTCCATTCTGTTGGAGAATGAGGCTGTCTCTGCAGCTAATTTCATGGGAGAAGTGCCTTGTAAGCCTGTGCAAACTTTGGGTTTGGTCAGCTACTGGAGAGACAAACCAGGAGAGAAATAACCTGTCCTAGTGTATTGGAGGGGGGACAAATGTTTTGATTGACTAGTGATGCAGGCCTAGGCAAGTGGCTGACAGAAGGTGATTTCCATGAAGCAGTAGATAAAAAGTAAGAGATTTGTTCCCCTAAACTTTGTCTGGAGTCTGCATTAGAGGCAAGTAATTTTTGAAACTTTGTATCAGCACAACTGCAAATGTGATGGTAAACATTCAGTGTAGTTACAGTTCTAGCACCTGGCTCTCATCTTGCAGAAGGAATGGGCTTTGCTGTTCAGAGG
The DNA here is from genome assembly GCF_031753505.1 of Anomalospiza imberbis. Taxonomy (NCBI): domain Eukaryota; kingdom Metazoa; phylum Chordata; class Aves; order Passeriformes; family Viduidae; genus Anomalospiza; species Anomalospiza imberbis. The sequence continues at coordinate 18,366,082 of NC_089683.1, read as the reverse complement.
ATGTGATTCTGAAAGGGGTGGTGGGATTTATTGCCCAGTCACTCCTCCACAGCAAAATAAGTACTCTGATAAAAGTTTTTCTGCTCAGTGCTTTGTCTCTAGAGCATTAAGGCAGGTACTGCTCTCTGATGCACACCCTGCCCCACAGAATCAGAAGCAAGACTATCAATACCTGTGCTCAGGATTCATGGTCAAACCAAACATTACTTCTCAACCCCCAGCTAATGCTTACTTTGTACTTCTGTTCCAGGAAATTGAAGTAGGTGGTGGCAGAAAAGCCATCATTATCTTTGTACCAGTTCCTCAACTTAAGTCCTTCCAGAAGATTCAGGTGCGGCTAGTTCGGGAGCTGGAGAAGAAATTTAGTGGAAAACATGTGGTGTTCATTGCTCAGGTAAAAAACCCCTTAGAATCACAAAAATATTGATTTGAAGAGATATCTGGAGGTGATCTAGTCCAGGCTCAGTCATGTTCCAGTGTTGCATTACCCATTCAAGGTAACAGTAATTCATTGTACCAGCAGGAAATATAATGAGTGTGTGGTGGATGTTAGCTAAAATGTTTTCAGCTGCCAGCAGTGGATACTTGGTGAGATGTAAAGTTGTTGCATGGAGGATATAACTTTCTTGTTCTGGCCACTCCTTCAGAAGTTTGACACACAAAGCTTACAACAAAAGGGAGCAAATATTAATAGGAACTTTGCTACACTTAGACAATCTAGGTATTTAAAACTTAAGTTACTAGGAAAGGAGGAAAAAAAAACCACGTTAGTTCTAAATATATGACAGGAGCTAAGATGAAAAGGTGTTGGAAGGATCTCTGGGCAGTACTTAAGGGTTGGACAAACTAGGGATCTGTCTGCAGAGTGGACAATTTGTTAAAATGAAGCTAGCTGAAAATTTTTAATGCAATTTTTAGAGCCAGAGCACCTTACCCTGAATCTTTATATGGCCAAGAAGATTTATTTTAATGAAGTGCCTCTGGCTCACTTCACCTAAAGGTTCTTGACCCAGACGGTGGTTGGGCACTGGAACTGGCCCTCCTGGGAAGTGGTCACAGCACTAGCCTGACAGAGTGTTGTGAGGTGTTTCTGCAATACTTTCTGGCACATGGTGTGACTTGTGGGGATGTTCTGTGCAGGGCTGGGAGCTGGACTTGATGGTCCTTGTTGATCTCTTCCAACTCAGCATATTAAGTGATTTTTTAAGGTTCTGTGATTCTGTAATCCTGTGAGAATTCCTTATCAATTCAGTAATCTGCATTTTAGAAGGAAATGTGTGATTTTAAGTATGACATGACCCAGTGTGGATAATGGTAACCCCATCATGAATACAATCATGGAGAAGCTGTGATATGATGGTAGAAAATACTGCAGGTGGCTAAAATTGCATCTAGAATGTTTTAAAACATCTACACTTGCAGTAGGAAAGTAGAAAATAAGTTTTACTGTCTAACATTTAGATCCTAATTTTGGAACAGGTTATATGTAGGCCAGGGTTTGATCTGAATTGTGCTGTAGATCTTACTATTATAACTAGCATTTCAATCTCAGATATCACCTAGCTGTCTGTGGAACTGAGCTCACTACTCTGGTTTGCACCAGAGGCTCAGTCTAACAGAAGTTGGAAATTCCCTGGGATTTCTGTTCTCAAACAAGTGTGTTCACAGTGCTGATGAGAAACAGTAAACTACTGTGATTGTATTCCTGGAGAGAGAGGATGAAGTACAAATCTTCTATTTCAGTGCACTGAATACAGGAGTAGTAATTGAGAAATACAGCAGTACAGCACTTCACCTTCTGCAGGCAACTCTAGTTCTCTAGTTTCTAATGCTGATGTAACTTTAAGCATACTTAAGTCTACCTTTTTGGCTTTTCATGCATTGGTTTCTCTTGTTTCTGAGTTCATTGTAACCACCAGATACTGAGAAATGCCTTTTTATTCTTCTCTTGACTTAACAGAGAAGGATTCTGCCCAAGCCAACAAGAAAAAGCCGCACAAAAAACAAGCAAAAGCGTCCGAGGAGGTTAGTAAATGATACTGATTCAATGTGACAGCCTTCTTTTGTACCTGGTAGTTTAGTCAAGTAATGGCTAGTTGAGTTTTTGAGAAGTCATTCAAGTGATTGGGTGGTCTTGTCCTTTCTCCTACTGCTTGAAATACTGCTATGTATCTGTCATTTGACTGCTAAAGTGTTCTAGCAAGGTCACTTTGGGCACTGTGTTGCATTTCTTAGCACTTGGTTTGTATTTCCTTCTACAGCTGTAGCAAATTTTTAGCTAGCAGTGCTGGCTTAAGGAGCCCCAACCTGCTGTCTCTGTTACCACAGTGTACTGACAAGAACTAATTTTTTTTAAGTTGTAGGAAGAGCCTCTTCCACATCACATATTAGACTGTGTGCAGAAGTCAAGGCTGGCACACTGAAGGGTTTGCAATGAGGGAGAGTGTGGCTGAGGAGGGATGTAGGTACGAGTACTAGTCCCTCTGGATATGAATTTGATAGCAATAGTATAGAAATGTGTGTTAAATGGCCTCCCTGCTCTCATCTAGTCACTGGATTGCTAGACATGCAACACTGCTACATCTCTGTGGATGTCAGTGCCTCATCTATATGTTGCTATATCATTGTGTAAGTTTGTGTCTTAAAGGTTTGTCCCGTTTATGACATGTGGCATGTCTTGTAGCTTCTCCCTGTATTATTGTACTCCTCCCCAGTATTATACCTGTGTTATGTGTTACTGTATTTTGCAGTCTTCAGGCATGGATTTTAAAAGTACTCATCTAGCTGCAGTCCTGCCTTTGGAAGACTCTGCCTGTGTTCTTTCAAAACTAGCACTGCACAGTGGTTAGAGAAGTTGGCATTTGTGTCTGAGTAGCCCGCTGCCACTTTCTGCATGATTAAAGGCAGGTGTGCAGGACTGCCCCTGTCTCAGCCTGAGATGAGATCAGGCTGCTGTGCTGTAGATGTCTGTCTCCCTTAGCTGTGCCAGTCTGGGTGGGTGTGAAGTGCTGCTGTAGACACAGGTGTTAGTTACAGTGATACTGCCCTGAAACTGTGGGTCAGGATGCTGCAGATCAGAAGACTTACTAATCTCTAGACTAATGTAAAATAACCTGGGCCACCTTTTCTCATGTTGGCTCACTTCTGAACAGTTAGGAGCACACATGTAGATTTCAAGCAGTCTTCTAAGCGTGGACTCAATTGGCCAGCTAGTCTTTTTCTGTATTACATTGGTCTTCTAAGCTGCTTGGGTTGAGGCAGATGAAGAAACCAGTGTTTCCAAAACTGGGTCTCCCATGAATGTACTCTGTGCAGCTGGGGATACTTATACGCTTAAACTTTTCCAGTCAGTGTCTCTGGCAGAGTTGCAGATGGGGCAATTTGGTTTTGATTTAAATATTTATTAAATGTGTAGAAACAGAAGAATGTTTCAAGGCTCTTGCTGCAAATTAACGTGTGCTCTAAAAGGTCAGAAACCTGGCTACTTTTTCTTGTGCAGTAATTAAGTTTCTGCATTCTGTAGAATTTAGCTTTTCTTTTTGCATGCCCTGTGTTTGTGCTGTATTGTCATACTGTGGCATAGAAGAGATAAAATGCCACTGAATTTTCAGCCAAAGCATGCTATGGAAGATTTAAACCTTGTCAAACTGGGAAGTTTTCAAGAGGATGTGTTTTAACAACATAAATGTGGCATTTCAGCCGTACACTTACTGCAGTGCACGATGCTATTCTTGAGGACCTGGTCTTCCCAAGTGAAATCGTGGGCAAGAGAATCCGCGTAAAACTGGACGGCAGCAGGCTTATAAAAGTCCATCTGGACAAAGCACAACAGAACAATGTTGAACACAAGGTAAATAAAAAAACTTTTCTCATGCAGGTGGGGGTGACATTCTGACATCCCCCAGAGACTGCTTAGGGATACAGCAAAAGACTTGCCTTTTGGCTTGTGGAGATGCTTTGGTTTGTATTTGGAGTAGGGTGCTGAAATAGAGGCAAGACAGTTTTGAACTAAAGCTCTGGTTCAACTTGCCAAAGCCCCTGGATTATAAAGTAGCTATATTGGTTCCCTCATGGGACCAGACAATGTTTTATTGGGTTTTTTTGTATAAATAGGGTTGGTTGGGTTGGTTTGTTATTATTTTTGTTGTTTTTCAAGTGAAGCATTTAGTTTTGACCTTAAACAGATGTGCTCAGTAAAGCCTGCACTTCACATGTTTTTTTTCTGGTGGGGTGAAATACGAGTCTTGTGTTTGGGCCTGCTTAGCTCTCAGGGTCTCATTGTTGAAAATCAGAGCGAGCCCAAATACTCTAGAGGAAATGTATCTTTTGTGTAAATCCTCAGCTACCTTAATCTAGAAGAAAGTAATTGGCTCGAAGTGAAGATACATGACAGATAATATAGTACCTTAAGTATGTTAACTTAGACTGGTTTACACAGCATGTATAAGCAAGATTTATTTGTCTTCACAGGTGGAAACATTTTCTGGTGTGTACAAGAAGCTCACAGGCAAAGATGTGGTGTTTGAATTTCCAGAATTCCAGCTGTAAAATGCAAAATATTGCTGAATAAACAACTATTCATATAACAGAGTAATTTCATTAAAATTTTGAATTCCGTAAACACAAATGGGGATTAACTGGTTCATGGGACTTCTCTGCTGTCTGGAGAGTGACACCTGTGAACCAAAGTATTAACTCCCCAGCATTTTAATGGTAGCCCTCCTAGGTTTTTATTGGCACTGTTGCAACACAACTGGACAAGAGTCTAGAGTCTGCAAAAAGAATTCATACTGAAGAACCTAAGTATTCCAAATCTCAACTGGGGAAAATAAAGAATTGCTGTAGAGCAGTAGAACTCCTCTGAGTTTTGCACACAAGATATCAATTGGAGACTTACATGTTCCTGACACTGAAAGAAGTCAACTAGCAGGTGGTGTGTGACTTACAAAATGTGTAGAAATGACATCTCGATAAGGGGTTTGAATTCTTGGGAAATAGGTTGGGGGAGGTACAGGTTTATTTTTGAGGTAACTTTACTTGCTCTATATGGTAGCATTCCTTACCAGTTCTTGCCTAAAAGCAGGCTCTGTAGTTTCTCACCTTTAAGACAGAAATGGGAAGGAATTTTAACTTCTGATTGCTTGACTATATCACTGGACAAAAACTATGGGTTTTTTAGGTATTGATCTTGCTTTCAGAAATATTTTTTTTAGATTATATTTTAACATGGTTCTGTACATGCTCAGTGATATAGGGAGAGGTGGGAAAGAACTAGATGCATCAGCATCCAAAGGCTGATAGTGTCTCAGTTTTGACTTCAGTATATGTGTTAAAGAGCCCTTTACACAAGCTCAGGGTGGTGTTGGTCATGTAAAGTTCTGAGCTAATTATATGAATCTAGTACTTGATTGTACTAAACATCATATTAGGAGTGTTTAAGATGGTAGAAGACAACTAATTTTGAAGTCAGTCTGATAAGTGGAGAGCTAAGTTCGGAGCAAGTTGTGTGACAGTAGCACTTAAATAACTTGCATTTTCCTACCTGAGAGTAGGTGGAGGACAAGTACCACTCACTGGGGGTCTTTGTACCTTTACTTCCCTTTTCCATTTACAGTAGTTTTGGTTGCTTCCCATTTGATACCTATTCTTTAGCTATGGAGAGCTAAAAAGTTAAAACAAGTTCTGCATTGCTTTTGCATTGAAAAAATGAAGACTTTAAAATTTATGGCATGACTTAGTAGGGCAGGACGGATAGCCGTGCTGTGTCTGGTGCGGAGAATGTGAAGAGAAGGAAAATGTGCCCTGTTGCAATTAGTAGTTAATTTCCTGTTACTTGCTGACAAGGCTTGAGTATTTGCACAAAAAGCAGGCTGTATCTTTGAAGAAGTTTGTTTACCATAAGGGCTTTTCCTATCTCCTTTTCAAACTTCTGTCTCTGGAGTATAACTTAATTCCTTATTTATTCCTTGACTACTTACTGTTCATCTTGAATGATTCAGCAGAGGTGAATGCATCAGTTGCCCTTAGAATTAGATGAGAGGAGTTGGCAGGTATATAAGAACCCCAAATCCTGTCTGCTTGTGTGGAGAATAATTGTAAAAGCTCTTACAGTAGAGGACCCATAACTTTTGAATTCAAGTTTTCATTGCAAAAATGGATCTTATTCAGATTGGAAATGCCACCTTGTCTAGTCCCCAAAAAATACAGTTGAGTCAGACACACTACTAAGCTTTCCTCTATAACAGTCACAGATGGCAGCCCGTTCAAGCAGACCTTGGCTGGTGTGGGCTGAAGAAGCAGCTTGGGGAGTATTTGGAGACTTACCAGATGTTAACTACCTTTAGTTAGAGGTGGGTGAGTCTGCTGGGGCTGTGTAACCTCTGCAAGGAGAGGTGATCCTCAGCAGGCTTTGCTAGACAGCATTTCCTGCTTTATAGGGAAATGTAACTCAGGTTTCATCTCTTCATAGTAATAAAAATGTCAGTTGAGTTTCTTCTGAAGCACTGGGAGGGGGTGAGCGGGGGAGGAGAAATCCAGTAAACTCAACAGAAAGATTGCAAACGTTCCCAGGCATTGCCAGCTGGCTATAGATTTTTCTTGGCTCTTGTTGCAAGCCCTCTTGAACTATATGATCTGCAAAGGCTCATGATGGCCCCATAAGCAAATTCTTTGAGGGAAAGGATAACGCTGCCGAAGCTCTATGGCTTTTACATCAATTAAGCTACAAAGAGGTGAATTTTTGTGGCATAAAAATACAAGGCTGTGTGTTTGCAAAAGACTTTAGTCTTAGTTTACCTTTATTTACAGACTCCCTTGTGTGTTTGTGTCAGTGATACAGTCAGACAACTCCCTCTGTCCCTTGACAAGCATACTAAGTGCATGCCTGCAATCTGGAAAGTCAGTTTGATGCCATCTGGTCAAGTGCTAATGAGTCTGCTGGAATGCTGGTGTCAAATGTTACCTTAGCCTAAGCAACCTCCATGTGAGATGATGCTAGACTTTTCCTATATCTTTAATATGCTGGCACAGTTGAACTCTGAACATGTGATTGATCATCAGTTTTATCAGCTGCTCTGGGTGAGAAAGTGGTGGGGCATTCTGTCCAAGACTCTGCAGCAGTAATATGTGGGTAGTACCAATGTGCAAAGACAGCCATACACTGAAGTTCTTTCTTGTAGTAGCTCCAAATTACAAGCAAGGGCTTTACATCTGTTAAGTGCTCATGAGACTTTCACCTGATCTTAAAGCTTTAATTATTTCATATGAATCCTTTCACAATGTTTTCAAATACTTTTGCCTGTGAGGAGCACTGATCCCTGGTGATTTTTCTTCGAAAAGGTGTATAGATGTGTCACAACTGTAGTGTAACAGAACTTGCTTGAAGTTTTGGGTGGTAGGTGCTTGACCTATCTTGTATTAATAGGGCAACTTGATGTATGGTAACATCATGTCTGAGTAGCCCCCTCTTGAGTGTAAGTGGGAGCAACTGGTGAGTTTCAGTGTATGATCACATGCCAAGCAGCGTTCAAAGGAAATCCTATCACTCCTGCATTGTGGACTGAAATAATCAGTTTCCTACTCCTTTGTTTTTCCTGAATTTTCCAAGTGGTGGGCCTGAGTTTGATTCTCAATTGCATCTGAAGGTCAGAGCAATGCTGAAAAGCTACACCTTTTCCGGTTTGTGGGATGTACTATCTAGGCCACTGGACATTTATCAGAATGACAGAAAAAAAGATGTCTATTACAGGAAGTTACGAAGCCTCATAAAATGAAGGCTGGTGGTGAGGCTGAGAGAATGTGAGTTTCTGTGTCTCCAGTAGGGGCTGACTGCAGCACTGATCAGTGTGAACAATTCCCTGCTGTTTAACAAAGTGCCTTTGCCCTGCCCCTTGCTGCCTGCCTTGAGGGTGCTAGTGTTAAAACCCTGCTGACATGAACATCTATGTACTAGTGCTCTCTTCCCTACAGAGGTACAAGTAAAGGACCTTATTTATGTATTGCCTTCAAGAGGAGAAAGTTTGCTGGATTTGTTAAGTCTATGAGCTCATGTATCCCCTCTTTTACCTTCCAGTTACTCTTTCTTGTTTTCAGGAAAATCATTCTTAAGCTTAGTGTCATGCAGTTGGTGCATTTAGCTACTTGGTGTTGCTAAATGATTAATAGCTAACATTCCTAATTATTATTAAATGATTAATAGCTAACATTTCTACTTATTGTGCATTGAGTTAACATGTGTGTCTCAGTTATGAGCAGCAAAAGTAGAATTAAATCCAAGCACTGAAGAGATTATTCCAGTCTTAGAGATGACTGACAGAAAAAGCATAATTGCTGCAGTGAATGCTGCTTTATCAATTTTTATACAAAAAAAAAATTAATTCAACATCACTAATGAAGTAGAAGGTCAGATTTTGCACAGTTGCAAATAAAGTTAATACTGTATTGTTGTGGCCCCACTGATCTTTCCCACTGTACATCTCATGTACCGCACAGAAGAGGTGGGAAGGAGAGCTTCTGCTCTCTGTGCCCACATGGAGCAGAGGTGCTGGGGCAGTGCTAAGATGTTCATATGGCAGATGGATATCTTCACAAGGACGGATCTACAGGCTTTGTTTTACCAGGACTGTCCTAACGCTTAATAAAGTTGTTTCCTATTTTCTTGGGTAAACAGATACTGTTATGTGAAGCAAAGGGAATAGGACACATCACTGAGCTGCCCTGGGAGCAGAGGAGGGGGTTGCACTTGGCTTGCTTGTGTGCATGTCTGTACCATGGGGGAGTCCTGATCTGCTGCATCTCCTTGCCACTTATAGAAGTTTCTTGGGGGTGCCCTGGGAGGCCTAATAAGGGCTGGTTAGTGAGGCAGCTCTTAACTTTCATTGACTAGAACAGCATTTGTGATGGCCTGCAATAAACTAAGCTCCTGCAACTGAGCTCAGATACTTATTTTTTAAAGAGTTTGGGTATTGGAAATTGTCATCCTTTGTGGAAATCTGATTGGAAAATACTGATACCATTGGATGCTTTGCTAAACCAAAAGGAAAATCAGAGCCTTGTCATCTTCTCTTAAGATTTTTTAATAACCATTGTGTTTTTAAATAGGTATTGTGTTTAATCCTCTTACAGATACAAAGATAATGCCAGCTGACTATGTAAAATGTGGAATTATTTTCCTGGATGCTCCTAAAATGTATTAACATAGTTTTTCTGTTTTCTAAAAAAGTTTTTATTATCCTTTTACAACCAGTTGGATTTTATCTGCATAGTTTTGGTTTGGTTTGAATCCAAGAATTCTACTTGTAGTTGTGTCAATGTGAAGAAAATTTGTGTAGGGTGTCAAGCTGAAGTAGCTGCCTAACTGATGTCTTGCTGTATAGAAACATAGAATAGTTTGGGTTTCAGGGGACCTTAAGGATAATCTACTCTAGCCCTCCCTGCTGGGGGCAGGGACACCTTCCTCTAGATAAGGTTGTTTAAAGCCCTATCCAGCCTGGCCTTGAGCATCTCGAGGAATAGGCATCCACAACTTCTCTGGGAAATCTGTTTCAGTGTCTCACCAGTCTCACAGTAAATAATTCATAGTGTCTAATATAAACCTGCCCTCTTTGAGTTTGAAGCCTTTCTGCTTGGCCCTGTCACTACATGTCCTTGTAAAAAGTCCCTCTTCAGCTTTCTTTTAGCCCTAACCCCCTTCAGGTAATGGAAGGTGCTCTAAGGTCTCTCCAGAGCCTTCTCCCAGCTGAAGAAGCCTGACCCTTTTAGCCTGTGTTCATTAGAAAGGTTCTCCAGCCCAGCTCTGATCATGTTCATTAGCGCTCCTCTGGACTCATTCCAACAGATCCACATTTTTATGTTGGGAGGGTCTCAGAGCTGAATGCAGCACAGCAGGTAGGCTCTCATGAGAGAGGAGTAGAGGGGCAGAATCACTTCCCTCAACCTGCTAGCAATGTTCCTTTCAATAGAGGCCAGGATGTGGTTGGATTTCTGGGCTGCAAGGGCACATGGCTGGCTCATGTTGAGCCTCTCATCAGCCCGCAAGTGCTTCTCAGGGCTGTTCTTGATCCATTCTCTGCCCAGTCTGTGTTTATGCTTGGGATTGCCTGCCCCAACCCAGGTGCACTTGGTGTTGTTGAACTTCATGAGGTTTGCACAGGCCCAACTCTTGAGCCTGTCAAAAGAGTCTCCTGTTTCCTTGCAGAGAGGACTCACATTTTCCTTAGTCTTCGTTTTATCACTGATGTACCTAAAGAAGCTTTTCTTGTTGCCTTTGATATCCCTGGCCAGATTTAATTCTCTCAGGACATGTTAACTTTCCTAACATGATCCCTCATTCTTCAGACAATCTCTATCCCTCCCAGGCTACCCATTCTTGCTTCCACTCTCTTCAGGCTTCCTTTCTGTGCTTCAGTTTGTCCAGGAGCTCCTTGTTCCTCTGCACTGGTATACTGTAGCCTCTGAAGGCTGTCCCTCTCTCTCCAGCGAGGGTGGCTGAAAGACTTGGGAATCAGCTCTTGAAGTGCTACAGTGTCCCAGACAGGCATGTTAACATAATAAAGAACTTAATAACCAGAGGCCATTGTGACCTGGTGATGACCTAAGCTGCTCCCACATGGTCCATGCATCAGTACCCCAGTTTGCACATAGTCGTAGCCTGATTTAGATGATGCACCAATATGGCTACACAGCTTTCAGTTGGTTTTTCGGGTGGGAAAAGGTTATTTATGCCCTTCTGTATGGGAACTATGCCTTTCTCTCTCATGTGAAAGAAAACCATGTGCTTGTTTATTCTCCCTTTTCTAGAGAAAGCACTTTCACTGCATTTATAGCATTTGCCCTTTCCTTTTGAACTCTGGTCATTTATGTTTGTTTTCTTTTTCTGCTTCCCCAGTGTTGAGTCCTACCTTTTCTACCAACTTTCCCTGAATGGCTCTGTTTCTCTATTGAATTCTGTTTCTGGCCTCCAAGTTATTTTCCTGTGTTTACAGGGAGAGTAGATATGTATGTAAATGGAGTTGTCTTCGCCATGGTAATATGATCTTCAAAGGCTTGGACTACAGTCACTTTGCTACATTCTTTACATAAAATGTTTGTCTTGGCAAGTTTCTGCCAACAAAGTGCTGTGAGGGCCCAGTCCTGCTAATTGCCTTCTGATGGAGCCTTTATGCATTAAAAATGGACTTTACAATTAAAGTTGCATGGTCCTTAGACAGTCATGTTAATGTTCTACCATTTTGTTCATTTTCTACCTTTCTTTACCGAGGTAATCTACTGAGGAAGAGATCATTGGCTCTTAACTTTTCATGACCATTTGGTGTGTGTTAAATACAGGAGTCCATAGCAGCCGAGTAGGATAGCCAGGTTCCAGTCCAACATGGAAACCTGTATGTAGGCAGTCCACAGGGAGTCCTGAGTTTGAGGATCACTGCCTCTTTTTGTACCTTTTTTTTGTCTTTGCCATTAAAGCTGGTCAGCGTGTGCTGTGGACTAACTAAACAGGAGCTGTCATGGGCAAGAAGGCTGCACAGGCTTAGGGAGAGGTTTGCTGGGAGAGAGGATATGTAATGTCAAGAGCAAAGCAGGAAGAGAGTACATCAGTACCGTGCTATCAGCTTGTACTGCAAGCCCCACCACAGCACAAAATTCTCAGTGGAGTGGACCTACACCTCAAAAGAGATCGGAAAAGTGATAAAGAAGTGAACACACAGATTATTCTATTGCAGCTTTCTCTAGCCCCTCAGTCTAAAACCTTTTCTGTGTTCTGATACTTTCCTAATCTTGAGACTGTGGAAAATGGAAAGGAACTTCCTGCTACTGCCCTTAGCTCCTGTCCTGGTTTTCAAATAAGAGGTCACATATTGAGGGTTACCCAGGCTTCCAGCCCACTGGGTGCTTGCTTAGAGCATGATGCCTCAAACATTACCTGGAAGAACTGCGAGGGGGGAACAGTGGCATGAGATGGATGGAGACAGATGAATCACATGATTTTTTTTGTAGCTATCAGAGCTACAGTCTTACAAATACAGCAGCTTTTCATCAGAGGGTATTAATTGATATAGTCATAAGTAGTACTCTCTATTTGCCCTGGAAATTGAGAGTGAAGCCATTTATATCTGTTGAAATATAAACTGCTGTGACTGAGGGGAATGTTCTCAAAATCCCATTTCCCAGAATCAGCTGGCCCCAGTTTTTGCAGCTTGAATGTATATGGAATACTGTGGTTTATCCAGGCCTCAAACTAGTCTAGCTGTTTAAGGTAAAAACCAGAGTTGTACAACTGTTTAGAAGTTATAGTGAAATAGTGCTAAATTTATATCAAAAGATATTTAATAAAACCCCACAAAATATCATGAAGATGCCTGCCATGTGGATAATTTAGCATTTACGTTGTTGTGGGGTGTTCAGACATGGCTCTGAAACAGTTGCCTGTTTTACTCAAGTCAAGAATGCTGCAGACAATTGCAAGAATAGAGAGAATTTCAGCAAGGGGAGTGTGTTAATTATCCACACAAGATGGTCACATTCAGTGCTGTGTTTCATGTGTTTTCATATCTGCTGAAGCAAAGCAAGAGAAGTGTTGTGCTGGGGCAATGTGCATGCATGGCTTAGAGCTGAATAGATGTAAATGGTTAAAAAGGGGTTCTCTGCTAGAGAGGAGGAGGGGAAAGTAAGTGTGCATTCCCAAAAAAGTACATTCCCAAAATAAAAAGCTTACATCATGGACCTCTTCAGTTTTCCCACACTTCTTCCCTAATTATTGTCCTGCAGGACAGCTGATCTATTTCAAACAGGAAGCTGTTTACAGATAACACTTACAACTGTTTTGTCTGATTTGTTGAACTGTCAAAAAGAAAAAGACAACCTCTTTTCAAATTAAAAACTGTCAAACTTCTGTAAACAGCAGCAATGAGGTTCATCTGTGCAGTGTCCCTGCAGGCACAGAGCGTTGTGCAGTTCCCATTCTCTCAGCAGCCATAAGGTAAGAGACTTTTATGCTTTCACTCTGTAAAAATATGTAGAAGAAAAAGTCTGGGTATTTTTTAGGGAGCTGCTTTGTATATGGCAAAATATGATTGACAGTCCCCCAAATAGAAGGGAAAGGTAAAGGGAAAAAGAGCTCACTTGAGTCTGTTGGATAACATTGGACCTTTCTATTGAGAAGCACCCATGTGGGTTAGATCACTGAATGCCAGTTTAGTTTGGGAGGGGGTGTATTTAAAATGTACAAATGCCATTGGAGTAGCTCACTTTCCTTTTAGCAGGAAAGGACAAAACAGTGCATGAATTTTAACTTTTCCTACAGTTAAAACTTATTTTACTTCATTCTTAAGTTGTAATTCCTAGTAACAGACACAGGCAGTTGTCTGTTTTTCACTTTGAAAAGTGATCTTTTAATACACTGCAAAGCAGAGAATGAAGACTGGCATTGCAGAAGCGAAGGTCCAATAAGGGTTGGAATTACATCGCTGGATTATTAAAAGTAATCTTGGTGAAAACCAAATTGTGTAGGGAGTAGTACCATGCAGAAATGCTTAGTGAGATATAAGGGTGTATAATGATACAAAATCTTGGTCCAAGTGAGCAGGAATGAGTGAGAGTAAGTCATATTTTAGTAAGCAGCAGGGCACATGCCTGCTTTTCAGTCATGAGCTATGAAAAATAGGATTCATAATGGACTTGCAAGTTTCCATTCTGACCTCTGTGCATACATAATTGTAAATTTTGGAGGGGAATTGTTTTCTAGCAAAATCAAATCACTGTGGAGAATACCTAACTTTACTTGTCATACAGTGAAACGGAGCAACTGGACTGGAAATACTCTGACTTTCTGTATTGGTGTAAAACCAATACACTTTGATTCTTGGGTATTGAAATATTTTTAAAATGTTGCAAATGTAAAAACTGCTGCCCTATATTTTCCTCTCTGTAGCTGAGATCTTTGTATTTCATATCTATGTGAGTGTTTACATGGTCATGAACATTTAAGGCATTGTAGTAATCAGAAAATATAAAACAAACACTAATTTAAAGGTGACACAATGATACTATCCCTAAAATTTTAGTATATTACTGATGCAGCATGAATAAGGTGTGCCAGGGTTGTAGACAAGAAGGCTTCCTTCCAAGTTGAGTATTCATTTTAAAAATGTTTGAACTCTCTTTCATAAAATTCTTAGATGTATCTGTTAAAATGAAATTATTGTTTTAGTTAATACATGAAAGATAATGTGTAAGTTAAATTCATAGTCAAAATAGCATTTAAACATGGCATAGTCCTACAGTCAACAGAGAATTACTCTGTGGAAGCAGCAGAAATCTGTGCAATTTCTAATTGTATGCTATGTTCAAGGCTATTTTTTTCTGATTATTTTGAGTGATTTTACACTGGTTCTAAAGCTCTTTTTAGTCATCTCTAGGGCTGTCCAAGAATTCTTGAACCAGAATCCTTTTGAAGTAGGAAGACTTTTGGCAGAGCAGCTTTTTAAAGAAAAGTGTCAGTTTTCTGGGATAGTTCAGTTCTTTTGTCAAATTATTTTGGCTGAAAACCAGGAGAGTTTAGCCTAAAATATTCTCATGGCGTCTCTTGGGAAGTGTAGTTTGTGCTTTGCACTGCATTTCACTACTGGCTGAACTTCGTAGCTGAACCACACTTCCCGTAAGTCTGTGTGGTCAGGGTCTTGCTATTTTAATTTCCCTTGATGAAAGGAGTGTTAGGGTGTATCTTGGAAAAGTTAGTCTTATGAAAGAGGCACAGACTGGGCTCATAAGGCATCAGCTGGTTGATAACTAGTTGGCAGCTTCTTAAAATTTGAGTGTTTCCTTCTGGTTTGCACAAGCCACAGGCCATCCTGGTTTTCAGCCATGAGAGTAGGACCCTTCAAGAGAGTGTCAGCAGAAAGTTGAAAGCCTTTTGTTGTTTTTGGCCATGCAAGCACCTGTACGAGGGAGAGACTATTTAATAACATTTCTAAGGCTTTGTTAATACTTCTGCCAACTTTTGTGCTGAAAGTGTTCCATTTTATATATTTAGAACTGAAAAATGGAAAGGAGTATGGCTGGAAGTTAAGATTTTTTAAGAACTCTTAAGAGGAAAACAGCCTACTAGAAGCCTGACCCTTTAGAAAGAGGTGGTTTTGAAAATCCAGCAAGGTGTCATCTCACCCATCTAAGTGGCTCTTCATAAAAATGTAGTCCTGGGTCATTTGCCTATAGTTGTATAAGATATTAGTAGTCAAGAAAATAACAGAAGTTGGTCTGCTTGAGCACTTCATCAGTGCAACAGTCTCTTAATCCAAGGATCCCTAGCTTCTGAGAGTATTTGGATGCTGCCCCATGAAAACTTTATCAGAAGATTGGTTAGGAGGTCCATAGGGTGTCCTGGAGGCTAGGACAGAGCAGTATGACAAATGGTGAGGAGTTATAGGATTTACGTTAGTTTTCTTCTGCACTGAATCATAGAATGGTTTGGGTTGGAAGGGACTTTTGACAATCTAGTCCAACTGCACGTGAATGAAACATGGACATGAATAAATAGTTTCAGTGCTGCAAGCTGGATACCAGACTCCAAACCAAGAGCTGGCTATGCTTACATACAATATGGAGTGAGTGGAGGAGAGTTAGGGGCTGAAGACAGTGACTCACCACAGTCAGACAAGTGTGTGATGGCCACAGCAGCCATCTGAAAATTGCTTCTGAGAGGTGTTCCACAATTCTCTCTGCTGGATGTGGAAGTGGATCAATTCACCATCTTTAGTGCCAAATGCTGCCTGAACTAGAGTTCTGGAAGGTGGAAGCTTACCTTGAATTTGTGTGCTGAGTTGTTCTTTACGCATGGGGATTTTGAAAAATGGCTCTGACAAAAGTGTTTTCTACAGTTCTCTTTGAGAACCAGACTGCTGCTACCCAGCTGTCACATAAGCTGTTTTCTGGGGCCATTTACCTGGGAAGTAGGAGGTCTAAATGCAGCTCATTGCGCTGCTCCAAACCTCCACTTCCCATCTGCTGGAAAGGTGCCATTGTAACTAACCAACACAGTAATTTGGTGTGCTTGGTGGAGACTGAATGATTTTGGATGCATTTCCTTGACGGAAATGTGCTAGGTGGGAGAAGAGTGTCTTGTTATTCTCCTCAGGTGAGATGTTGACCATCTCTGGTCTGTGCAACAAGAAAAGCTTAGGCACCCAAGTTTTTCAGTAAAACCACAGGAACCTCCTACCTCTTAAGATGGCTGGATTGTTAGGAGATGGTTTTGGATGCTTTCTTTGAATCTGGGATGAGGCCACAGAGAGAGATTCAGAGGTAATGTTGCCAGTGTTGAACTTAAGCAGCTCTCACTTGGAGGTTTAGGGGTGAAAAATGGGAGAAAAGGATGAAGAGTGGAAAGAAAAACTGCTTCAGCTTTGGCTGTTTTTGAATAGGGGCTTTGAAGAATGAAGCTGTATCCATAGATGTGCTTAAGTTCCTGGTGCCTGTCATTGGTCTTAGGTATGGCTCTCTCTGTGATTATTTTCTTTTTGTCCTGTTTGCTAGTTGCAGAATAAGCATAAACAATAACAACAACAACCTTCAGATAGTACTCTAAGATTTTCTGTTTGAGTGATTTTCAGGCTTAGTTATGGACCACCCCAAAATCTCCTGTGATGGTGCTGATGATTTTAGGAAATACTGAAACTTGCTGACAGTAGGTATGCATTTATTCATCTTTAATGGACTCTTTAGAAATGGTCTATGGGCCTCCAAGAGACCACGGATGACATGTTGAATGCCAGGGTCAGTCTGCTCTTTGGAAGGACAAAATTATAAAAGTGATAGTATAATTTAAATTTTACTTATTTATAGAACTTTTTATTGTCATCAGAGAAAGTTTTGTAAGATATCTAATTTTTAGGAATTAAAACAAAGAACTTTAAAAATTTTGATATGAAAGAACCAGCACTGTTAGATGGCACAGTAATAATAGCCAATGAATTAAAAACACCAGACAAGAATCTAATGAAGGCCTAGCACAGGAAACAGAAAAAAAACAAAACCAAAAACCTTATTAAATAGGAAAAGAAAAATGTGTATCAATGAGCTTTGTCAGAATGGTGTTAATAAGAAAACAGGTCTCTGATGGCTCACTGGAGTGGAGTTATGTTCACGAAATGTTAAGGAAACAGATACTAAGAACATGTGGAAGAGCAAGAGAAGGACTGATGGTGCATGCTGAAGAGACTCCAGAGTGCTGGATCTGCCAGCAGCACCTACAGATGCACTTTTAGTGTTTCTCTCTAGCTGTGCAATGACCTTGCAGTTTAAAGCTAATGTAGAGATGAAGTGAGATGATGTAGTGATAGCCATGCTATGAGCTGCAGCTGAAAAAACTCTTTATTGGACGTTATCTTCCTTTGCTGTTTAGTATCTTTGTGAATTTGGTTTGTTCAGCCAGAAGAGAAGGTTTTGGGGTGGCCTAATTGCAGCCTTCCAGTACCTGAAGGGAACTTACAGGAAAGATGGAAAGGGACTTTTTTCAAAGGCCTGTAGTGACAGGACAGGGGGAAAGGGCTTCAAACTTAAATTAGATAGTAGAAAAATATTCTTTACTGTGAGGCAGTGGAACTGCATGCCCAGAGAAGTTGTGGATACACCATCCCTGGAAGTGTTCTAGTCCAGGTTGGAGCTCTGAGCAACCTGGTCTAGTGGAGGGTCCTTGCCCATGGCAAAGAGGTTGGAACCAGGCAATCTTTAAGTGCCCTTCCAACCCAGGCCATGATATCATATATGATATATATGATATGTCAGAATTGCCTTTTATGTAATTGTGTAGTGTCAAAAACTCTCTATTGTCGTTCTCTACTTTTATGACTGTTGTACAAAACCTACAGAGGAGCTTGGTGGGCAACTGGCCTCCAGCCATGGCCAAGCCACCAGGTCTGACAAACTGTCTCCTAAGCAACTCCATATTTAAACATGCATTTGCCTAGTTATGCTTAATGTACAAGTGATTGCATTCACACTGTTCCTTGATTTTAGGGAAGATGATATTAAACATTGCAGCTACAGTGACTGAGTACACGGACTTCCTGTAATGTATAGAACTGATGATGCCTCTGTATCTTTTTGACAACACTGAGTAACTGTGGCAAGTCTTGGTTTTGTTTTAATTGTTCCTTTTCTTAAGTGACCTGGCAGATATTGGGATTTCAGGTCAGTGTACTCTTTAACACCACTGAAGCCTCTTATTTTACTGGTAACTGCACAATCAGAACAGTAGCATTAGTTTTTGCTCCTATACATACCCTATAAATTCTGAGCAGACAAACGTGGAAGTTCAAGTGATCACTGCTCAGCTGTTCTGCAGCTTCTTAATTGGTGCACAGCTGCCCTCTGGTCATGTTCTACCTGTGTGAAAGGTACATCTGCTGCTATTGTTAGAGAATTTGCTGAGTACCAAAGCAGTGGAAATGCCAGTAGTTATCACTTAGCATAGCTTGTTATATTATTCCCTAGAAATGTACATTATTAACATACAGAAATCTCTCAGGGCAGTTAGTTAGATGGAAAGACTTCAATGAAAATTTTTCTAAGGGGGTTGTCATCCTCAAGAATTTTTTGGTAGCAGAAGCATCATGGTATACAGTTAAGGGAAGTAACACCTTCTTTATATGAATTCAGATAAACACCCTTGCTTGCAAATTGTGTTCTTCACATTCTGTTTACTTCTGAATTAATTTTTCAGATTTACAAAATGAGATGAGATTGTCAAAAGCATCTCAAACTGCATGCAGTCCCTTGTACTCCTTCTCAAATTTTAAAAATATTTGTCAACCAGTGCGTTGTACATGTTAAAGTATTTTGAGTGCACGTGTTGTGGCATGTGTAAGAGCTGCTCTGGGAGGTTTTGTCACTGAAAGATATTTCTGCTGGGTTCCTTTAGGCAATAGCTTTTACATTGGATTATGACTATTGCCAATGATATGGACTGATTAGTGAGTCTGCTGTAGCATACTAGTGTAAGTATACTTTGACTTCTGAGAACTTTGTTAATGTCTAGAATTGAGTGCCTTTGTGTGTGCTTCAACTAAGTCACATCAGATGCATAGAAACCTGTTTATTTTCCCACGGCATTTTGTTTCTACAACCATTTCTGTGTACCAGCCAACCATATATTTTCTATTAATGTGGGCAGCTGTTTTGATAAATTCCCCTTTCTTTTGCCTTCTTTACCTTATCTGTATTTGGAAAGGGGTGTCAGAGCTCTAAGAATAAAAGGACATTGGGTAGTACTGTTGCTATCAAGATGACCTGTCACTTGTCCAGTGAAGACATTATAGAATCATAGAATGGCCTGGATTGGAATGGACCTTTACAATAATCTGGTTCCAACCCCTCTGCCATGGACAGAGACATCTTCCACTAGACCAGGTTGCTCAAAACCTCATCCAATCTGGCCTTGAACACTTCCAGGGATGAGGCATCCACAGCTTCCCTGGGCAGCCTTGTTCCAGTGCCTCACCACTCTCACAGTAAAGAATATCTTCTCAGTATCTAATCTAAAGCTACTTTCAATTTGAACCCATTCACTGTAGTCCTGTTACTATATGCTCTTGTAAAAAGTCTTTCCACATCTTTCTTTTAGACTTCCTTTAGGTACTGGAAGGCTGCAATTAGGTGACTCTAGGAATCTTAAATATGTCAGCCTTTCCTTGTAGGAAAGGTGCTCCATCCCTCTGATCATCTTTGCAGCCTCCTCTGGCCTCGCTGCAACAGGTCCATGTCCTTCCTGTGCTGGGGACCCCAGGGCTGGATGCAGTACTGCAGGTGGGGTCTCAGCAGGGCAGAGCAGAGGGGCAGAATCCCCTCCCCACGCTGCCTCTGACGCAGCCCAGGACACGTTTGGCTCTCCAGGCTGCGAGGGCACATGGCTGGGTCATGTCCGGCCTTCACTCACCAGCACCCCCAAGTCCTTCTCAGCAGGGCCGCTCTGGATCTGTTCACCCCAGCCTGTGCTGATACTGGGGGCTGCCCCAACCCAGGTGCAGCACCTTGCACTTGGTCTTGTTAAACTGCATAAGATTCCCATGGGCCACTTCTCCAGCTGGTCTAGGTCCCTCTGAGTTGCATCCTGTCCTTCAGGAGTGTCACTGCACCACAGCTTGGTGTCATCTGCAAATTTGCTGAGGGTATACTCAATCCCTTCATCCATGTTACTAATTATGATATTAATTACATTGGTTCCCATACAGACCCCTGAGGGACATGACATCACTGATGTCCATCAGGACACTGTGCTGTTGACCACCACCCTCAAGATGTGATTGTCCAACCACTTTCTTGTCGATCTAACACTCCATCCATCAAATCCATATCTCTCCAATTTAGAGAGAAGATATTGTGGGGCACCACATCAAAGGCTTTACAGAAGGCAAGATAAATGACATCTGTAGCCCTTCCCTTGTTCACTGATGTAGTCATGTGTAGAATCACATAGGATCACATGTAGAGTGTTAGTTGGTCTTTCAGCCTGAAAGTAAAAATAACCTTTTGTTGAAATATCATTGACACTGCCTCAGTTCAAATGCAAGATTTTGATCATGAAAATGTACCACAGTGTTTTGTTATATTGAGGATATCACTACAAGAAATATGTCCTTGTCATTTGAGGATAATACTCTTGGATCCTTTCCATAACTCTTGGTGGCTTGCATGCTATTACAAAATGCCTGATGTTATGTTTCCTATGTTCTGTATCTTTTGCTGGTTATTATTTTCCATTGCAGCCTAGTATTTTGCCATATCTTTCCTTCTTTTAAAATGTTCCCACTCTCATTATGTGCTGGGTTGTTTTTTGGTTTTGGTGGGTTTTTTTGGTGGGTTTACTTGTAGGTTGTTTGTTTGTTTTGTTGTTATTTTTGTGTGTGTGTTTTTGTTTTTGTTTGTTTCTTTGGGTTGGTTTTGTGGTTTTGTTGTTTGTTTATTTGTTTGTTTTTCTGGTAATTTAGTCCCTTGATTTCTTTCTCTTATGTATCTTCCTGCTTTCTGTATGCTGCTGGCATGCAATGGCACAGTTTTGTAACACACTGAAGGCCATCTCAGCTGCTGCCAAGGGCATTCCTTTCCTTGGCTGGCATCATTTTTCACAGGAATTATGGCCATTTTATCCTTGCCAGGAACCAAGGAACTAAATCAACTGAAAAACATTACAAGCAGAGGAATATCCTCCTGCTGGAATAGCAGCCTGTGCTAGCTGGGATCAGCTGGCCGTTGGTGACAGCGCAGAGAAGGGGAGGCTAATGTGTGACTGCAGCAGGAAGCCAGGCTGCTGTTAACCCTCCTGTAGACTGACCTAGCTAATTAGCAGTGATGGGACACCTCTCACCTAATTTCACATACCTGCAAGGCTGAACTAGTGATGCTCAGCAATGAATAGGTACCTCCAGAGTCAGTTACCAGTTCTGTTCTGTGTTGGGATGAAAAAAATCCTGCTGCCAAGGTGCTTTTTTCTGACTTGGTTACACAGAGTGCTCAGGTTGATTTTTCTCAGACTGACCACCTAAGCCAGAACAGTTAAATCCCCTCCAAGGGTCTGTTTAAAACTCACCTCTGCTAGCTTGAGGTCTGGACCTAAGCAGAGTTGTCCTGATAAACAGGCATCTGCTAATGGCAGCTGTGCTCTGTCTTGTGGTTCATTTTTGAGGTGTCATACTTGAAGCATTGGGAAGAACTGGGCAGCAGTTCAAGTGGCTTCCCTTTATTCTTAGAACCTCCTTTAACTGTAGTTGTCACTTATCTAATGTGTGAGAAAAGGGGATCAAAAGCTGTTTCAGATTTTTCTTGTTTTTTCTTCTCAATGAGGAGAGGATATTGTGGAGTAGGATATTGTGACAACCAAAAGCAAACCTTTTTCCTGTCCCCTTGCCCTCTGGGATGGTGCCATTGCTCCTTTGTCCTTCTCTGCTACTCTCCCCTGGCCAGACCTCTAATTTTTCCCTTTTGCTCTATGTCCACTAGTAGTCTATATCCTATGGCTTGTCATTTGTTTTTATTCTTCCTTTAATCTCATAAACTGTTTTTCATAGATTTTGGCTTCTCTCTGGATATTCCTGACCTGTCCCTGTGTTTTTACATGATCAGTTGTGGGACACAGAAATCAGAAATCAGAAAACTCATGAGCCGGCTTTGTCATCAGGCTTCTTCTCTGCTTCCTTTCATCCTTTAATGTAGCATGCCTGAGTGTAGTCTAATTTCATCTGTTGTGTCCATCCAATGTGAGCAATTACTCTCTTGGGGAGCTGGAACTGTGTGTTTTAATCCTTTTAAGTCGAGGATCTTCCATAGTTGTTACTTCCCACCTTTTGGATCAATACTTGAATGGCATTTCTGTTGTGCAAAAGGCAGGTGCCACTGCTGGCATGGCTGGGATGATTGGATGGGGCCTTGATAGACTTTTCTGCCTCTTCTCTACACCTCCCAGAATGGAGCTGCAGGACCCCAGGGTGAGTTTGCCTTTTCAGCCTGTCCAGTCCCCCCAAGAAGACAATGGTCAGGCCCACCTAGGAAAACTTCCAAACACCTCAAGAGTGAAAATGTGTTGCAAAGTGTAAGTTGAGTGGGCATAATATTGCAGAGATACCCCAACTTCTGCATCTAGTCCTAAGCCTCTGTGGAGGGGAAGGGCTGAAAAGCAATGCCTTAAAGCTTCATAAATAAAATTACAAATGCATATGTTCATATTATGTATTTATTAATGTACAGAAATGTTCCCCTGCAGCATTCTCCACATCATTCACTGATTCTTGGTGAATCCTTGGATTTTTATTTCCTACAGATAGCTGTGTGGGGATTGCATGAAGTTCTCATGTAAATGCTTTATAGGCAATGGAATGAACTGAGACATTTTAGACCCCTGTTTTAGAAGAACTGATAGTTAAATTAGAACCCTGTACACTAATTTGTTTGTTTGTTTATTTGTGATTGAGAATACAAACATTTTGATCTGACATATAACAATGATGGCACCCAAGATCACAAACTATTTTTGTAAAATATAGCTGAAGGCAGAAGAGATCTTGTAATCTAGTAGAGACTTTGATTGAAACATTGCATGAGAAATTCTGTTTAGTATTTCTAGTCATCTCTGACCACCAATTTACATAAAACCAAAAATATACTATGGATTATTCTGCAAATAATCCATAGATTGTCTAAAAATCCATAGAGAAGTATTGTGAAAAATTTGGCACTCAGGTCCCATCTCCCTCCAGTTAAAAGTTTTGAAAACTTGCCCCTTTCTGGCACTACTTTATCTCACCCTTGATGAAGTCTTGTTTTTACACTTTCAGTACAGATGACAGTAAGTTAATTCTAACGTGAACTCACTGACTTCAGCAGAGCAACATCAGGATGAAATTTGTCCCAATTTTTAAAAACATTCTTGATGAAAAATGAGACTACTATACCTATATCTGATAAGGGCATCTATGTTGACAAGCTAATCATACCTTACACCTCACAAACATTGTCTGAGGAAATGGCTCTATTATGCCAGTATTAAGTGTACTTTAGGGAGTAACCAAGGACTTACTATCAGTTTGCTTTTTAGGTAAAGCTAGCTTCCCATCAGCTTAGACTCACTCTTTTGTCCTCTACAGCAAACCTCACTGTTCTTCAGTGTCATCAGGAGATGAAATGTGTTATGTCTCTGCTTTATGCTACTCCATGCTCCATAGATTTCACAGAGACTTGGTAACCATGGCAGTTATGGTCCTCGTTTTTGCAATTCTACAGTATTAATACATAGGGATTTTTTTCAGTCTTTCAAGTCCATTGCTTTAACCTTTAAATCAACACGTAGGATTTAACTTGAGAGCATTGCAGTGTTATGATAATGATCAACCAATGCTTAAGCATCTTTGTAATTGATTCTGATTTTTATAGTCTAGCTAAATGGCAAACATTTGATTACTCAAGGTAATGTGCAAGGGAACTGAGAGGACAAATGAGAAAATGCTTAGATAAAGTTAAAGAATAGCTACACAAAACAACTGTAGGTTAGGAAGATTAATAAGGGTGTAATGGAGAAAGATGAGGCCAGTGACACAGGTTTCGTCTCCAATGTGAAAGGCTTCTTCCCCAGGGAATGATCCACATCCCTTGGGCCAAGGGGTGAAGCGCAGCTTGTGTCAACAGCACTGGAGGCTTGTCCCTTCTGCTTCTCCTCGCTTCCCCCAGAAACGTGTCCCTGCTCTGATGTGGGTGCTGCTGGTAGCCCTGGGACTTAATTTTTTTTTTTGGTCTTTTATCTGTTCAAGGTGTTTGAAATAGCATGGGGACGGTGTCACAGCCTGCTGTTTTGTGGGTATGGGGTTTGTTGTTTTTTTTTTTTTTTTTTTTTTTTTTTTTTTTTTTTGTGGGCATGTGTTGTATCTCCTAGAATTCAGCTTAGGGCCTGCAGTTGGCTTGAAGATACAGGAGCTGCCAGAGAGTTCTGCCAGGGAGGTGTTGAGATGTGGATGACAAGGACTTGAAAAGTCAGGGAGTGAAAACTGTTGAAAGTTTTTGCTGTGTCTGTAGTGCTGACTCAAACCAGCTTGGGCAAGTCACTCACCAAATGTGGCTGTGGCTCTGCAGATTTGTGTAGCAGAAGCATACTCAATTCAGAATATAGATAATTCAGCTCAGATACCTGAGAATTAAGTATAATTTTAAAAATAACAGCAAAAAAAAAAAAATCATAGTGTGAAAACTACTCAATGAAATAAAACCAGCTCAAAGATGAGTCCTATAGGATTATACAGAGGATTACAGTTACTCTGTAGCTATTGGCTGGCTGAGCATTAATGCCAGCAAGCATCACTTGTCTTCTGCATTTTTCATCCATTTAGTTTCAGCTTGGCAGATCATCTGTGTTGTTTCTTCTAAGTCCAAAATAATGGGATAGAATTAGCCACTGGCACTTTTGGAGCCACTGGTAGATACAGGGACTTCATGCATGAGGCATTAGCTGGCTCAAGTCATCTCCAAGCTCTCCATCCCCCCAGAGCTGGGAGAAAGTGTGGGAACTCAATGAGTGCCAGCTGGCCTGGTTGGTCCTGCAGCAGCTTTGAGCAAGCCTGTGGGGCCTTTGGGATTCTCCAGTGACTTCTCAAAGACTTGTCATTTGAAGCTTGGCTTGAGAAACCTCTTCTCTTTTGGTGACTGTGGCAGATTTCCTAAAGCTGAGAGGTCTCAAAACTTGTTTTGAAATTACTGTGTTGGTTGCATTGATATGTTTTCATTTCTGATGGAAATTGAGGCACTTAATTAATTTTTATTTTTAAGTAAGTGCTGCCTTTTTCTTCTATTTTTTTCCAATATTTTCAGCTTTCACTAATTTAATGGCCACTGTTAATGGCCATAAATTTTACTTTTGACCCCTACATAGGCAGTGAGAAAATATTCATACTTTTACAAGTGCTGAACACATTTAGGTTCCTCTCTAGCATTGATTTTACCAGTGCTGCAGATACTCCAAATACCAGGGCCAAAACAGTGGTTTGAAAAAACAGCTTGGTCCTCCTTTATCTGAGGACCAGTTTCAGTGAGATTTAGTTTTCTTAAATGACTTTATGCATCTAGGTCTGAAAGGGCTTGAAAGCAGGTCAGAAAGGCAAGAAATTTTCTAGTATTTTAAAGTGAAAGTGTCTGCTGGACCACATACCTGGAGATCAAACTGTTATTTCAATCACAGAAAGAAATTTTAGCTGCAGAAGGTTTCTTTTGAAATCAGGGAGAAAATGATATACAAAGTGCTTTTGGCTTGATTTCTACTATTAATGTGTCCCTTTACTGCAACCACAGATTCTAGAGAGTTTTTAACGTGCAACCTCCTCAGAGATTCTTTCTGTTAGTGCCTCTTCTCAGATCAAGGTATTTCCCCGAGTATTCTTATGGATCTGGGTGTTGTTACCTGAATGACCTTAAAGAAGCTTCTTTTTCTAGAACAAGTCCATTTCCTCTGTGAGTTGAGTTAACATGTGGTAGGGTGGTGTTGTATCCCCTCTGTCTCTGAGACAAGTAAGCGCAGCAGCAGACAGCAGAGAATGTGCTGAAGCTTTGTTGGAGATTTTGTTTTCCCCAGAAAATCCTTCATATGTAGCTGCTGAGGAGAGCCAAGAAACAGCCTTGACAGTTCTCTGCTGCTCGATGTCTGTCTCATCTCTGAGCTGTGTAGGAGTTTGCAAAGGCAGATTAATATTTAACATACCTGGAGCCTTTGATCTTTCAGTTGGAGTCTGGATACATCTAAATCCTCATAAACTGCAGACAGAGGAGATGATGTTGCCTTTTGTTCACTTATGCAGAGACAGGAGCACCACTGTAATTTCAATTTCTTCTTCCATCTCAGGCCATTTCATTCCACTCTCCAATTTGTCCATCAAGAATCCTTATCACCAGTCTGCCAGGTGCTCATACTGAAACTGCCTAATTTCCAGGCTTTCAGCTGGGTATCTGAACCACTTGGCTAGAAAGCCTCTTTGTATGATGTTCTGAATCCTAAAGTGCTCTCACTACATAAAAAAGGTGGGATATGCTGCCTAGGATGTCCTGCAGGCTGGTGATTGGGTGCTCTCCTGGGGTGTAGGTGGGTCCTGCAGGCTAAGGCAGGTAGGAGCCACATCCTCTTGTTGCTCAGACGGCAAACCCTGTCTCTCAGGGGTGCCTGCTGCTGAAAGTGTCTGAAAGAGACTTCCAGGCACATCCTCCTGGCGGGCTGAGGCAACCACAGCCTTCCTCCATAAAGGAGTGCTGGTCCCTCATTTGGCACTGCGAATCATGTTCCTTCCAGGGACCCCTTCATTTTGCAGTCAAGCAGCATTGACTATTTAAATGCCAACACTGGCCTTAGAAACCTTTGAAGATCTGGAAAAGCACCCTTTTCCTCAACCTTTTTTATTGACTAGTTCTTGTTGTTCCCTCTTGTTTGCTACCTGTTGTGAGTCAAGAACAGAAAAAAGAGGCAGGACTGTCCAAATTCCTTGTACCCTGGGGTTAGGAATCTTCTTCAGCGGAGATGTAGCAAGATTCAAGCTTAAAGTTTCTGAAGTAATTTTAGTATGCTCATGAGGATCTTTTGGAGAAAAGTGTTCTCACAGAGATTGATACTTCAAAACTATCTCAAGACTGTGGTCAAATAGTTTGCATAGCCTTAGAAAATAGCTGTAAAGTAGCTGATGACTTGACCTGGTTTCTAGTACTTGTGGCTGGCCCTGTACACAGGCAAGGGAGGCTGTAGCCCAGAAAATCAGAGTTCAGCAACGCAGCAAATGTTTTCCTGCTGGTTTTGTCTGTCAGAGCACTGGGGATCTGGCTTGGTTGCTGCTTCTCCATGGCATCCAAATTTCCATTACTTTTCCTTTTCCTCCCTGACTATTGCAGTTCTTTAGGACCACCTTTATCACAGAATCGTGGAAAGGCTTCAGTTGGAAGGGACCTTAAAGATTTTCTAATTCCAACCCTGCTGCCATGGGCAGGGCATCTTCTACTGGACCAGATTGTGCAGGATCCTGTGCAATCTGGCTTTGAACACTTCCTGGGATGGGACATTAAGTTTTATGGGAAACCTGTTCTACCTAATCTAAATATCTCCTCTTTCAGTTTAAAGCCATTCTTCCTTATCCTATCACTCTCTGTGTAAAAAGCCACTCTCTTTTTTTATAAGCCTGCTTTAAGTACCAGAAGGCCCCCATGATGTTTCCCCTGTGAATTCTTTTCTCCATGATGCCTAGAGAGGCTGACTTAGAACAGAGACTAGACAGAGTTAAAGGAATAAAGTAGATATTTATTAAAAGGCTTTTAAAGGATTTATCTTGGGTAGTATAAGAGCCTGGCTGGGGTTCTGCTCAAGATGGACAACTGGTTATGAGTTTTTGCACTTTTATAAGTTTTGGTTTATTTATATATTTGGGTTGACTTTCTAATTACAGTTTTTGGTTATGAAGTCCTATTCTCTTGGTTTTCTCTCTTTAATTTGCTGTTATTTATGCTTTTTGGATCTGAGGCTGCAACAGTTGTCTTTAGTTCTTAATCTGGAAAAGGATTATTTTGTCTAACTACCTTGTGAAGTGAATTTACTAGCAGTTAATATGAAGTTCAGAGTCACACACTAAGGCTGTACAGAGTCTGAAAAACGGGAAAGCTAAAACTAAAGACATCATCCAGGCTGAACAGCCACAACTCGCTCAGCCTGTTTTTGTAGGAAAGGTGGTGATCCTCTGGACACATTTTAATAGATCCATGCATGGCTTTGTGATGTGCCTTCTCCTCTAGCTCCTGTTCCTCATCCTTGAGTGGCAAAAGTCAATTTTGCCCTGTACTCTTGAGAAGCCTCAAGTGATAATTGCTGCAATTGTGACAAAACTTATCATGGCCTAAATATTTGAGCAGCAGTTCCACCATCTCCTAGGTATTCTTTCTGGTTGGCAAAGCTTGTCTATGAAGTAGCTTGTGCCTGACCCATTATAGGACTGCATGGCAGGTTGTGGAAATCCTCAGATAGTCCCTGTTCCTCCCTTGCCCCATGGGAAAATTACCCAGCATTACCTTTTCCCTAGGGTTTCCTGCCCTACTGTAGCCCATTAGACTATGACTGCATTGAGATCTCTTGACTCAAGAGCTCTTCCCAGCTCTAAGCATAGATGTCATCTTTTAAGGTGTGGTCCTCCAGCTGCAGGTCTCTCTCCTTTGGAAAGAAACCTGGGGAAAAGATTTGGGTCAAAAGGGACTCATAGCGCATACGAGTCTTTTCACCAGAGCTGGATGATCAGTAAGAACTTAGGGGTGTATTGTGGCATCGCCCTGTCCCTCAATGTGGATGTAGCAACAGATGGTGTAGCAAGGGGGTTGTGAGGCAGAGAAACCTGGTCTGTAACTCTTGCAATGCCCTCCACACATGAGGAAGGAGACAAATTCTGCTCCCATCAGATTCCCTTGCTATGGTCTCCTAGGGGATAATGGAAGCACAAATTGGACAGTAATTCAGAGGGACAATTTATTCCCCCAAATCCAAAATCATCTACTTGGCCTTGCTGCTAAGACATCTGTTATGCCAGTTAATACCTTCAGGCCATCCCAAAAATAACAGTTCTGCTCTCCTAGATCCCCAATATGTTGAGGCATACAGACCCACATACTGGTCCCACACCTGTGCCTACTTGACTTATTTTTTAAGAGATTCACGGAGTGGAAATTAATATAGCCCAAACTTCTTGCTCTGGATGAAAAATGCATATGCCCTTATGGTGGCTATAAAAGATGATAAAAAACCTGTTATGACTTTCAGCTTATTTGTGTACTACTGAGCTCTGGTTAAGGACAGACCGGAAAAACATATCAGAAATACATAAATAACACTTTTGTCAAAGTATTTTTACAGGCCTCCTAAATACTGGGTTTTTACAGTCCTTTCACACAAACTCCATTTCTTTTTGGTTGTTTACTGGGACATCTCTTCACAGCGTAATTTCAGGCAAGCCATTTCACTTGTCAGCTTAGACTAGGATATGTTTCAAAGGTGATTCTCTTCAGGAGTTATTGAAGACTCTGATTCAACTTTATTGAATGATACAGTGAAATATTACCTGCCTTCCCCCCTCAATGACTTATATGAGGGCTATTGTATCAGACAATTTGCCTGGGCACAATTCCAGTGCTCAGGTAGATGGGAAGTGAATTTTCAGGCCTTTGAGTTGGTCTCATCTGTTACTGAATTGCCTTTTTAGAGCAGTATCCACTCTAACGGGAACTTAGTACTGACAACTTTCAGGCAAGGCCAGGTGGCCAAGAAGGCCAATGATGTTCTGCCCTTTATCAGCAATGGTGTGGCCAGCAGGACCAGGGCAGGGATTTTCCCCTGTACTTGGCCCTGGTGAGTTTACACCTCAAATCCTGTTTTCGGTTCTGGGCCCCTCACTGCAAGAAGGACCTGGAGGTGCTGGAGTATGTCCAGAGACGGGCAACAGAGCTGGTGAAGAGTCTGGAGCAGAAGTCCTGTGAGGAGTGGGGTTTAGCCTGGAGAAAAGGAGGCACAGGGGTGACCTTATTGCTCTTTACAATTACTTGAGAGGAGGTTGCAGCCAGGATAGAGATGGTCTTTTTTCCCAGATTACAAAAAATAGGACAAGAGGAAATGGCCTCAAGTTGTGCAAGAGGGAGTTTAGATTGTATATTAGGAAAAAAATACTTCATGGAAAGGGTTGTCAAGCACTGGAACAGACTGCCCAGGGGAGTGATTGAGTCACCATCCCTGGACATATTTCAGACATGTAGATGTGGTACTTGGGGACATGGCTTAGTGGCAGATTTGGCAGTCCTGGGTTGGCTGATGATCTTAGAGGTCTTTTCCATCCTAAGCAATTCTGTGATTCTAAGCCTATATGCTGCATTATCTCCTTTTACCTTTCCAGATAGCTGCCTCCAGTGAGAAATCATGAACACAGAATTGTCTATTGTTTAAGATCCTTCTTGTTTAATTAAATTTCTCCTGAGCTTTATACCATCAAGTCTAACAGCAAAAAAAAAAAACAAAAAAAAACAGCTAAATGTGCTGCTGCCTGTTTCATGTGTGTCTGAGGATCAGATAACCTGCTTGGAGGAACTACATGTGTGCTTCTCATGCTGTGTGGGTTATGGCACACAAATATATATTGTGTTTGTAGTGGGATGCTTCATGGGTTTAGAAACTGTTGAAAGCCTTTGGAATTCTTACAACTGTTTATTCATTCTTTTGTTTAGGAGTCAGTGACCTGTAAGTGCTCATTATGAAGAGAGATCTGGTTTTCTTGGTGACTCTAATTAGCCTTGCCTTCCTGTCACTGCTAAGATCTGGATATCCTCAACACATTGCAGAGGAGTCCTGCTCTGTTCAGATTCTTGTTCCAGGCCTCAAAGGTAATGTGAAAGCCTACTCCATTATTCAAATATTAAACTTTTTGTTCTAACAGGCTCATTTGCGTAACTGACAGTTTTAACAGAGACAAAGAAGGTGCCTCTCAGTTGTCCTCTTATTTGCTCCTGTTTATAGCCTCCTTAAAAATGGAGTTTTAAGGTCCATAAGGTGAAATTAAATGGTTCAGAGAATGCATGCCATTTTCCCAGATTTGCTCGTGGTCACTAGTACTTGTTACTCTTATACATTGCCTGCTTGCTCTCTCTGTGTTTATACTGAGCAGTGGTACACATACACCAAAAACTGTAACATCAGGCCCTACTTTATACCTGGTGAGGTTTTCTTTTCCATTTTGCAATGTAATAGGAATTATTTTGAGTTTTCTTGTCTTTTGTCTTCTTTTGATTTTTTAAAAGCTTGAATACCTCTTAGAAGAAAGCAAACATGAGTAAGGTTTTTGACATTTCTATAGTTTTTTTTTGAAAAAGGCAACATTTTTACAGAACATGCACCCAAACTCTTGTCCAAAGAAGGTGGTATAATAAATGATTGATATTTTCATAGGAAAAAATATACCTTGCATAAGAAATCAACCACTGGGAAGAATTAGCATTTTAAAGCAACGACATCCATTATGGTTGTTGAAATCCCAGCCCTGTTTAGTCAATAACAATAATTCCCCTTGTGGAGGCTATGATATTTCTGTTGAAATATAACACTTTTGAACATCAGCAATTAAAAAAAAAAAGCATTGTGTAAGAACCACACAACAAACCTTTCAGGTTTTTTTTGTAATTATGCCTTCTAGTGTCACAAAACCCACCTAACCACAGCTGCTGCCATTAATCTTATCTGTACAAATCTGGGCTTTCCCGAGTTGCCTGAGAGCCACAGTAGGGACTGCAGGCATTGCATCTTCTGGTTAACTGATTGGGAAGGGTGAGGCTCAGCTCTGTTCTGCAGCTGTTCACACAGCTAAATTGTGAGCCCAGCTTGGCCACGGGTTTGGCTGGGTGTAAACTGTCCTCTCCAGGCATTGTCAAATTTGTGTGTGGCTGTCCCCTGCTTGAGGCAAGAGAGCTGGGCTACAGGGATGCAGGCTGTGCTTAGCCAATTGGCTTTAAGAATGTGTTTATTTCTTAATATTTATTATTGTTTTGTCTATTATTATTAATTATTATTATTATTATTATTATTATTATTATTATTATTATTATTATTATTATTATTATTATTAATACAGCTTTGGATGCCTGAACTCAGCCAAAAGCTGTTCTTTACTATTTACTTCAATAAGTGGCTTTTGATCTTAATAATATGTAGACTTTCTGCAGATGTTCTAGTTAGAGAGAACAACACTATGTCCAGGACTTCTGAGGTTTGACTAAGACTTGAGTAAAGTTGTTTAATTTGTTTGATATATTTACTGTGTAAAAGGCATGGGATAGTGCTCTTAATGTGACTTACAGAGGAGAACACACCCAAGTTAAATATATGTTATCAAAATTTGCATGAAAGATCAGTCAAAGGGTCAGATTCCACAGCCCTAAGCTTTGAAAATATTTTTCATATCAAAGAACTTGACAGGATGAGTTTTATGACTTCTTTGCATTGATTTTCTTTTTTTTAATAATTAGTCAAAATTAGCATTTATGATTCCCATTGTAATGCAATAATAATAAAATGATGATTATTAACATTATTATTATGATGTGCAGCAAAGGTTTTTAAAGTGTGTAAACTGTGCAGGACCCTTTGGCAGATGACAATACTGAGCCTGGAAACCAGACAGAGGCCTGAAAACCACTGTGTGGTTAATGATTTCACTCAGTTTCATAAGATATAAGCCTTGCAAAATTGAGAGAGATTGATGTACACATTCAGTGAAGCACAAAATGACCTGATACAGACCTAGTTAATGTGAAATCCCTAAAAAGCTGTCAATGCTCCAGCTATGCTGTTGGGGGACTGGCTCAGAGAGGTGGTGAGATATTCCTGTCCCCCACTGGCACAACTCCAACCCATTTCACTGGCCAAGGCTTCCTTTAAACTGAGCACACATGTAGCCACGTGCCCAAATTTCAGCTGCCATGCAGCAGGATTTGCTCACTGCAGCTTTTAGATCTGCATCATCTCCTCCTCCTTCCCTGGGCTGCCAGCAACATCTCCAGTGGTGGAGAAATAGAGTGCCACACTGCTGCTGGGCATGGCTCAGTCAGAATCTGGGAAAACCCGGTACAGGGTAAAAATGCAAGCGATTAGGGAGACCATGGGATAAGTGAATGGCAGAGAATAGACACTTAAGAGGTGGTGCAAAAAGAGAAGCCCAAATGGGGTGATGAAGGACAAAGTCATCAGGGAAGCATAAAGGAGGAATTTTGGAAGAACAGAAAGAGATAATAGGGAAAAACAAAGGAAGAAGAGCTCAAAAATGAGACTGAGTGGAGAGACTGGAAACTAAACAAATGTAGAATGACACAAAATCAATTAAGATCCCACAGAGTAAAAGAGAAAATTAGAAGGGGCATGAGATGAGAATGGAAGTGGAAATAGATGAGGAAGAAAGCTGCTAAAGACACCAAGAATAGTAAAAGCACATATGAGATTAAAGTCAGCAGTTTAGGTCTTAGGGACAGGTTTTGGTGGTTTGTGGGATTTTTTTTTTTTTTTTTTTTTTTGGGGGGGGGGTTGGTTTTGTTTGGTTTGATTGGTTGGTTTTGGGGTTTCTGTATGTTTGGGGTATTTTTGTTTTGGTTTGATTTTTTGGTGGATTTTTTTGCTTGTTTGTTTTTTTTGTAGTCATTTTGGTGGGGTTCTTTTAGGGGGGCAGGTTTTGGTGGGTTGGTTATTTTTTTAACTCGAGTATAAAGGAGTAAGATGAAAAGCGTAAGGGAAAAAACATGGCTCTGACAATGCAGATAGCAGACTGAACCATGTTTTAGAAAGCCAGCAATATTAATAATAAGAAAAGTGTGCTGCGTGTGAAAAAGCAATGGATGATGAAGCCTCACTGCACAGCTCACTCATATTCTTCCTAAAGTCCAGTTTATTTTGACAGGCACATGAAATTGAAGTTACTACTATTGTGGAGAAAAAATAACACAGAACAGCCCTTCAAAGCTTAAATTCTCAGCTTGTCATCTTGCTTTGTCTCCCTTCTAGAGTCTAAAGCAGGAGATGTCTTAATAGTCTCAATGCTGTTCAAAACATAAAAAAGTTAATGCTACGTTAGAAAACCCAATTTTTTTACATCCACACTTGAGACACCAACTCACATGGGGAATATGAGTAATAGAAAGAAGTTATCACCAGACAGGAATGCTTAATAGCTCACATAGTTTGGCAGGGCTAAATTTCTTTTAGGAGTATGGGGCACCTCAGCACTGTGGAGCCCTACTAACTACATCTCACCCTGTCTCAGCTGTGTAGACAAGGCTGCATTGTGCTGACAAATAAAGTACTGTTGCCTGCAGTGGGGCTGGAGCAAATATGCAGGAAGGATGGAGAGAAAACTGAGCATGAGGTGCAAGTGCTAAGGAACTGTGGCTGGTGGAAGAGGCCACAACAGACCAGTCAGGTAGGGACCATAATGCACAGATCCCAACCTCCTGCTCTGAAGGGACTTGGTTGTAGATCGAGGGACGGGAGACCAGAAAGGAGGCACAGGGGTGTCTTTCTTTGTTTCATGAATCAAGAAGTTAAACATTATTCCTTATTGGTGAAAAATTAAATTGTTTGAAATATCTTGACAGAAAACTGTTTTGTTGCCCATGACACCTGCACAGGCTTTACTTCCTCAATTTGCACAATGATTAGGGTACAAACAGCAAGAATAGGGACTTACACAAGGCAAAGCTGTGCTGTACCACTGACCAGTCCCTCTTGGCTGAGGTCTTGCTCCTTAAAACAGCTGATAAGAAAAAAATGTCGACTAGTCTGTAGCTGGGCCTTTAATGGAGTAATCTCCTCCTGGAGAAAGTTTTTAAAACACCCACACTAAAGAATGCGGTGTCATCGTATTATAAGAATAAATGCAGGCAAGAGTAATGGCCTGAAGCAAGAGTGATCTGTTTTATTGATCCCTAATGCACAGCTTTCACTCTGAAGAACGTGTAAAGCAATAGGCTGTAATAGCCTGCTCTCAGCCTCCAGAGAGCAAGGAAAAATCATTGTCAGGATTTATCTTTGGGAAGCAAAGAACTCATAACCAGCCCTGAGGGGTGAAAGGCAATCATACAATGCCTATTGGTTACTTGATAATAAAAATGTGACGTTCCCAAATGTGCCAAATTATAGCCTGTTTCATACTAACAATATTATTCACTAGGGGTTATGTGAAGTTTGTCCTCATTAAGGTCAGAGAATGGCCTATTTTTGCATGTCTGCAGGCAGGGAAGATGGTCTGGAGCAGTCTGAAGAATGAAAATATAACAGATGGAGGGCTGAGTTCTGCTCACAGCCACCTAGGTCTACAATATAGGGAGAGATGGAAAGAGAGCTGGAGGCTGCATATTTGAAATGCGCCATGGTGTGACATGTTTTGACATGTCATCTCTGTGACTCTTCTCTGAACCACAGCTGTCAGCTATGCCAGAGAGCTGGGCTTGTGGGGTGCATGATAACCATTGACTTTCCTGCTGTAGTGCTCCCATCAGCTTCCTGGAGAGCAGCTAATGCTCACTCTCCTCCATGGAAATACAGTGTTGGGATATCATATGTGCTGTGCTAACTCTGGATCTTACATACCAGCACATTATTTTCTGTGGAAACCATAGAACTTTCTTCTCCTTCCTCATATAAATCCTGTTTTGTCAAGGTGGCTATATAAAGAATTCTGTAACCTTCTGTTTGTCAGATATTTTAATTTTATGTCAATGGCAGACTACAGTACTAGTGTGGCTGTAGTGGGCAAAACAAGCTAAGCATCCCCAAATTTTTAATGAAAGGCACCAGGGAGGCAAACACTTTTTACAGAAAGTGATGTTTAAATATGCTGAATATAATGATGCACCACAAGCTATGTGCATGTAAAAACACTACATAGTGGTTCATACATCAGAGATTAAAAAGCACATTATATATAACTCAGGATACAAAGTAGGGAGTTAATGCTTTCATGCTTTAAAATGATGGATGTCGCAGTGCCTTCTTATAGGTCACAAAAATGGCCTTTTTTTTTTTTCTTTTAATTTGAGGTCATAGTTAAGCCATTTTAACTTGAGATTTAAAGATGTTCTTAGCAG
This sequence comes from Anomalospiza imberbis, assembly GCF_031753505.1. Taxonomy (NCBI): domain Eukaryota; kingdom Metazoa; phylum Chordata; class Aves; order Passeriformes; family Viduidae; genus Anomalospiza; species Anomalospiza imberbis. Next base: position 18,329,941 of record NC_089683.1, on the reverse strand, counting down.
AGGCTTGGAAAGAGTTTGGTGAACACAGAAGTTTATGTGCTGAGTTGGGGTCTGATTCTGAATCTTCTGCTTAACTGAATTGTGCTGTTGGCTTTTTGAAGGTGAGTGATATAAGTAACATCCACAAAACTAGACCTGTTGTATGAGACTTCAGTAATGTATTGACAGGGTTTTCCAGTGTCTGCATCAATTGAAGAAAAATCTATTTTCTGTCCATCAAGTAAAGCTGTTAAATCAGATCACATCTACTTCTGTTTCTTTCACTGGAGAGAATGGCATTCTTGTCACGGCTGCTAACAGAAAACAGTCCTAGTTTAATAAGATTCTTCTTTTTGTTTACTTTTATAACAACAGGGGAGGCTGGAGAAAAAGGGGAGAAAGGTGCTCCAGGTCGTCCAGGCAGAGTTGGACCTCCAGGAGAAAAAGGTAACTTTGATAAAGAAGATATTTTGAAAGTCATTCCTGAGAAAATGCTGTTTTTTCTTATGAGATGATGAGGTGGGGGTCCTTGCTCCCTTAACTGGGTGACTAATTAATCATTGGCCATTTCTGTTTACTGCTGTTGTGGTTTAACCCCAGCCAACAGCTCAGCCCCACATAACCACTCATTCACATCCCCTGATTGGATGTGATTTGGATGGGGGAGAGAATCTGAAGGGTAAAGTGAGAAAAGCCATGGGTTGAGATAAAGACAGTTTAATAGGGAAAGTAAAGGCCACATGCACACCAGCAAAGCATAACAAGGAATTAATTCAATACTTCCCAAGGGCAGGCAGGTGTTCACCATCCCCAGGAGAGCAGAGCTCCACCACACATAATGTGACTTGGGAAGACAAATACCATCACTCCAAATGTTCCCCCATTCCTTCTTCTTCCCCCAGCTTTACATACTGAGCACAATGCCATACATTAGGAAATTTCCCTTGGGTCAGCTGGGGTCAGCTGTCCTGGCTGTGTTCCCTCCCAGCTTCTTGAGCACTCCCAGCCTCCTCACTGGTGGGGTGGTGACAAGCAGAAAATGCCTTAGTCCTGTGCAAGCACTGTTCAGCAATAATGAATGTTTCTGTGTTATCAACATTGCTTTGGTCACAAATCCCAAATATAGCACCCTCAGAGCTACAATGATAAATATAACATAATTTAATTTAGCCAAAACAAGTACAACTATATGCAGTCATTTGTAGACTAAGTATTACCTTCTGGTTAAAAAATATATATTTTGGAAATAAAAAAATCATAATGTCTCCTTCATAATTGCCTTCTGCAAATGAAAACCTCATATTAGATCAGAGGGGAAAAATTCACAAGGCTCAATTTTCTTGGTTTTTTTTTTTTTTTTTTTTTTTTTTTTTTTTTTTTTTGAATTTGAACACTCACAACACTTAATTAAAACCATTGAGGGAAGGCAGTAAGCCATAACAGGCAAAGATGAACATGAGTGTTCCCACATGTTTTGGATATGGGAAAATGGTGATAAATTTGTTTGCATTGTATTTCAAAAATATTTTGAGCACTTGAGAGGAATGGTGCTCAACAGTATTCAGTTATGCAGCTGAGAGAAACATAGCATTTCTGTCCTGCAGGAAATTCTGTTTTTTTACATTTGTTTTCCTCCTGAAGCAAAGAGGAAATTTGACCTTCATAAGTTTTCCAGGAGGTTTGTGTTCTGAAAGGTTCAAATTAGCAGGAGTCACATCCTTTGATGTCAATATTGAAATTAAAGATTGACATTCCTGCCATTAGAAGGTTAGAGTTAGCTTTTACTGAACTGAGTTTACAATCTTTCTTTCAAAGCAATTGTAGAGACAATCTATACTTCCTTGTGGTGGTGGCATGTTCCATTATGTTGTTCTTTTAGGCACTTATGGAAGTCTGATACTGATTACCCTGGGACCAAAATCCATAGCTAGAGCTCTTCCTCCTACAATACATTGAAAAATGTATAACTTCCATGAAGGGTGTGTGTGTTCAGTCAGTGTATTTCCCTTATGTCGATGTACTTTCAATAATGACTCTTGGAAAAAAAAATATTGGAAACTACAATTTTGGCTCTTTTAAGGCAATGCAGCCTGAAGTGTAGTATGACAGAATAATTTAGGTTAAATGGTTGTAAAGAGCTCATCTAGACCAATCTTCTGCTCTAAACAGGGCAGACTTCAATATTACAGCAGGTTTCTCAGGGCCTTGTCCAGGAACTTTTGAAAATCTCCAAGGATGGAGATTCCACATAAATTTTAATCAATCTATTTCACTGTGTCATCATGAAAGACCTGTTGTAGCTTGTAATCATTGTATCTTGCCCATTCTCTGTGTGTCTCTGAGTAGAAAAGGCTGCATATTCTCTAGAAACTGCTTGTAAGTAATGGAAGACTGCAATTAATTCCCCCCTTACCTTTCTGTATTCCAAGTTAAGTACAACCATCTTCCTCAGCGGGACTTCAGTTTGCTTCTCATGTATGAGGGCCCAAGAGTCTCTGGGTCCTCTAAGGCAAAGGAGTTTTTTACCCAGCCATGGGCAAGACTTCATCAAAGTGTCACAGGTGAGGCACTTAGGGTCTGGCTGAACCCATGATATTCCTGTCAACACATTTCTGCAGCGTGTCAATCTCCTTCTGACTGGCAGGGCCGCCCTCCAATGCACCAACCATTCCTGCCAGCATGGAGCATCTTCTGCTGCTTCCTCCCTTTCAGCAGTGAAGGACTCCTTAGCAGCTGCTGGTTAGACTTTGTCAGCCTTGCAGCAGCACCAGCTAGCCCCCTCAGCACCCTTGAATGCCATGGGCTCCTGAGAATCCAGGTGAAGTTGTCCCTCACTCAATTGTCAGATGCCATGAGTAGTTTGTCCTCCCCAGATCTTTGCTACCAGACATGCAGAACTGGGAGGTCAGAGAGCAGACCTTGCCAGCAGAGACAAAGGCAAAGAAAGGACTAAGTGCCTCAGTCCTTTGGCATGAGGTTGTCTTGACAACTTTTTCAGAACCCCTCTCATCATGCTGTCCTACATGTTTCTCTATCTTGGCATATTTTCATGTCACTTCAAAATGCTTTGGACCATCTGGGATGTGGAAGTACTCTTTTTCAGTCTGGGCAATCCATTATGTAGCATTTCATTTATTTATTTTCTACTGTAAAATTGCATTTGTTTGAAAAATAGTTCTCATAAGGGCAACAGGTATACTTAATTAATGCTAATAACAGTGGTAATATTCTAGTTTTTCATACCTGCAAAAGTCCAAAATTCTGATGAGACTTAAAGAAGTCTCTGTGTTTCCACTGAAGTGGAAACACACTACAAGAAAACATAAATTAAACAGAAAAGAGATTAACGAAAATAGAATATTAATGCATACTGTATCAGTATTTTTCCAGGTAGCACTTTCAACTAAACACAGGCAAAATTTCTTACTACTTCTGTAGCAACATATGTTTCTTCATTCCTTTTTGCATACTCTTGCTACCAACAAGCTCTTGCTTCAAGTAAGTTCTAATTAACTAGTTTTTTCATTAATGCTGTACATTTTGTAGATATTTGTCTTGATCAACTCCTTTCCACAAATGCTTCATCAAAGGAAATAACACAGATACCTTAAAAAAATGTGGATTATATGGCAGCACTTTTCATCACGGTACTATATCCAGTACACTTTGAATGTCACAATTTTGACTGCATAAGCAAACAGACTTCACAGATGTAATTTCTGGTCTATGGAAAGGACACAGAAGAATATCCAACTTTGACCTGGAAAAACCTTTCAGTCTCCTGACCTTTCAGTCTCTGGTTAACCTCCACAGACTGTGTGCAGTGTGCAGACCTGTAGCTAAGTTCATGCATAAATACTTTTCTGGACTCTCAAGCAGCATGAGACTGAGTATATTTTCTTCCAGCAGACTGAGGCTTTTCCTATTTCTAATATAGAAGATGGAACATTCAGACAAAAATAAAATATAACAATATGTTTGGCAAAAATCATTGTTCCTTCACTTTTCATTTACCCCTAAAACACCCATGGATAGCAGCCCTGCTTCTATGGAGTAGTCTGTTGAATTTCAGTCAGTGAGTTAGCATGTGTTCAACCCCTCATATTTCTTTTTAAGCCTGATAATTTTTGTCTTGGTCTAATATTTGGTTCCTTCTGTTGATGCAAGCTGCTAAATTCAATTTTATTTTTCTCCTCTTTGAGTAAGTGATGGTTTACATGAGGGAGAAACTGCAATCCTTCTGCCACATTTATAGAGTTTTCTACTTTTGGTCTTAATTTACATTATCAAAATCGCACTAATCTTTTTTCTTTTCTTTTTTTTTTCTTTCCCCTTTCTTTGTTTCATTTTTCTAGCAAGTTCATCTAAGAAAATGTGTTTAGTTTCTTTGAACTTCATAGGTGTATAATAACCATAAAATAACTTACAAAAGAAACTATCTTCTTATGGCATACTTAACCTGAACAGCTCAAGATCAGAAAGTGCTGCAGATGTTTTTATCATATCCTTTCCTCATGATATTTTCAGATTTTGGTAACTTGTAAATATTAAAACTTTCTGGTGCTTACTTGAAATAAATCTTGTTCTGGCTGTCCTGATGCTTCAGGGTGACATCAGAGATACTGATGTCTTTGGGTGCTGATTAAGGTTAAATTCCACTTACTTTCCTCATTGCTTTTAATTAATTGTATAGGTCAATTATGATGCATGGCATGTCAGCAGAATATAAAACTGTGTCGGCCTCATGGAGCGCTGGGTCGAGTACAATGGCTGTTTCAGATGAAAACAGTGTGTACTGCAGTGCACCTTTTGGGCTGTGAAGTTCACAGAATTAACTTTCCCCACTTGCACTGATGGCTGTACTGTGCTCTCCCCTGTTGGGAGTAAACTTAGTTATTTAAATGAGTCCTGATGCACATTGTTGAGGCCATAGCTTCCATGTTTTCAAATTCCACACAAATAGTTCAGTAACAGTACCATCCTGTGAATATTCCCAGAGTGCCTTACAGCAATCAAAATAAGAAGGGCAAAGTGGATTTACACTTGGAATGTAACATCAAAGGAACAGAACATTAAAATTATATTCTTCAATATATTTCAATTTTCTTAGATCCATAGCCATTTAAAATCTATATTATTTTAGTATTTTAATTTCAGCCTTTATACATTGTACTTAATTTTTATACAACTATAATGTTATGTGATAGAGTCTCACATACTGTTCTTGGGCTTGGAACTCAATGATCTCTACTTTTGCAGTGTTAGCACAGTGATTTTGGTTTTTGCCAGCTAACACTTTCCCAGGCAATTCTTGGGCCTATTTTGGGAGCTAACACAATGAGCAGCTTGCAAGATTATCCTTGCTTGAAGGGTAAGAAAATTTAGTATCATGGAGTGATACCCCATTCTTGACTACCTGGTTCCCACTGCCAGGGAATAGTCCCAGGCATTTAGTTTACTAATACAGGCACAGCCTCTTAAGTAGAAGAGAAGACTCATTAATTTAACTGGATTGGAGCCAGAGTGCTCAGTCATTTGTATAATCAAATTCTAAAAAGAGGTAATAATATCTTAATTTATATTTTATTATTACTGATTGCTCATTAATATGTAATCAATCAATCCTTTGCATTTCTGAGTCAATTTCTACATGAATTTATTGCTCGCTAAGGAGTGCTGCAGGCAGTATTCCATATAAAAGTCCTGACATTGACAGCTGTGAATTCACAAAGTGGGTATCTGGTTCAAAACTGCCTTTCAGTTCCACCTGAACTCAATAGGATTTTGAGAAAATCCTGCTAAACTGAGTGGGCAAAAAAGTGGCAGATGGGCTTCAATGTAAATAAATATATTGCCTAGGGAAATTAGGGATGCATGATTTAATCTATACTTAAATGATGCCAAAACCCCAAACTGTCACTTAAAACTCAAGGACTGCTCTGAAGTCATTATCAAGAGTCCCAAGGCCAAGAGAGCACTGCCCATCATCACAAAAGGATGACAAAAGGACAAAGGACAAAAAAGGAAGCTTCTTTTTGCAGTTGATTTTGTTGGGTACAAAAGCCTGATATGCACTGTCTCAAGAATGTTCTTCTGGCCTCTGTCTCTCAAGAAGGACTTGAGAGGTAAGAGATGGGCACCAAAAATGTGAAAAAGAGGAGCTGCCTCATAAGGAGAAACTGGACAGACTGAGACTCTTGCATCTGTACAGAGTAGTCTGAGGAGGCTTATAATCAAGATTACAGAATCACCAGATCCCATCATACCTGAACTAGGAGGCACTCTCTGAAGCTGCTGGGGACAGAGCCAGCAATTCCACCTGCAGATAGTGACTGTGGTCGTGGGATCTTCCTGGACTGCAACTTCTGCTGCCATCACAGGAAACAAAGTCTTGGGCTAGAGGGACCACTGGTTTGAAGAAGCTTGCTAATATGTTGTTAACATAATTCTAGCAAGATAATGTTTCATAAGGGCTGTTATTTGTCTTTGCTTGCCTCCGAATAGAAGCTCCTTCATTCAAGAATATACTGCACTATTTTCATTTTGGCTTTGAATGTACTTATAAATCCTTTAAACATTTCTGTTGCCTTTCTAGATTGGATTTTTTCTCACTAGCTCTAGTTTCCTTTGCAAATTTTCTAACTAATCTGGTTATGATACCTGTCTAATATGAGTGGGATGGATCACTACTGAGAGGTGCTTATTTTTCCACTGCCTGGTGTGGGACTTTAGATAAATATCTTGGACTAAAAACCCTAACTTTAGGATGGCTAATGCTGGGTGAAATTGATTTGCCCCAGCTATATAAAATGCCTCCTCTGATTATGCACTGCTCATTCATACAAGAATATCTGTTTAACCTTGTTGGTGACACAGACGGTGGGACCGAGTGCACCCTCAGCAAGTTTACTGAGACCACCAAGCCATGTGGCACAGTCAACATGCTGGAGGGAAGGAATGCCACCCAGAGGGGCCTGGACAGGCTTGAGATGGGCCCATGAAATTCAACAAGACCAAGTGCAAGGTCCTGCAGCAGGGCTGGGGCAATCCCAAGCACAAATACAGACTGGGCAGAAAATGGATTGAGAGGAGCTTGGAGGTGAAGAACTTGGGGGTATTGGTTTAAGAGAAGCTCAACATGAGCTGGCCATGTGCCCTTGCAGCCCAGAAATCCAATCACATCTTGGGCTATATCGGCAGCAGGTTGAGGGAAGTGATTCTCCCACTCTACTTTGCTCTCATGACAGCCCTGGCTCTGGGGCCCCCAACATAAAATGGACATTGACCTGTTGGAGCAAGTCCAGAGGATGGCCACAAAGGTGATCAGAGGTGGATGGGACACCTCTGCCTTGAAGACAGGCTGAAAGAGTTTGGCTTCTTCCACATGCAGAAGAGAAGGTTCCAGGGAGACCTTAGAACATTTTCCAGTAAAGGGGACCTACAAGAAAGCTGGAAAGGCTTTTTTTTTTTTTTTACTTTTTTTTTTTTACAAGGGCATGGAATAATAGGACAGGGAAGAATGGCTTTAACTAAATGAGGGCAGGTTTAGATTAGATATAAGGAGGAAATTATTTAGTGTGAGGATGGTGAGACACTGGAACAAGTTTCCCAGAGAAGCTATGGATTTTCCATCCTTCAGAGAGTGTTCAAGGGCATGTTGGATGGGGCCCTGAGTAACCCGGTCTAGTGGAAGGTGTCCCTGCCCATGGAAGAGGGTTGGTACTAGATGATCTTTAAGGTTGCTTCCAACTCAGCCCATTTCATTATTCTATTATGAGATGTAACTTCTTGTAGCCACTGTTCCCTCACCAGTTGCTGACCTTCGTTGGTGTGGATAATTCAGATTTTTCAGTGTAAAGCAGTTCTGTAGCCTGCTGACATATTTGGAATTTTCTGATTTCCAGTTGCCAATAGTTTTTTTTTTTTTTTTTAATGAAGTGTCCTGAATGTAGATTACTACTACAGCATTGTTATATCCTTTAAAAATATCATTCTCATTCAAGTCAGGCTAGCTATTTGCATTGGGAATGCTGACTGGTGCGAAACTATTGAGGTGCACTGGGGGAAAGACTTTTTAATCTTCATCTATATATTATGTTCTCTTCCTAAGTATCCTCTGCAGATTGCTGTAAAAGATGGCACTAGATTCAAGAGGCCTTTGGTGTGGTATGGTACACTTCTACTTTCCTTGTTAGGTAGGTGACTGTGATGTCCTCTATGTCAAATCATGAGTTTGATTTGATTTGTCTTAAAATCAAATCTTAAGTTTGGGAAGAAAACTACTGCTCTCTTCTTTTTAACGTGATTTGATTAAATTTGTCTGTGTCATGGCGAATTTGCATTTCTGCTAGATTTGTTTTTTTGATGCCTTTTTCTAGGTAGTTTTATACCTTCTTTTCTGTTCCAACTAATCCTAATGAGATTGCCCATACGCTGTGACCCCCATTTATAATATGGCACAGAGTGAAACCCCTAATTTTTTCACTTGTTTTGCAGCCCACCATTCATTTCTGGAATTTTATTTCTTCACTTGTTTGTGGGCCTGAAACAGCCACCAAGAAGATAATTTAGAATTTTCTTGTCTACTGTTCCTTCCCAAATCCTTTAAATCTTCTATAATTGGTTCCAATGTATGCCACCTTCATCTGAAAGATGACAGATGACTTTCTTCAGTTCTCTATTCACTCTTTGTGTTTGATTTCCTATTTTTGGTCTATGGAGACTTAATTTCTTTTATTGTCCCCATTTCTTTCCAGCTATCACTTCCTGATTTCATTAAGACTCCTCAGACTGCATTTTTGACAATCATAGGGCCACTAAAAAGGGCTTTATAAAAGGTATTAAAACTTTTGAACCCCTCAAGGCAGATGGATCTCTCTTGAAACTTTGTGATTTATTCTGCAGAAGAACCAGAATAAGCAAGCCCCTGGAGTGGAAGCAGGGGTTAGTCACTGTAAGAGAAACCCAAATGTGAACAATTCTTTTAATGAGGAAAGGAGATTTAATGTATGTCTTCATTGCTTGAGATAACACACTTTCCTTTTACTTCTGAGCAGAGCACATGGGTTTTACTGGCTGTGGTTAAGAAGCAGTTCATTTTCTGGGCAGTTTCTACAAGAAAGAAAGTGAAATAATTTTATATATTTAATTTTATTTATGCATTAGATCAATGAGTTTATTTAATTTCAGGTGTAGCAGTCTGAAAAGAGAAAGAATTCAAACTTCTGATAATCTTTAATGGTAATCCCAATTCATTAATATTCAAAGCAAGGGACATCATCTTCAGAGCAACTTGATAAACTCATTACAGGGTGGTACTCCCAGTTGGAATAGATAAAAAATATTTTTTGTTTTCTGGTGAAAGCCTGTGTCCAGTAGTGTTTGAATTTTATACTTGTTAGAAACAAAGGAAAATGATTGATTGTAGGACTTGCCAATAATTAATTAGACCAACAAACCACACACTTTTAGCTTCTCTCAGTTCAGAGGAAATTGTTTCTTTCTCGCTCATGCCATCAAGTGACAGGGTTTACTTGAGACGTCATGGAGTAATAGATATAACGTCTCTTAGCCCAGAAGTGATCAGTTTGTATTCTGAAACTTGTTATTGATTTCACATTTAAGTTAAAGGTAATTAAAAAATGGATAATAACATTATTCAGCTTTCAAAAATACATATGTCTGTCCAGATGCAGTAGCAACAGGGGGCAACAGATCTTCATTTGTCATAGATCCACAGCCAAGGTTGAGCTATGACAGTTTGCACAAGTCCAGTTGCTGGATCCCTCTGGTGGATTTTCCTTCTAGCTTGTCTCATTGTTTCCTTGCACCTGTGTAGTCAACCAGAGCATAGCAGATGTTGGTTTCAGCAAAGAAGCAATCTTTTCAACAGTCATTGAAAACAACTTCACAAATATTTTCTAAAGCAGGTTTGGGCTGGGATTTCTGCAGGATAGGAGCCTCAGAAGGCATTCATTCCTGTAGTTTCTCCATACCCCCTCTCCTTTAAAAGTGTGGTACAGAGGGAAACCTATCTCATTTGACAGTATTTATATTGTATAAATAAGTCATTAAGAAATGTCAGTTGTGCTTGGATCCTTTAGGTCTTCTCAGCTCCATGATAGTTTTGATCTGCTAATCTGTGTTTGAATGCAGCAATCCTCTGTATTTTCAACATAATCCTGTCATGATCAGCTGAAAGAAGTTTGCAAAAGCTTTTCCAGTGGTTTTCAGACAAGAGGTGTTGACAATTACACATTCATGCCTTGTTAATGTCAATTGTTTAGCAAAGATAAAATCACTGTCTAGGTTGCTATATGTAAGCTCTTCACAAGGATTGAGCTAGACCTCAGGAGTTCAGTGAATATTTGGGATATAGCATGGTTTTGTTCATTGTAAAAACTGACATTGCAAACATAGTAGACTCTGAATGAACCAGACTGCATTGCTACCTTGTGCCTTTCATCCTTCTGTTATGTTTAGGAGAAATGGGGGACAAAGGACAGAAAGGCAGCATAGGACGGCATGGAAAAATTGGTCCTATTGGTTCAAAAGGTATGTTTAATTCAATTATTTCTCCATTTGTGTTTCATGTGAAAAATGTGTGATCATTTCTATTTGAGAAAAGTTTAGGGGCTTGAAAAGAATGGCTAACAAGCCTCACAGTTTACCTTAGTAGGAATTTTATCACACTGTAGTCAGCCAGGTCACTGAGATCTTTCAAGTAGTTACCTTTTGCTGTTACAGCAGTATATTTTGTCTTAAAGCACTGTGAGTGTCCTGGTTTGAGGATAAATAAAGAACTTTGCACTGTCACACGAGTGTGGACAGTTAAAGAAGATGGGAAGATGTGTTGTACTTTGGCAGACTTTTAAGAGCTAGAACATGTGTTTTCTTATGTTGACTACTTCATAGGCTTCCTACGTGACTTTGGTTAAGTCATTTGGACCAGTGTTTACCTAATCATCTAGATCATTATTCAAAATTTAGGTATATCCAGCCCTTTTCCCTCTACAGCATCTGAATTTACTGGTTCTGTGAAGTTTATAAATGTCAAGAAGTGGATATTGATACATGTTATTTGGGTTCAAGTTTCATAGGTATGGCTGGCCTTTGTTATGGAATGACTAGGACAGAAAAATCTTTATTTTTGCTTGGGCATTTTTCTACTTTCCACATTTGAATTTTACTTGAGAAAAAAATAAATGCTAAATGAAGTATTGACAGAAAAGGCAGCATTAACATTATGTTATTTTTTATGTCTTCAGGTGAAAAAGGAGATAATGGTGACATAGGACCACCAGGTCCTAATGGTGACCCAGGTAATCCATAACACACCTTGTTTATGTGAAAGACTTTTCATCACTAAAAATACATCTGTTTACATACTGGGGGAAATAATGAATTATTGGTACTGTAATATTTCACTGTGATATTTTCAAAGGACTTAAAATCATTGAAGTTGCAGCAGTTGCTGGACTTGGAGTGTATATGCTAAAACAGTATCTCATACTTTCTCCAAGGAGTAATCTCTCCAGAAGCCTAGTGGGAACTAAGTCAGACTGACTGAATCATTCATCACCAGGGCAAAGGGATGTCTCTGCATAACTCTTTTTGTCTACCAGTCAACGCAAAAGGGCAGGCTGGATGCTCCTGCCCATCCATGGATTATAGTTCTAGGAGCAGGAGATTGTCAAGAACACAGATAACAGAATGAGTCAGGCTGGAATGGACCACATTGGGTCAGCTGGTCCAACCTCTGCTCAAGCAGGGTAATCCCAGAGCACATGACTCAGGATTGTGTCCAGACAGTTCTTGAATATCTCCAGTGAGGGAGACTCCACAACCCCTCTGGGCAACCTGTACCCATGCTCAGTTACCCACACACTAAAGAAGTTCTTCCTCATGTTCAGGAGGAGCTTCCTGTGCATCAATTTCTGCCTTTTGTCCTATTGCTTGGCACCACCAAGCAGAGCCTGGCTCGGTCTCGTCACCCTCTCTTCAGATTCTCATATGGAGGTACCTGGTTCTTCCAGAGGTATATAGATGTTCTAGAGAAACAGCCTAGTGTAAGAAGGGCAAGCCTTGCAAGAGTGGCAGGTTTGGATTGGACTGAATTCATCCCTTCCTGGCAGAGTGCATTGGAGGTGCACAGATTAGATTTCTCATGAGAAGACAATTTGTCACTCTAACTCTTGAGCCAGTGTGCTGTGCACCCGGCCAGCATGCATGGTCTGGCAGGGCAAGTACCCTGTGCTTAGACTGACTTGCACAACTGAGCAGGGTAATTTGGAGGTCCAATGCAGATTTTAATAATTGCATACAGAACTGCAAACTGTAATAAATGCAAATGGTAATTGATCCTCATTTTGAGATTTGTGGTCAGAGATGTACCAAGTATTCTTTTAGTATTCACAGTCAGATTATCTTTGTCAAACCTATACCAATGTGGGTTAATAGATGATTTTCTATTGTCTAATTTTATTGTCAGAAGTATTGTAAATTCTGTACCTTCAAACACACAGAACTGCATTTTGCAGGTAATTATGTGAAATGTGTGGTTGGAATTTTGGATCTGCTGTGATATGTTCCTTGGGAAGAACTTGTAAGCAATGTTTTTTGCTGTGAAAGAAATCTTTGAGAAAACTAAAGAAAATAATTTTACTGAAAATGGGAACTTTTGGAAAATGTTTTTAGTTAAAAATATTGTGGATGTTTTGCAGAGACTATCTATCTTTGCTTAGGTTAGTGCTAATCATTCAGGATGGAATATTTGTAGGATGTGAACTGAGCTGTTCTGCACAGGCCCAGACACCCCTGAGAATCATATAGTGGTGCAGGGTAGTAAAGTCTCTAATTTTCTGTCTGTAACTTGCAAGACAGCTTTCTCCAGGGCTGTCATGCTGGGCCTTTCCATAAAATTGTTGAGATAATTGTTGAAATTAGGTAGGTTTTTCATTTGTGTGTATCTATATAATTTCCAGGCATCCCTTGTGAGTGCAGTCAGCTAAGGAAGGCTATTGGTGAAATGGATATTCAAGTAGCCCAGCTGATGACAGAGCTAAAATTCATAAAAAATGGTAGGTTAATTTTATATAAGTGTTTTTCTTTCTTTTTGCCTCATTTTATCGGTGTAATCACTCGTAAAGAGTGTCACCCACCATTCCACATCTGATTTGTGAAGCTGTTTTGGGGTGTGCAGTGACTTGGTTTATAGAAATGCGAGTGCTCACTTTTCAGCACTGCCCTCCCCCGCAGCTGTCGCCGGCGTGCGTGAGACAGACAATAAGATCTATCTGCTGGTGAAGGAGGAGAAGAGGTACAAGGAAGCCCAGCTGTACTGCCACGGACGAGGAGGGACGCTGAGCATGCCCAAGGATGAGACTGCCAACAACCTGATTGCCTCGTACATCAACCAAGCTGGGCTCACCAGAGTCTTCATTGGGATTAACGACCTGGAGAAAGAGGGGAATTTTGTCTATTCTGACCGGTCGCCCATGCAGACCTTCAACAAATGGCGCAGCGGGGAGCCCAACAACGCTTACGACGAGGAGGACTGTGTGGAGATGGTGGCGTCTGGGGGCTGGAATGATGTTGCCTGTCACATTACCATGTATTTTGTGTGTGAATTTGACAAAGAAAATGTCTAAGCTGCTCTGCTCTTTATTGTAAGACAAATGTTAAAGACAATTGTACAAGTTGCTCCATGTTTATAGAGTACAAGTGAAATTTTGCAAGTATGTGGCGTCAGGGTTGTACAGCTGTAAATACAGTTTAGGTATTTCAAATATCAGAATTACCCTTCAGAAGGGAAGAGCAGTAATAAGGTGCTTTGTTGGCTTTTTTTTATGTAGGAAAATATATCTATTTAGATAAAAATGTGCTCTGGGGCTATATTTTGCCCTTACAACAGTTAACAAATGTGATTACATGACTGTAAGGGAAGGCAGAATTTGGCTTCTAGTTGTTAGAATGGTTAGAATTAGATTCCTGATATTCTTTTATCTTAATACAATTTGTAGTTATAAATGTTAATTACTTGTAGTGCTACAGGGATATTTTGGCAACAAGACATATTTTGTATACTCCAGTCAATAAGTACAAATATTACTGTAGGTTTTTTGAATGTTACAACTTTATTTTTTTTTAACTGGCCAAAGCAAACCAAAAGTCATGATTCCTACCAATTTTGTAGTGTTTCTTCATTGATCTATTCACAGATGTATGACCAAAGAGCATTTAAGTAAACTGAATTTTAGTGCTGAGGGAGGACAAAGTCTAGTGAAAGGTGTCCCTGCCCATGGCAGGGGGTTGAAACTAAATAATCTTTAAGGTCTCTTCCAACCCAAACTATTCTATGATTCCATGATTCTATGCTATGACAATTGTTATAATTTAGTGTTGATGGTTTCCATCCAGATGGTGTTTTGGGGTTGGCTAAATGTAAAAGTAACAATTCAGTTTTCTGCATTCCTTTGTTGAAAATCATTCAGTACATGTACATTACGTATTTCAGATACTAAATAATTCCCTAAAGTAAACATTTCACATTTTTTTTAGATAATCTTGGTGCATCTTGTTACAAAACAGGCAAAAATATCAGCCTTCCAAAATTTAAGGCAGACTTCATATATATGCAATTAAGCTCATGAAAATAAATTAGCAATCAGTTCCTTTTAGTAAGAAAACAGCTTAAATGTTTACACAGATTGTTAAAATAATCCCCTGAAAAGCAGAAAAGTTTCCAAAATTTTCCTGTGTATATAGCAGTAATAAATAACTTTGCACAAATAATTTATGTACCAAATTTACAATTGCATGTGATGGAAAATGTGATGTATATTTAAAAAAACATCCCAGCATAATTTCACAAAAGAAATTATGAGTTACTTTAAATCTTCCCAGGAGCCAGTTGCATGCCACCTCATCTCACTGTTAGGCATAGAAAAGTCAAAAAAATTTGCAAAATCTCTGTGTTTCTTTAGGAATAACTTGCACAGTGTTTAAAATGATTTTTAAGGATAAATGATCCTTGCATAACATTCTGGTCAAAATGTATTTCTGATCATTATGGCAGATTGGCATATAGGATATCCACAGTGGATATGGCATGTGGTCCCAGAGATTTCCTTACAACATGGAAACCAACTCCTATGAACTCTGCTGTGCTGTGGCACGTAAACAATCAATGACCGTACAATGCTGTTCATATCCACAGATGCTGACATTGTTTGATTTATATACCTAAGAGAACAAACTGTTTTGTTTGATATATTTACTCTGTAAATCTCACTCCTTTATATATATATGTTTGCTTTAATTTTGAAGATCACTAGCAGTACTATGGTATCCTATAGTATTTGATTATCAGCCCAGCTCCAGAGAAATCACTCAAAATGAATGGGTTCTTTGATTGCTTTATTTTCTTTTAATAAAGACAGGTATGATACCTGTGTGTTAGTCATTCTTCCAACTGCATATTGAAATCTATTAAATAATGTGAATGCCTTTCTACACTAATATTCAAAGACTCTATAGAATTTGCAGGGAGCTAACAATTCCAGCAGAGTAATTTGTTTAGAGTAGTGCCTTTTGAATATCATGATTGTTTCCTGCCTGCTATAGAAATCCTCAGAAACCATTTAAATCTCCAACATACTTTTATCAAATCATTGTTGCTATATTAAAACAGTCCAAACCTGAGATACAGATATTTGAAGCTCCCTCATTATGTGTACTGAAGTTTCTGTTTTTCACCTAGGTTTTGAAGGTTTCTGTTGTATTGTTCAATTTCCTCAGAAAGATGAAAAGAAGCCTTTTAGGGAGATAGGAAGCTTTTTGAGATGCCAAATGCTCCTATTTTAGCTGAAGTCACACCAGGTTTTAAAGATTTCCTCGATATGTGTATCATTTAAACAGTCTCAATTTCTATTAAAATTTAGGATAAAAAGTAAAAGCAATGGAAAAACATATATTTTTCCTGGTTTTCATGTTCTTCGGGATATTTTTTTGCAGTGCTTTATATGTGAGGTAGAAACTAAATTAGTTTCATTGTCAGATACCTGTACACTGGCTGCAGCCACCCTTATTTCAACATTTGGGCAGAGGGAGCAAGGCTAGTGTGTAAGGTCTGTTGCTGTCCTGCGAGGGGCAACAACAGCATATCTGATATTTACCCCTCTGAGGAACTGGGTGGGAAATGATGGAGGCATTGGAAATGAATGAGCCCTCCATAATTTCTTTCACCCTCTAGTTGCTGATGCCTGTTGGTAGACTTTTGCTGGAGGCAGAAATCAATGTTGCATGTAGTGCTCAACCTGCATGAAGCCTGCTGACATGCTTGGTAAGGTTTCCATTATTCTCCCTGGAATTTGGAACTATTGTTTTTTTTAAAAAATGAAATGAATGATAATTTTACTTGGAGTGTTTTCCATATGCATTAAAACCTGCAATTGTAATAGAATTACTCATTTTCTGTAGCTCTGCAGAAGCCTTTGGAACATGTCTGTCTGGCAAGCACAGGTGTTTCTCAGGCTATTCTTATATTCTCTATTTTTGATGGATAATTTTTCCTCATAAATATATCCCCATAGCCCTTATTTATTCTATTATTGAATAAAGGGCATTCTTTGGCATTTTAAAAAGACAACAATAGCAATTGTTTTTTTTAATGTAGTCACCCATTCATGTTTTGAATGACTTATTCACATAAAAGGTGGATTTCATTCAACTGTACTCTGCACCTTTAGCTGCTAGGGCTGTGTGTTGCAGTATTGATGTCAGGGCAGACGTGCACCACCCTTCTAGGAGGGGGCTTGGTGAAGATAAAGCGTTTAACTGGCTGACTCCAAGGGGAGCTCCGCTGCCTGTTAGAGCTCTGACTCACTCTGGACATCTAGAGAGAGCACTGGATCACGTCTGGTCCTGATCACCATCCAGATTTGCCACTCCACAACCTCACTGCTCGGTGGAAGGTGCTGCTCCCACTTGCCTTGTTATTCTGCTCAGCTCCTGGCTCACCATCCCTCGTGAACCAGCTGCTCCTCACTGTGCTCTGAGAGCTGACATGATTATCCCTGGAAAAATGGGTTGGCTGCAGGTTTGTTAGCAGCAGAACTTCTCCCTGACTGTGAGTTTTAAACATTCTTATATCACAGAGAAGAACTGTAAAAAAAATAATATTCATATGTGGGATAGAGCATCCTTATTCATGTAAGTAAAATGGAGTGCTTCATTTTTCATAAGCTCTGGAAATGCCAGTTCAAATATGCTTTTCAAAATTGCAGTTCATTGGACCTCTTTTTGTTACAGTTCTTGACGAAAAGTGAAAGATGATATTAAAATAATTTTAATTGTAAAATATGATGAAGTTTCACAACAGAGGAAGAATTTAAGTAGACATTTTTCAAGATGTCTACTTTTAGAATTTTTCTCTAAACCATTATTTTGACCCATAAAGGGATTTGATTTTTATAATATTGTTAATATATTTTACACCGTGTCAATAACAGTGATCTGTATAATGTTTTATATATTTTACTTTATTTTTTTGGTCTTGATTTCCAATGGGAACAAGTTATCTTTTTGAGACTTCTGACATGCTGAAAGACTGTGACATTGGAATTGTTTTTCCTCCTGGGCCTGCTATGACACTATAAATGCCTTGAGTACAAAACAATAGATAGTTCAGCCTACATTACATAGAAGATATTCTTACTGATTATGAAGATTATTCATTTAAGTACTATGCCATATAACTAGTAGTTTATGCACTATTCCAAATGTCCAAACCAATCATTAGATAGGATAAATACAAGCCTTTTGAAACCTTCAAATGTTACAAATATATTTTCATCCTGACTTAAATAAAAAATTTATCAAAGTAAAGCAGAAGTTCAGGGTTTCCCCTAGGTTTATATCCCTGTGGGACACTCAGTGACTTGTGATGGTCATGGCTGAATCAAATCTTCGAGAAGAGAATTAGCCAACAATGCAATGATGTGTGACTTTACCCTTTGCACTTTCTGAACTGCATCCCCTTAGGCTTTGTTGGACCAAGGGCTGATGTCTCTTCACTGGAGATTCTCATTTTCAATTTTTGTCTTGCCTGTGGTGCCAACAGGTTCATCTCTCTACATGTCTGCCACAGATTACGGATGAAGAGATGGGATTTTTTTCCACTGTGGGGACCTGGAAGTGCTTGTAAAACTGGCTGTGATGGGGAAGGTATTGTGCAAAACTGGAGCTGGCCACTCACTGCTCCACTGGAGTGCATATTCCTGACGAGAGAGAGTCAGTCCAGCTTACCAAGAAAAAAACTGATCATGTTATTCTGGGTAAAAAGAAACCAGAGCTTTAAGATTTACCTAGGGAAATAATTGTGCAGTGAAGGGTTTTGACTATTTACTTTACAGAGTAGCTGTGAGAAAGCTGTTTGGTTTTAATTTTACCGTTATAGGAGAGTACAAACTCTGTGAAATGGGAGAGAAAGGGTTTGTGGAGAGGACGCAGTTGTGTGCTCAATGTGTTTTTCCGGATGTGAGTCTCCTCCTAGCTCAGAGCTTTTCTATTGGATGAGGAGGGAATCCTCTCAAGAGGGAGAGCACAAAATGGAAAAGGTGGAAGAAGCAGCGAGTGGAGAACTGGCAGTGAGTGGGATGCCCATGAGGCAGAATGTAAATGTTACCTCCAGCCATTCTCCTGCTTCCTGCTAGGGAAATGTAATTATCTTGCCCTTTCTGTCAAAATGTCTCACTATAGCTCTGGATGTGTAACTCACAAAAATAGAGTGAGGTGACCAATTTAGCCTAATATCTGTACCTAAATAAAGCCCAGTTTGGGTCTATGGACAAATAATAGCATCCACCACACTTTGGGTATATTAATGGATGAAATCACAGGGGATATAATTAAGCACTGCTATTCAAAGGCTAGCTATGTAGTATTGATGAGCTTCTGGATATTCTTTACATATAAAAGTGTGAGTGCTGCCAGGAATTCAGCAACAGAAGGTCTGGTGTGCAGCTGAACAATACAGGTGTTACCATACTATCATCTAGTGGCAGTAAGAGTAAAAATGAAGGAGTGAGTGGTATTTGCTTCTGCTTGCATCAGTTACCATATGTAATCACTGATATTGTATTGAATAACTGACTTTCGAGCTCTGAAGTCTTTACTTTAGTCAGCTTTCTTTTTTTTTGTTTATTTTAATTTTTTTTCCTTTGTGAAAGATTATTTTGAATTATTACAAGGAGACGTGCACTGATTTTAAGTCCAATTCTCAGGTGGGAGTTTTGACTAAGAAGTGAGAAGAGTGCCCAAATGAGCTTAATTATCATGCCTTGGAGTGAAGAAAAAGAAAACAAGTCAAGCTGTGCTCTACAGGCCAGCATCTAAATTGCAGGTGCAGATCTTCACCTGGCATCAATCAGCTCCAGTGAAGCCAAATTGATTTATACCTGCTGAGGATTTGAGAGAGTATTGTCATCAATTCCAGATCTATGCTTATTTTGGAAAGAAAGAAAGAGAAGTATTTTTATCTTTATAATTTATTCTGAGCACTTCAAATGTTATTCAGAGTCTGAGCCACTGTAATGGGTACATCTCTCATGAAGATTTCTGAGCAATAATCAGTTTTGAGACAAATATTGAATGTAAAATAATTGAAGTAGGTCTACGATGCAAAACTTTATCCTTGCAAGTACACAAGGGGTATAATGTAGAACACAAAAGAAGCAGTAAAAGCATTCAACACAAAGAATAAGTCCTCTATCATTTTATATTCTTCTGTGAAAAATAAACCTTTGCTTTTTGCTGTGTTCAACGTTTATCCATAGGAGAAGACAGGGTGCCATCTAGTGAAGAAAATATTTCTTGCATACCTAAAGAACAACAAATCCAACTTTGTTCCTGCTTTATTCTTTAGTATGAAATGAATGATATGGTCATCCTGCAAGAGGGAAAGTGTTTCTGTGTTTGTAAAACACAGAAATAAAAGGAGGTAGAAAAATGCAAAGAAATGCAATTTCCTTATTACAAAATGCCCTGTACATATACTTGTTAGCTTGTTTTACTTAATCCAACTGCCTGCTTATTCCCCAGCATTACTACTCTTCTGGTCTACATAAATAAATCCAACATGTGACATATTAGGTAAAGTTTGCTACCTTTTCCAAATATCCCCAGCTGGGTTAGCAGAAAACTTACAGTTAGCCTTGATTCATGGAATTCCTTTTTGGTCCTGATTTTTGTCTACAGCTTCTGAAAATGGAAGATAAAGTGCTTTATCCCTTAAACTTGTGTTGCAAAAGTATAAATGCGTTACAGCTATATGTGTTAACCTCATGATTAACACTCAGTTGTTACATCTCTCTTAAAAAATATTCTTTGAGACTGCTGTTCTGGTTTACACAGTGCCCCCAGTTTCCTTCTTAAAGCTTATCTTCCTTTTGCATCTGGTCAGACCCAAAGTGAAGTTAATTACGTGTGTTGCTTATATACTGTAGTTTCTTGGGAATTGATTTGCCTGTGCAGTTGTTTTGAACCATAAGCAACATAAAAAGGATTCTTTGAAAATATGTTTTAACATATTTTTGCTTTATAATAAATAGAATATCTACAAATCTAACCCATGAGACAAATCTGCTTTATGATTTTAACTTAAACCGAAGTGGGCTGGATTCTAACAGATGAGAAGTCAGTGGCCATTAACCTTGAAGCTCAGGTAAAGCAGGGCCTGAGTTTGCTGACCCCAGGCTGTACTGTGGCATGTCCCCTATCAGCTGACCAGAGACACCTGGTCTGAGGCTTTTTGGCCAATTTTTCACAGGCCCACATCTCTGGTTTTAGTGCCACTTGTAGATCATTCTCAAGAAGGGCCTGCCTCAGGTGCTGACTGCTCCTTTGATCAGCTGTGTTAACCTGGTGTTTGAAAAACAGAACTAATGT
This sequence comes from Anomalospiza imberbis, assembly GCF_031753505.1. NCBI lineage: Eukaryota > Metazoa > Chordata > Aves > Passeriformes > Viduidae > Anomalospiza > Anomalospiza imberbis. The sequence goes on along the minus strand of NC_089683.1, from coordinate 18,309,016 downwards.
GATTGTATGGTATATTTCCTTAAAATAACTTTTGAACCTTTTAGCCATTGTCAACCAGATGTGACATAAAGTCTCTGGGATTTGCAGTTTTAAAACACTTTATGTAAAAATGTGAATGGGTAGTAAAGAAAGATCTTCCTCTTCAGGAGATGGCTGCAGTGGGAACGCGCCTGCTGTTAAACATCAGAGAGCCATCCTAACCACAGGAAAAGACTTGATGAAAAATTGTCCTTTCTAGGCACTGAAGACATGAACTAATACTGATGGATACTATAGGAAACCAGCCTTTCTTCTGGATTGCCCACTGAACAACTCACCTGCTCTGTGATGTCCAGCTGATGTTATGCTGGCTGCAGGGAAAAGGGACCATTAGATCACTTCTCACTCTAGAAGAGAACATTTTCCATCCATGTCATTTTGAGTCAGCTTTGCTGTGATTTGAGTGTAAATTATATTTGATCATATTTATATTTAATCCCACACTGATTCTATGCCTTTCCCCTCCATTGTTGAAATCACTAACCAGGGATAAAGAAAGAATTTTCAAAACCACTCAACATTGTCCTGGCTCTCCTGGAAGCAAGAAAGGGAAAGACAAAACTGGGCAACAGAGTCTTGTGCATCCCACTTTTTCTGCTGGATGGGTTCTGCATGCTTTATTTTTGCATGTATGCGAAGTATAATGTTTTTTCTCCCAATGGCTGTATTTTGCTTCCATTACTCTTTACTTGTTCATGCAGAGATGGGATTTAGGAAGTAAAAAAGGCCTTTGCTATTTAAACAAGTAATGTATATGTGTGACTGGAGACTACATATAAGTGCATTCACAGAAATCCATTTTTAATAGTGAGCAGGCAGGGAAGAATCATTTGTCATAAGATTACAGAGGGGAATCTTTAAACCTGTTATGAAATTTTTAAAGGTCTTAAGGAGTATGATAATGATTATGCAGACTAGGTTTATTGCTAGGTATGTAGTTAAAATGAGAAGAAATCAAAAAACCTCACAATGGAAATCAGTATTAACTGAGGTATTGTGTGTGAAATTAGTCTTGAAAATAAGAAAATAGTATTACATGTTAAAAAGGATTAAAGGGAAACAAACATGGAGAATAATTAACTGGGCTGCTCCTTACTGTTAAGGGTTCTGGTAAGCCTGTTTTACCTCTAATTGCCCTGAAGGTTTCTTTTTTTTAAAAAAGGTCTTCAAACTAGGTACTGTTTTTTGGCTTATTCTTACAGGATAGGATCTCTAAGATACAGGATAAGATCTGCATGATCTCTATCCCTGCTTCATTACCAATCTTGTGATGGAGGATGCTCATCTGCTGTGACAGTGTGTAGGGTTGCTGTACTGGGAGCAGCACTGCAGTGGGCAGTCTGACTTGGTAGATTGCATAAGTGAGGTCAAAGTTTGCATCCCTTGGGGACAGGCCAGTGAATAAATTTGCTGAATGTCTTGGATGTACTAGGGTGCCTAGGGCACAAAGCACCTCTGCATGAGGCAACTGAACTGAGTCCATCATGATAATCAGTTCAGCCTTCTGGGTTTGCCAGAGACCTTGGCTGAGGTCTGGTGGTTGGCAGTTGTCTCCTCCAGTTTTAAACATCAGCACTGCCTACATATGCATCTGAGCTAGTCACATGTCTCTCTAGTCTGTGGGGAGAAATAAGTGCATTCAGGATATGATTCATCTGTCTTATTTTAGATGTCTAAATCGGGATAGGAATGTTCCTTGTTCTGACTCTTCATTTCTTTCATTTGCCCTGAGGTGAGGTCAAGGTGACAAGCTAAAATGCAGACTTTTCTGACTGACCAGAGGAATGCTACCCATCAAATCTCAGCAGCCTCCATCACAAAATCCCCATTATATGGAGCTGCCACTCAAATGTTTTGCTGACCAGTGGTGCTTGTCATGTAAGGTTATGAGGAGAGGTTGTAAAAGGTTTAGAAGGAGATGTGACATCCACTAGAAGAGCATGACCTGCGACAGGTGACTTTTTTGTCACACAGTGGATCCAGATGCCTCTTCTATCATGCAGCCCAGTGTGGTCCAGACTCATGAGTCACACTCAGAAAAAAAATCAATGCTCTGCCTGCAGAAAATAACTCTTCTTTCTTTCTTTCTCAAACTGGCAGTTATGATCACTGTGTGAGAGGCAAGCTGAATTTGTTCTTACTTCTCTTTCTCGCATGAGAGAGAGAGACAATAATGGTTGCCTGGCATTGTTTCTTTCTTCCCTGCAAACTGTGATATTTGCCTTTCCTTGTCTGTGCTGCAAAGCAATAAATAGCACCTCCAGGAGAGACAATGGACACCAGAAAGAAGAAACCACTGGCACAGACATGGGCAGAGACCATTTCAGTGACTTCCATGCACAGATGTTCTCACTTGACTCATTTCAGTTGCAAAAACTCAACACAGAAGCACGGTGTGTGTGCTCCATAGCCCAGATGGGAACTTGACATACCGAATGTTTTAAAAAGATTACTGATTTCCTGCTTATAAATGTAAAGTCAAACAATTGTTTCTGATCTGGGGAACAGTATTTGAATCTCCCACAACATAGAGTGTGTGTGGCATCTCTGCCCTGTTAAGTGTGTGTTGGGGTAAAATGCCATTGTGTGGAGGAGTTTGAGACATCCTGTGGTCCTGTCACAGCAGTCAGTGCTGATCGGCAGAGAGGGGGCCAGGCCTTCAAATCCAGCAGCGTCACTGGGGTGTATGTGCACCACTGTATTGTAACTACTGAGAGGACAAATGTCTGGTGATGCATAATGAAAATGCTTTACTGAGGTGCTGGTATTATATGGGTGATATATTTCTTTTTAATTTGACGGAATAAGCTTTGTATGCTGTGATGACATAGGAAAGGCTGAAAGATTCACTCTCCCAAGGTTAATTGCAATCAGATTTTTGAGACAATTAATTTTAACAGGGGAAGAGAATCACAGGTCAGAAGAGAGAAAGGGCAGGTTAAAAATATTTGGATGAATTAGAAATGTTCTAGTCAGCAGGGTCAGGTGAAATCTGGTTGAAGGTTGCCAAAGCAGTCGCTGAACTATTAGTAATTGTCTTCAGATGCTTGTGGAGGACCAAGAGGTCTCATAGCCCTAGAGAAGACTCCTCCTCCTCCTTTATTTAACAAAAAAAGAAATACAAGGTAACTCATCAGGCAAATGTACTAGATTATCAGAGCAAATACCTAAAAAAATAAGTGAAAGCACCAAGTGGATCATAAAGTAGTGGAAATAATAATGGTGGGTTTATCAAGAACAAATCACATCGGATCCTCCTTTATGTATTTGGCTTCGTTGCTGATCTGGTAGATGCAGGAAAACAGTAAGATGTTGTATTCTTGATGCTTGCATGTCAAATGGTGTATAACTCATTGCTATAAAGTGAGTGCACTGCTTAATAAAACCTGCTAAGAAAAATTATCAGTGCTTTGGGGTAAAAATGAGAGGAAATTTGAAGTTAGAGTTCTCTGAGTTTTATCCCGACCACAATTCTACTCAGTATTCATGTTGCTGTTTTCCATGACATAATGAAAGAGTAAGGAGGACTTCAAGAACTGTGGGAGACAGTATAGTGTTTAAAATTGATTTTTACTGTATGGAAAATTGCCAGGTATCAATGAATGAAATTCAATAACAGAAAGGGAAATGTATTGTACATAAGAAAAAGTGACAAGATGCCCCAGAATATGTGAAATATGAAAGAGACTTGGAGGTTTAGGGTTAATATCAGTGCTAAATTGTAAAAGATTAAAAGATTCTTTTGTTTATCAAGATATTTCAGTCTGGGATATGCTCATAACGGAAATGGAAGGGAGTTAATTTCTTTTTCATTGTATCATTGGGGTCTCAGCTGGCATAATGGACCCACTTCTGAGCAGTGGATACAGACAAAGTGTAGGGAATCCAAAGGTGAAACAATAAAATTGATGAACAGCTGCCAAGTATGACCTGTGAAATAAGCTCCATTTAATCTAGAGAAGACTTAAGTAAGGAAGTGTATGATGCAAGTGTGTGATGATGAAAAGACTCTTTATAATGATGACAACTGATTATTTCCAATATCTGCTCATGATGTGGCATGAAAAAGTAACTTAATTGTGAAGCCAACAGGATTTGATTAGGATACCAGAAAAAATCTAACAAAAGGGACACTTATTCTCTAAAACAGATTTTATAGTGAATCAGTGCTATCTATGCATTATTGGCAAGGGCAAATCAAGTAACAAGAGGCTGAGCTCCTGTGGCTGATGTTGTGCTGTGCTCCTGGCGTGGTGCAACACAGACCAAGGGTAGCCAGGAGAATGTGCCTCACATGAAATCTTGCTATAAGCATGTTAGGCTAACTTCTGCAATGCTGAGATATAAATAGCCATATGTCTTTACACCGCAAAAAGAATTACACCCACACATACAATATCACTCCAAAATAAGGAAATATAAACAGTTAATTTTTGGCATTTTGGAGTCAAGTATAAGTCCAGGGATTGTTTGCTTCTAAGAGGTATAACTTTGCTTTGGGATCTCCATAATATTTTCTAGACTTTGATCTCCCAACAGACGGCCTCTAGCAGATACTAGAGTGGCAACAGGCATAAAGAAATTATTATTTTAAAGTTTCTAAGTAATATTTTTGAGAGGCTAAATTGCTTTTCATAGAAATATAAGGGTAGTTCTATTGGAATTAGTTGTTCAACTTAAATATTTGTTTTCTAAAGTAATGTCAAAAAACCCTTGTAAATGTTTCAAATAGAGCTTCACAACATTTACTTTTGCTGAGGATGATTCCAACTACCTTTATCTGATAGCTTTTGGTACTTGTATGGGAAGAGCTCATGAAAAGTTGGTGCTTTCCGTACTGTGGATGCTTCCCACAAATCCATGGACCTCTACTGTAGCTCATCCCTCTATTCAGATGTTGCTTCCCTGTTTCAAGACTGTATGACCCTATCACTTTTTCTTCCTCTGCCACTGCCCTGCTCCTTTTCCCACACTACCATATGTCCTCCTGCTCAGGAGGTAAGTGATAGATGGCATCAGCTGTTGGACTCAGCAAAAAGAAGAGTCAGAGTTAATACTGAGTATGTTTTTCTTAGAAGGCTTCCGTGGGCTTCCCAATCTTCACATGGAATGCCCTGGGCTCATCACTTTAGTTTATGTTCTCCAAAATGCTGTTCTGGCAACTGATGATAAAAACATTGAAAGTAAATTACTAAGTCTCTGACTGAAAAAAATATCACAGCATTTCCCTAAATCTATTGATTGCATCTCTGATGCAAACAATGTCCTGCACCAGCACAAAAACCTTTCCTAGAATAAACCTGGGCCATCTTAAAATCTAAGCTATGCATGCCATGGATCAAGATCCCCTTTTGCCCTGTGGTTCTAAAACAGTCCTTTCTATCTGGTCAAGTGGGAATTTGGGAATCACCCTTACTAGCAAAAATTATGATTGTGATAAGAATGTATTTTTATAACATGGCTCTACAATAAAAACAAAATTATTTGTCAGCCTTACATACTTGAAGGAAATAAGATTTTTAAAAACTTAAATTCTGTAATTCTGTCTCCCCTAATACCTGCCTCTCATGTGTTTCAGTAGCATATATTGTAAAAGATAGATAGTAAAGCAGTATCTTGAGACGATGTGTGAGTGCTTTTTGAAACTAACAACTAATTCCAGTCATATCGGTTTTCTTGGCTGCTGAAAGGGCAGAGAACAAGCTGCAGACATGAAAAACTAGTGACCTTTTATAGTCTGGTCCTTACAAAGCAGAAAAACTCAGTATTTATCTGACTTCTTATGTGTAAAAGAAGATGCAGAAAAGAAGTAAACTTCTCTTTCTAGGTGAAGATCAAAAAGTATTTTATAGCCCATAAAAATTAAGGTTCTCAACATCTTTGTGAATTAGGTAGTGATCTAATTTTCCATGTGGGCAAAACTAAGGCACAAACAAATAATCAGATTCATCAGCCATGTCATTGCAATCTTGTGGTAAAAATCAGAATAAAGTCTGAAAATCTTCAGCATAGTCTTTTGCTTTAATTGCTGTTTCCTAAAATAAGTGGTTCTCAGCAATTTTAGTAGATGTATGGGTTGAAATTCTGCTAATATAACTCATTGAATTTTATATTGAATATTTTAAAGCTTGGAAATTAGGTTCTTGTCTTCTGAGGATGGGCATGAACAGCCTTCAGCAGAGCTCATAAAAAGAAAGTTAATTTTTGTTTGGCAAAACATTCTCATCCCTGTACTTTACCGTAAACTATAGGTCACTAGCATAATCCCCCACTTTTTATGTGCCTTTGAAGTAAATGGAATTATGTACTATAAGAGAGAGACTGTTAATGAAAAGATGAAAAAATATCCTGCTGAATTGATTTGTATATGAAATCCCATGCTTATACCCATGAAAGAAGAGAGACTTTATTCTTTAAAATTATTTGTAATTAAAAGATTGTTTTTATGGTGCATTACTGAATCATTAAAAATCAGAGGGGGAGAAATCAAACTAGCTGGTAGAGGAGTGGCAGGTGGCTGCTGTTATTGGCAGAAGTGTATCTCAGAACTGAACTCTGCAAATGTCATGTGAAATAACAAATTTATTAGAAGTAGGAATTGCACACACAGAAGCTGACGACCCTGAAAAATATGCAGGCAGCTGTGGGACTGCAGGCTAGAAACTACCCTTCCTATCTGTATTCAAAACCTGCGAAAACGCTGTAACAGATTTAGCAATTTCAAAAGCTGCTTCTCCTGCCTGCCCTGTTTTTACAACAGAGCTTGCCTCTACTGAGCAGAAGAGGCAATATGGGACAGGTTGTGCCCACTCCTGGCCACACCTTGCATATGGACACAGTTCCCTCTTCACAGTGGATGGGGTTAAAACACTGAAATGGGGTGACTAATGTGAAATACAAATCCAGTTCTTACTGCTGGGATAATGGCAGCAGTTTCTGTCAGAAAACCGGGAGGAGCTTGACTAGTAATGTCCTTACCAGCAGGAGATGAGCAGAGCCCTGCTCCTGCAGTGGCCCCATTTCACAGCTACCTGCCAGGCTGCGTTCGCAGTGACAGGCATGCCTGTGCTGCACTGCCCTGAACTGCACAGGAGGTCGCACCGACTTCTGGAGGTCACCTGGTCCAAGCTCCTCTTCAAAGCATGGCTGGCTTCACATGTGGCATGTGCGCTGGCAGACATTAATATTTAGTCTGTAAACTAATTTAATGGAGCTTTTCTTTTTCATGGGATCTTCAGGACTGGTTCACTTTTAAAGAGTAGGAACACAGGGCACAAAAAGGTGATTTTTTTTTAAAGGGAGATATGAGTGATCATAAATGAAAGCTGATATGTAGGTGCTTTTTGTTTGTTTGTTTGTTTTACTTACAAGTTTTCACAAAATATTAACTTTCTGTTTTCTTTTTTTTTTTCTTGATAAACATTTTTTACTTCAGGTGAGATTTTTGCTCCATCAGAAGAGCTATTCAAGGTATAGTAGGCTGATGCTCAGTTTGCCCAAGAGTAGAGAATTTGCATATTATTACAAAAATAAAGTAGGCTGGGTGAGAAAAGAAGTAATCATGGTGTGCATAAACAAAGATGTAGTTCACATGTCTAGTTTCATGTTGGTATTACACAGAAATTGTCAACTCTACAGTTAATGTTAGGATTTTTTACTCATGCTCTGTTACCTCATATTTGTTATTCTTGGATCTCAGCTTTCCAGGTGAGGTGGGTTGAATTTTGCATATTCTCTATAAGCAGCGGTGAGATAAGATGTCAGCCTCTCCTGAAGATTATGGGTGGTCCTGGAGCTCCACTGTAAGCTTGAAACTTCTGGTTGTCATCCAATACAGCAAGAAATGAAAGTTCCCCAAAGAAAATCCAACTATTAAGGATGAATGATTCTAGAGGGTGGATCAATAAGATAAAAAAAATGGTGACCAATGTGACAATCAAGATTTTGAAATTGTAGATGGAGTGAAAATTTATGAGCTTTAATCTTACATTCCTCAACTGTTCACTTCAAATGTGAAATGATGCAGAATGTGGTGAGCAAACTTCAGTAGAGGATGTGCTAAATATTTGAACCATATTTGTGTTCTTGCTCCAACATGTCCTTTCATTTTTGATAATGACAATGTTTCAGCAGCATTCTTATTCTTTGAACAAGAAAAACAGGTAAGTATATTTTGGAATGTTGCCAAACCTTTGAGAATTGCAAGGTGAAAAATGAGAGAAACAATGTAATTTCACAATTATCAAGATCAAAACTAACCTCCAGTTGGCCAGAGGACTGGCATGCCCTTGCAAAACCCTTGGGTTTTTTTCAGTTTAAGACCAAATCCAACACAAGGACAAAATTTCAGGAGTACAAAAATTAGTATGAGAAATAATTTATAGAAGACAAAAAAGGTAAAATTAAAATGAATTTTTTGTCCATCTTGTAAAGGAGGATTTGTGAAGCAGTATTGCCAGTAAGATGAAAGGCTGAGAAAGGAAGCTACTGGGAATGTCTGGCAGCTGAGTTATCAAGGAACTCACTACCCATGTAGCTCAGAGAGCTTGGGAAGCTGCTGAGGTAGGATGTTTGGTGTTGTCTGTGGCATGTGGAGCCAGTTGGCTGCAGAGTAGGGCAGTAGCTCCAGAGAGTTCATCTTTGTTGTATTATCTTGGTTTCCAGCTCTCCAGGGAATTGCTAAACCTTATGAGCTCCTTTGTGAGCTTGGATGGTGTCTGAGAACTCTGCCAACCAGACTGCTTATAAAAACCCCACAGAACTCAAGAGATTAGTCAGCCAGAGCTGGCTGGAAAAAGGACTTTAGCAGCCATGCACCCAGGAGATGGGCAGTGGGAAGAGTGACCACAAATGAGTAGATTTTCCTCAAGGGTTTCAACTGAATTGGCAAATCCCTTCAGAATGCTTTCATCCTGTCACATCCATTATTTTCTGGTGACTGTGGGTAAATTTCTGAAAAATTCCAAATCTAAGAAAAATGCCAAGTGAAAATCTTCACATATATGTTATTTTCACATAATGCAATGATGAGAAGTATAGGCAGAAATTTTTTTTTGGTCCACTGAAAATGCAGGCCTTCAGCTTTTATACTCCTTTTATTGTCCTCTTGTTTAGCCAGTATGTAAAACTTGTCTGTGTTGGGCTGTGAAGAGTTTTGTGTATATCTGAGTACTTGTTGTGGTGACATAAGTCTATTCTAAAATGGTCCTTACAGCCAGGAAATACAAATTTTTTCCTACTTTGCACCAAAATATATTATCTCTGAAAATTTTCCTGAGCTTGACAGTGGCCATATGCAGGTGCATTCAGACTGAAGGTCTGCAACTGAATAATTTCATTGCCAAAATGTAGATTTTGGCATGAATGTCAAAACCAATGATTTTAATAAAATAAACTGGACTTATCCAAAAGTCCAGATAAAATCAACCAAATCTTCAACTTCTTTCCTTAACAGATCAGGATCCCATGAAGATATTGCTCTTTTTTTTTAATTAATGCTTACTATGAATACTTAATCTGTTTTAAGTCATACATGTACGCATTTTTAGATAGTCACATGCGTTTTTCTCAAGAGTTTTTCAATTAAACTTCTCCTTTCACATCTAAAGGTAAAGAAAGCTTGACCACTCCATTTTTCCCCAGTCTAGTGGTTTTCTGGCAGCCAAATCAGTAAGTGAATTCTATCCCTAACAATAAATAAATAAATAGTATATATATATATTCAGAAAGTTTTGATTGAATACAAATTCTTTGAAAGAAAATTGGGATATATTATGGGGTTTTTGATTACTTTGCAGATATAATTTGATTTTTGTTTCACAACCTGCATTTGAAGATAGTTCTCAATGTTGCCACACTTTCATGTGCCAAAAATATTACTTGAATGTTTAGAGACTGTGCATATCTCTTTATATTAGTTACAAACAAAAGAAAACACATATTCTCTATCTTTTTCCATTAACAGGTATGATTAATCCATTACCCAGCTGGGAACACTTGGCATTACCTGTCGTGGGTTAAACCTTTCTCTGCTGGAAACTGTGTTCCTCTTATACCAATTCAACAGCATGTTTGAAGCAACAAAACAGATTAATTTTGAAAAAAGGTAAAAAACTAGTTTCTGAAAAGTTGCTAGACTTCATAGAGAAAGAGCTATTGGATCATTACATTGTATAGTTAAGGCCACAGATACGCTATTTTTGGAGGAATTGGATTTTAGAGTTCATAGTTGGTGTAAGTAATTCTTTAAAATCTGATGTTTGGATAAAAATAGTGTTACAATAGCTATGTCTTATCAAGGACAAAATGGCAGTGGGATTGAAGTGGGAAGAAAGAGCAGCTGACTTCATTGCTTTTTAACACATATGTTTTATGCAGCATTTGCCATTTGGTGTTTTGAAGATCATATCTTTTGGCTATAAGAAGCAAAATCCTTCATATAAGATACAAGGCCAGCAATCAGCAGCCATCCAGAGAACCATTTTCTTTAGAGGATTCCTGAACTACATCCATAAGAACAAATGTACCTCCCTCAGAAGAAAACTGTGGAATTAGTGCAGGGCAAATCTTCCTGTGTGCCTCTGTCTTCTGATGGCTGAGATGTAACAGCTTGAACAAAGCCTAGCCCACACAGGTGTCGGGTACCACTGTGGTTTTCCTTCAACACTTTTTTCCACAGCTCCCTCTGAGATCTTCATCTTGCCTGGCAGATCTCCAGCTTCACTGCCAAGGGATGTTTTGTGCCTGGCTATCGGCGATGGAGAGACTGGGATGACTGAGCTGGATCAGAAGCCAATTTTATTGAGAATACAAAGGATTTAAATAAGGTTTACTTGTATGGCACTTATATGTAGGATTCTATTTTTGGTAACAATTTCCCATTGGTTATACATTCTTTATGTCATCAGTTACTTGGTAATCATCACAAAGTTTTACAACATGTCTCTTGGTCACTTCCACACCAGAGAACAGTTATCTGTGTTTGTCTCTCCCATGCTTTCTGCTCAATCAGGCCTAAGATATCAGGCTGCTTTATCAGTTCCATTGTACTCCCTGTCTTATCTCCCATACCTTGGCAAAAGGAACTTGATTGTTAAGAAAATATAAAACCAAAGAACTCAGGTGCTTTGAAAGAATTAGGTAAGATTTTTTTTCCATTGGAGGTAATACCTTAGACATACCTTCATACACCTTCTGTTTGACCATTCAGATGAGATGCAGTATCACTTTAGGTGTGTGATAACTATGGAATATAAGTTCTTTATTATGTTTACACTATTTTGAATCATCATCCCCTTAAAAAATGATGCTCACTTATTTTGCTGTAAAATATTAAAGTGGTAAAATGGCCCTCATGTATAACATATTTCTGCTCAGAATACTTTGTGTGACAGGTAAGGGCCAGAATATTTATTTTGTCCAGAGAAATACGACAGAAACAAAGTGGTATAGAGGCAATAAACAGGAAGTCTGTAGAAAAAATAATATTTGATTCCACATCTTCAGAGCCTAGCATTAGGACTTTTATTCCTTTCCAATAATCACGGATATTTAGTATCTCATGCTAGAAAAGACCTGGTTTTCATAGCTGTTTTTCTGTTCCTTTCTGGTTCATGCTACTCTTTGGGTCTGTGATGCAGTGAGTAATACTATAACTAAAAAATATTTCTTTTGATTTATTGCATTTCTGTTTTTTGTGTCTCTATTTAATTATATTCTTCACTGATTATAAAATAAGAACAATATTTTATTTGCTTAAGGATAAGCAGGACAAAAGTAATTCTTTGTTTTACTAGTCCAAATGAAACTTTTTCATATTGTCTTTCATGTAAGGACTTTTGGTCCTTAGCACCCTTTTCTGTTCTGGTTGTCCTATTGGAAAGGAGTAAAATTGTTGAAGAAATCTAGTTAAAATAAGAAGCTCATAATGAGTGACATTCTAAACTCGTGATGAAAGGGAAGGGAAAAGCATCTCCACACAATCCCCAGCTGAACTCCTCGGATCTTCACTGTCTCTGCTGCTTCAGGAAACTGGCTGCCCTCCTCCATACTCCATAGGCACTTCAGCATCTGTAAGGGAAAAAGCCGTGAAACAGAAACACAGGATCGGAGAAAGGAATGACTCATGCAGAGAAACAAAAGCCTCATGTTTCAGGGAGGTCTTATCAACTTTAAAAGCTTATTTTCTGTTCACTGCAAAGTGCTCTGTAACATCTGCCCAGAACCTGGTGCTATTCAGGACATTTGACATGCTCAGCAATTAACCCCAGGAGGTTTTAGGATTCCCACCACCTTTGTGGGTCTGCCCCTGTGTGCAGAGCACACGTGCAAGCCACCCAACAGGTCCAACTCCTTGGGGCAGAGCAGGTGGGATGGGCAGCTGGGCAGCAGGAGGCAGGAAGGCACTGTCTGGCTCCTGACTGCCTCAGCTGAACCTCGAGGAAGGGATGGGGCTGTCTGGTCCCCACCGTGGGCTCGCTGGGGTCATAAAGGGCCATCAAGGTTTGGGATGAGAGAGGGGAGAAAACCTTCATGAAACCTGCCAGGGACTGCTCTTTCCAGGCCTTTGTCCTTGACCAGTTAAGCTGTCTCTGTTGATGGGCTGCCCTGGCCCCTGAATTCATAAACTGCCTAGGTATTGCCAGGCTTTTGTCATTATGAATTACTGTGGAACAACTGAAATCTGCTCGAAAATGCAAAAAGGAGAGGGAAGAGGAGGAGGAGGAGGAGGAGGAATGGAAATACTCTTCCCTACCATGTGTTATGCTGGAAAGGCAAATTGTCTGCTTGAGAAGACACCTAAGTTTCATTCAGCCAAGTTGCTCCTCTGGGAAATAGTGACGATCAAAGGGGTTTTTTCTTTCTTTAATACAGTAATTAATTTATCACCCTGCAAATCTTTTCAGAGCTGATCTTAGAACTGTCTGTTCTCATGTGGGGTGCTGTAACAGAGTTCAGCTGTTCCTGCTCTGAGAAGGAAACAATAGGGTTGTCAGTAGCAGCAAGATAAAACTGTGATTTTTTTTCACCAGTGAGAGTAATGATGCTCACAGCAGGAAGTGAATTCTAGTAAGAGCTTTTAGGAATTTTATCCTGAAATTCTGTGCAAATAATGAATAATCTTCCCAAATTTACAGATTACTCTGTTAGGGCTCTGTTTTGTCAAGCAAGTCAAAACAGTAAGATTTATTCAGTTTTACGGTTGCTCTGAAGAACCTCAGAGTACAGCAGAAATAGTCAAGAGCCTCATAATCTTCAGGCACACTTTGCTGCTACTGCCTTAGGGAAACTGGAGCAAAAAAAAACATCCAGTGGCCTTTTTTCCTTTTTTTTCTTTTTTTTTTTTTTTTTTTTTTTGAAGAGTGATAGACCTAATTGACTGCTGCAAAACAGAATTCAGTAATTTGAATATAAATTCTGAAAAACCAATAAGCCACATTTGTATGTAATCAATCACTTCCCTGTGAAATTAAGGAATTCTTTTTTTTTATTTCATGAACAAGATTAGCTAGCTGGCAGATCTCAGCTTGAATAAAATAAGTTTAACTAGTTTAGATATCCAGCATGAGCTGTTGCTTAGCTCAATGGAAGATTGCACAGAAATTTTGGTCAGATTTCATTGAAAAAAAAAACTGCAGAAATGAAATCTGGCATATAAATATAATGGTGCTTGTCTTCTGTTATCCACATAATATCTCCATGGATCACCCTCTTCAGACAGCAAAACCTTTTTCAAAAAAACATATTTTAATTGACCATTTACAGAAATCTCTTCCAGAACTGAATAAATCTGGCCATGAAACTCCCACTCTACATACTTACATATACACATAAGTGCAACATATCAGATTAGATATCAAGAAAATTACTGTAGACTTGAACTTAAACTACACTGATTTAGTGCAAGTGTGTAAGTCATTGTGCTGCTGTGTTGGAGACGGGTGGTGCTGTCACCAGCTACAGCCATGAGGAGATGCACAGCAGTCTGCAGGTAGAATTTAGGCTCAGGGCAGGGAGCTGCCAGAGGGCATTCCCTCTCCTGTCTCAGTAAATTAGTGTGTGCAACCGTGTTTTGTACTGTTACACGTGGCTTGTATCTCTTGCTGGCTATGTGCAGACAATTTGTGGCAGAGTGGGATTTCTGAGCAGCCCTTTGGAAGTGGCTTAAAGTCTCCAAATCGGTGGAGGCCTGTGCCTGATGGGATTTTAGACTCTGTGGTGGTGACAATGTGTTATATTTAGTTTCCAGTTCTGGTAAGTTAAAGTGATGTTATCCATGTCCTTTTTTTTTTTCCTCTCAACCCTTAGATAAGGATTTGAAAGTGAAACCAAAGTATTTTTAGATTGTCTATTTAATTTGAATACAAATGAACATTATCTACTATGTCTTTTTTTCCTCTACAGTTACATTGAAATAGGAATTAAAAAGCCTGAGGGGAAAAAGAAAGAAATGATAGTAAGTGCTTAATTATGAATACTGCCTGTTTAAATTACTATGAAAAAAAATACCCATTCATTACTTTATGCTTGCATAATTTATGTTTATATGTTAATGTATGCTATTTCAGGGAAGTGTCTGACATGATAATAATATCAATTTACTTGAGATTTGTTATGTAAAATTTTGGATACAAAGAAAATGTTACTCTGTCCAAACTTTCCTTTGTCCTTACTGTGCAACTATTTAAACATCAATTGACTGCCAATAAATATTTTCAGGAATTAAGAGCAACTATTACTCTCTTACATTCTTTGCTGCAGACTGTAAAAGTAGAAGTTCAGGCAGTGTAAACTGTAGATAACATTTAGTGATTAATCACAGCATCATGACATTGTTGAGATTGGAGGCGACCTCTGGGGGTCATCCAGTCCAAACCCCTACTGAATGAGGGGACAACTAAAGCAGGTTGCTCAGTGCCCTGTCCATTTAACTTCTAAATGTATCCAGTGGATGGAGAATGCAATCTGTCTGGGCAACCAGCCAATGTTTGACCACCCACACTGAAAAAAAGAGTTGTTCTTTCTTATCTGATCTTGTATGGATTTCATCCCAGCTGAAACTGATGCCAGATAAGTAAGATTTTCTCATTTTCCAGCTTATGTGGAGTCAGATACTGACCAAATCACATAGGTGTTAAGTTAGCTTATTTGGATTTATACTGCTACAGAGGATAAGAAACATTCAAAATTAGAATGTAAGTACTATAAGTCATAAACATAAATCTATATGACTTCATCACACAGAATAATAGCCCATTTTTCTATCTGTTTATTTTTCAAACAGTTAAGTGTTAGTTCTGTGTAATTCATCTAGTATGGATTACAGGGAGTTTTTATGACAGTATTGATACAGATAATGCAATGTTAAACTATATATCCTTTCATAGTAATTTTTGGCAATTTGACATAGCACATATACACTTGCATTGTGACATCTCTGCTGTATTTATCATTATAATAGCTTGTTACAGACAGGGTCATAACAGACAATATGGAACACTGGTACTACTGAAGTCCCATTTATATCCTACAAGTATAACTAAAGTGGTTCAAGTGGGAATTTAAGCAAAACAAATGGTGGACTATTTTAAGACTGCAGGAAGCCCTGAGTACGATGTGCACATGCAGAGTAAATCTGTTTCATGCATCACAGAATTAACTAGGTTGGAAAAGACCTTTGGCATCGTCAAGGCCAACCTATGTACATGCCATTATCATTCTGAATAGGATCTTCTCATTTTCCCATATGGCACTGAAGGCAAACAGGATTGAATTCATAACGGTTAAAAGGGAAAGGCCTTTGATAAATTTCTACATTTTGAATTATAACTGGATTTTGATTCAAAATAGAGACTTAAAGTGATTATTTTCTTCCTCTGTCACTGCTTTGATAAAAAAGATATAGTGAAAATGAATTGGGCTAGACTTCTGACTTTACTGAAACTGTGCCATTCTTACTGAGAATAAATAAATAAATAAATACAGTTTACCTTAAAGTTAATAAATGAAGTTAATCCCACCCTATTTCTTGTATAAATAAGAAATATAAATCTTGGAACTTATGTTATTGCTTTGATATCTACTTGGTATAAATTACTAAACTACACATTTGTAAAATGCCATAATAACTCCCATTTAAATTAACATTTTTAATTACTGTGAATAAAAAAGAACAGTAAGCTTATATTCTCACACCTGAACTATAAAAGCTATTTTAATGAAACAAACATTTGTGTCTAATTTGAACAGTAGCATGTCTCTTTGTACAGCTGCTTGTGAGGTACCTTATAAGAGTGTTTTTTGAATAGGGAAGATTTACAAAATATCAGTTTGGAAGGATATCACAATATATTTTATTCTTTTCTCTCTATTGAGTTGTATTTAGAGCCAAATTCTGTTCGTGGAAACAGACTGAAAGGCAGGAAGACCATATCTAAGTGATTATGCAGTGGATGACTGAAGTAACTGAGAACACCTCAGTTCTCAGGCTGAGGTGGTCACTCCAGATGCGTCTTGTCTGGATGTCATGATGCAACCTTGGTGTTTATTATCTCCCCTCCTTGTAATTTCTCTTCCATTGAAATGGTACAAGAATATGGTCAGAAAGAGACCTCTATGTCTAGCTATAATACACAGTGCCACAGTCTGTTTGCCTCTGGCTGCACCTTTATCAGTACATTAAACTGTCTCCTCGAATGTGTTGGGATACCAGAACTCAATTATCTGTACTGGGACATGCTTTTGGCTTGTACCAGCTCACACCTCAATTCGCAGCCTAGACATTAGGATGGACCAAATGCCCGGCTTGGGCTTCTTAGCTTTTCGTCGGGGCCGGGGCTCGCCGCAGTTTCCGGGCGCTTTTGCTGTCGCGCTCCGGGGTGGGCTGTTGGCCGTGCTTTGCCGTCGGCGCGAGGGAAGAAACAAAGAGGCAGGGAATTTGTCCAAATCCGTCCGCGTGGCGGCTGGATGCTTTATTCGCTGCAAGAGCTGCGATGGAAAGGCAGCAGCCGCTCCCAGCTTCGCACGGACGCAAATGGCCTCGAGCATGCCGAGGAGTGGGATCAAATAGGGAAGGGACAGGGCGGACGGGGAGCCCTCCCGCCCAATGGGTACAGACATCGCGGTGATGACGTGTACTACAGCGACCAATGGGAACATGGCAGGGGCGGACACGAGACTTTGGGGCGAGTGGGACCGCGAGAACGGGGAGACGGGCACGGAAACCGCAGGAGTAGGGGAAAACTCGGGGGATGAACGAGGGTACAGAGAACTGGAAAACTAACAAAGGAAAAACCTATTATGTGAACCCAAACCTGGGATGCAACAGATATCACAATATATTTTATTCTTTTCTCTCTATTGAGTTGTATTTAGAGCCAAATTCTGTTCGTGGAAACAGACTGAAAGGCAGGAAGACCATATCTAAGTGATTATGCAGTGGATGACTGAAGTAACTGAGAACACCTCAGTTCTCAGGCTGAGGTGGTCACTCCAGATGCATCTTGTCTGGATGTCATGATGCAACCTTGGTGTTTATTATCTCCCCTCCTTGTAATTTCTCTTCCATTGAAATGGTACAAGAATATGGTCAGAAAGAGACCTCTATGTCTAGCTATAATACACAGTGCCACAGTCTGTTTGCCTCTGGCTGCACCTTTATCAGTACATTAAACTGTCTCCTCGAATGTGTTGGGATACCAGAACTCAATTATCTGTACTGGGACATGCTTTTGGCTTGTACCAGCTCACACCTCAATTCGCAGCCTAGACATTAGGATGGACCAAACACCATTCTCAATAGGCATGACCTTTATTTTGAAGCCTCACTGAGCTAAATATTATGGATTGGAAGATGATGCTATGTGATTTTGGGACTGGGGAATAGGTATTGTCCCTGTTTTGTTCAGTAGCGTAAATGTAGCAAGTTGTGTGTGGATATTTTGAAGGACCAGGATTTTATTGTAAATTGTCTTGTAGTATTTTTCCACTTTAAGAACTTTGTTGTACTCCACAAATATTCTTTAAAACTAGAAAAAGGATAGCTAAAGGGTAGCTAGAAAAGGGTAGCTATAATGGAAATTAAAGGATTAAAATGTGAACCTAAGTTGCATCATTGCCAACCAATTAACGTCTAGAACTATAACAGTGCCCAGTGTACATCTTCATACTGTATGGAACAGGGCCAAGGCACAGTCCTAAGGCCTGGCAAGGGGTAGGATGAAATCTCCAATCTGTTAGTGCAGTCCCTGACACACTTCGGGTGAAAGCCATTTGGCATCCCTTCAAACAAAGTCCTTGTTTTGAGATTCACAGTTCCAATGAAGACAACTGAATATCCTCTGAAGAGTGTTTAGGCATGGATATGAACATAGAATACTATGCTTTGTGGCATCCTGTCCCTGATTATTTGGATAGATACACTAGTGAGATTGACTCCAGACTAAAGACAATGTGGGTGTTGAAAGAGAGAACGTAGATTTTTATGTCTTACAAATTCCTTGCCTTATTCATTTGCTGATAGAATCCCACCAGTATAGAACTCTTTCTCACTGATTATTCACATTTTTTCTCATGTAACACTTGCAGCTTTTGCATCTAAGGATAGATTTTATGCTGGAAAGAAGATTTATGCTTTCCTACCTTTGCCATTACACTAGCAGCTTATCTTTGTTTCTACTGGTTCCTCATCAATAAACACAAATTTATTTGAATGAACAGATTGAAGTTGCATAGAGGTTTACAATCACTGCAGTATCATTAATGATACCAGGGCTTTATATATCATAAATTAAAGCAAAATGGCACCTACAATGTCTTTTTAGTAGGTGAGGAAAACAGGTTTTAGTGTTACTTGACTATCACTATAAATATTTAATAGCTTTTTTTTTTTTTCTGGTTTGAACTCCTGTGTGGGAAATCCTTTTTAATTCCAAGCCTCAATTTTTCACTTCTTGGCTTAGCAGATAGTGGAAAAGCTGTGGTGGCAGCTTATTTTCTCAAGGGAGAGAGTGTATCAGGCCACTTGACAGTGAGTTCTCTGGTTGATTAAATTGTGTCAGCCAGTTCCAAACAGAAAAGTCTTTTGGACAAATGGTGAAAGAATATGACATAGGTTTTTGAGGATAGAAGGCATGTAACAGTGAAAGCCTTGGAATTCCTCAAGTATGACAGATTTTCCAAAATACTGACAAGTAACATATTGCATTGGACAAAGATAGTATTTGACAGTGGGACTAGTGTTTATATTTAATGAATGCTTCTGAGAAGAAAATATTTTAAACATCTTGCATCAGCTAATGATGTATGATTTATTTTTTCTGCAGATTAAATCAATAATTCACAGTACTATCTGTGGGCCTTCCAGATGGCAATTTATCTGTAATAAGTCACATAATATCAAGTAAATATGTTATAAATCAGACTGTTTTCTTGGTTTTAAGTTTTCTACTCTAATGTATACAAACTTCCAAATGTCTAGGTTCAGTTATAGACTGAATGTTTGTAGTGAAACTCTGGTTAACCAGGCAGGATTTGGAATAGTCAATGTCTTGATTTAGATACCATGGATTAAAGTTAAATTAGTATGGTATGACAGGTTTAATTTTTCCAAAGTATTCTTAAGGAAGGAAATAAATTGAGAGTGTGATGATATGCTGCAGTGCATAGTTATATTATGTTAGTGAAATCTAAAGAAAAAACATTATATAATATTAAGAAAATTTCTAGAATACAACATTTAAACATCATAGATAACATGAAAGGACTCTTAATCCAAAGGTTATTTAGAAAAAAAAAAAATCTCATAATCATAAAGCACCAGAGAGTTTTCTAAAACAGCAGTGTTACAAATAGGCAATTTGAGAAATTAATTCTGTGAACTGCTAATGAAACCTATTTTCCTATAAATTTCTGTCTGATATTATGTAATGTTTTTCTATATTATAATATTATTCTAATAATAAAACAGAAAAAGAATTCATATTTATCTTCCACATGTCTTTTGTCACCCTGCCTGTGTGTACAAAGTGGCGTTTAATGACTATGGCCCTTAACAGCAGGCCCCTTACTCAAGTAATGTGTATAAAATTCAAGCAAAGCCACCTTCTTTGGAGATAGTAACAGTTCAACTGTGCAAGAATGGGAGAGTTTTGAAGAAGAAAAAATAATATATTGTTTTCCAATCCTTCATGTTAAGACTTATTTAATGGAAAAACTATTATTTAAAGTGATGAGCATTCAAAATGATATAATCACGGAAAGGACTACTAGTAGAAGTTTATAAATTTGCTTATCTAGTATCTAATTTGATTTCAACTTAGGTGCTAATAATTCAAGCCATTGTTGTGACAATTGTGTACATTTAGTTAACTCAAGCAAGTTACAAATACAGAGAGATCAAAAATCTCTGCAGATTTTGCAGTGTCATTCTATAACTAATGTGGTTTTAATGACCTATTCTATTATCTCCAGCTAAAACTTGTCTATTTTGTGAAGGAAGACCAAATATATTCTCATCAGTAACTGGAAAACAGTGGACTTGGACTCTGAAAACTGTAGCATTTGTTCTATCCTTGAAGACAACACTGATGATGGAGTGTATTCTCTCTGCATATGGGTACATTGATAACTCCCAAAATTTGTATGATCTTATCTGAAACCCTATTGACGAGATAGCTGAAATAGTCATGATAAATTCTATAGAAAGGTTTGTGCACTAAAGCAAGTAATGTTTAAACTGTACACAGAAATAAATACAAAGCCAAGGTAATTCTCTGAGTACAGATGTGATGTAGGAAATTTTGCCATGAGGCTAATGTTGAAAGATTTGGCATTTCTGTAATCAAGAAATCACACATGATTCCAAGAGCCAATTTAAAAAGTATAAGTTGAAGAATATGCCTGACATATGATGTGAATTGCTTCTTCAAGGAAAGGAAGTGTGTAATTATTAAATTGAATAATTCTCTACCACTGGCAAATGAAATAAGAGAATTTGAAGATAAACAAATTATTTAGGTATTTTAGTTAGTTCCTGTATCTGCCATGCCTTACACTATGCAGTACACTTTCCTGGTTACTCTGGATTTATATATTTCTGGGGATGATTTTAAATTAACCCTCAGAGCATCCTGCAAGTTTGAACTTTTATGTTAATTGTAAGTCCTTTTTAAATCTATTTTTTTCTTAAACTTGAATAACAACAGTTGTGTCGGGTTTCATAATGTATTTGAGGAAAAAAACTGTTAAAAATGAAGCATGTCGCTCCCTTTCCTGCCAAACTGACGGCATTTCATGCCCACGATCCTCGGGTTTTACCTGACTTCAGTTCCACTAGATGGCTCCAAACGTCTTCTGAATGCATCTTTATTGCTTCAAGATGTTTTAATGTGGCATGCAGACATAAATATTTGCTCTTGGCTGGAACTTGACACACTGTGGTAGGAGTGCTAAGACTTGGCTCAGGCAGCTTTATTTATTTATTGGGAAAAAAAAAAAAAAAAAAAAAAGAACACATGTTCCTGGAAAGCATTTCTCTTGACATAGTATTTACCTACACAGAAAGTTATATTTTGCAATTTGGAAGATAAACACATCATTAAAATATATCTTCTTGGTCTTAGAACCACAAACTACATCATAATATTCCATATTAAAAAAACAAAAGAAAACGAGGGAAGAGACCTGCCCAATATAAAGTATTTAGATCCCATAGTATAGAAAACTGGTAAATTATTTATTACTTTTTATGACATCTAAATAGAGTCAGATTCCTTATGTTACTCAGAAGATGCTTCAGCTCTCTTTTTGATATACATAGACAACTTATTAGAAATTACTCTGTCATGGAAGATGACAGAAGGTACTTTCTAAAGCAGTTTAGAGCAGGTTTGCAGCACTGTCAGAGAGAAATGGCTGACTTAAGCCTAGATTACAAAATCCCTTTTAAAAATAGGTATTTTTCAGCTGTTAATTTATAAATGCTTTTTCTATTCAATCCCTTCTTCATATTACATGACAAGGAAATCTGCTTTCAAAGTGCTGGACTCATAATAGAAGATCAGTTACTTTTTACATATGTTCTTCTCAGTTGACCTTCAATATCTAGAAAGATAAAAGATTTAATGAACGAAAATTAATGAAAAAATGACTGAAAATTAGGTATTAAAATTAGTGTCACTAGTGATGTAGGAGAAGGAAGGAAGTATTTTTATGTTTGAATGGGTTGTGAGTTATGGATAATCTTCAGAAGGTCCAAATGAAACTTATACTTGTGGGAAGAAGAGGAGTTTCAAGGAAGTAATAGGAAGTAATTGGCAGAAGGAAATAATAGGAAGAGGAGTTTCAAGGAAAATGGATATGTAATCCTAGGTGCTGAGGAAGGTGACTTATCATAATTTTTTTTTTAATTAGAAAACAGTCTTTGGAAAGGAGATTGTAGTATCTGATGCAGAGTATATTAAAAATCCTAGTACTTTTCTATTGATTTAACTTAATCTGTATTTGGGAGAACAGTGTGTGTTGAAAGGGAAAGAAAGAAGAGAAGAAATGAGTTTTGAGAATCTGTCATTGATACAAAATCACATAAAATCAGAACTGTTAAAAATGGAGGGCACTTACGGGGGTCATCCAAACTCCTGTTCGCACAGGTCAACAAGAGTGGGTTGCCCAGCACCATACCCAGGCAGGTCTTGAATATCTCCAAGAATGGAGATGTTGCAATCTCTCTGGGCAACCAGTACCACAGTTGACCAACCTCATTGTAAAAAAGTTTTTTTCTTATGCTTAAGTGAAATTTCCCATCTTTCAGTTTGTACCCATTGTCCTGTAGCCAGACACTACAGCAAAGAGTCTGTTTATTTACTCACTCTGTGAGGAATTTATACACATTGGTAAGATCCCTCTGAGCCTTCCCATCTCCACACACAGCAGTTATCCTGGCTTCTCCTCATAATCCAGTATATGCTCCAAGGCCTTCCTTGTCTTTGGGGTCTTGCTCCAGTAAGCCCACACCTCTGTTGGACTGAGGAGCCCAGAACTGGACATAACATCTAATATGGACTGCAATGCACAAAACTATTGTCTTGCTAACTGTTTTGATGAACTTACCTTGCTTCTGTTTGGAATCATGATATCTTTGTTGAATAGCACAAAGAGAATGCAGCTGAGGACTGGAGAACAATGTATTTCACTGTTGACTTATCTGGTATGTCAGACAGGCATTGAGGATATGACCCCACATTTTTTAATGAATTTTAAAATTTGATGAAATACACTAGGATTTAAAATGAACTGTTGAAATTTAAAATCTTGTTTGAATAGATAGATGATTTAAGTTTAGACAGCTTTCTCCTTGAATCAATTGTTATTCCTTGTTATTGTTTGGTTTTGATCTTGTTCAGTTTGTAAATAAAAAGTAGAGTAAGCCACTTGGTGAGCTTGTAGTGTATCACCAGAGAAATAAAGTAAAATGAAAGAGAAGGGTTCTACCCATTTAGATAAAGCTCTTAATTTCCCAGGATGTTAATGGAAATTTATTTATTTTGTGAAATCTTCAATTTAAGTCAGAGATGACTTAATGGAAAATGTCTTTTCCTTTATGTTTAGCATCTTTCCTCTAATTATTAAATTATCAGAATCTTTACACTTTAGAGAGTCTTTGGGAAAGCCTTTAAAATACAAAAATCTTGAAGGGAGAACAAAAAATGTTATTCTCACTTATTCTAACTTCAACATGACTAAAGGATTCTTTCTCAGTCTTTCTAAGCAACTATTTTGCTCAGATCTATCCATATGTTGAAAGTGTTTGTCTGGTAGGAGCAATGTTCCTGACAGCTACAAATAAAAAATAACATCACACTGAAATTTGTTACGTTATTTTGCCATATATCTCTCAAGGCCTGTGTTTCTTGCAAATTTATTATGTTTTTTGCTTTCATATTGATAACAGTATTTCAAGAGTTCAAGAGTTCAGATTTGCAAACTAAAAACCAGTACTTTACCAAAGAAAATTTTGCCTTCCCATTTGCAGAAACTCTTTTACAATTTCAGCATGTTTTATTCTTTAAATATGGTGCCTCCTCTCTCTTGCTTTCCACAGAACCTGCCATTGAAGGCCTTATAGCTGAGTAGGCTTGCCTGTTAAATTAATTCTTTAGTTAGGAACCTGATTTTTACAACCTTTTGGAACCACAGTTTTGTGAAACATTGGAAAAAACCACCAATGCTTGTGCTACACTAACTTGTATATGTCTCAGACAATTTATTTCTCTTTTGAGAGAAACTACATAAGTGAAATTTTTGGAGCTTTTAGCTGTGGAGACATATTTCTTTTTCATCTCTTCCATATGTTACACATGTAGTGTAAAAAAGAAGCATCTCAGCTCCCATCATTTATTTTCAACATCGCAGCTGGGTCATAGTGATATTTTCTGTGGCTTATGTTGAGTTTGTGGTCAAGCTAAGACATTTCCTCAAGGTGCCTTTTGTCAGGCATCCACCATTCCCTCTTAGATGGAAGCAGTTTTAGTATCTCCACTTTTCTTGTCAAAATTTCCTTGTACACAGGCATTGGAGAATGATGTTCAAACATTCCCCAAGCATTTTCCTGGTTCTTGGGGTTAATGTTACTATAAAAGAGTTTTCCTTCCAGTTCCCCTCAGCCAGCTGGCTGAATCAAGCTGTTTTCTCGTGTTTTCTGTTGTGTAAAACTTTCATTATTTATTTCTTTGCTACGGAGACATCTTTCCACATCTTGAATATTTTATCAGAACAGTTTGCTATTGCTGACAGTATAGACATCTGAGATCAGATTTGTATAGACATCCCCTGCTGGTTGAAATCCTCTGGTTTATGCTACTTGACTTCCAGCTGCTGCTCCAGAGTGGCACGAGGCTCCAGAAGCCAAGCAGCTCACCACTTCTGTGGCTCAGATTCCACAGGTATGAAAGTGCACTAGGCACAGTGACTAGGCAGCTGAAACCTATGTTGGTGATTGTAGGCAACTTCTGGATTTTTTTCAGGAATCTTCTGGGCCAGAACAACCTGTTATAAACATTGTACACTTTCAAAATCCTCTTTGCCTCTTATTGTGGTATTTTTATCTCCCATAGATGGACTTCAGACTACTGCAAGTCCACCAGATGAGTAGATCAAAAAGACCTTGTTCTGGAGGAAGTTTCTAGAACTGATTTTACAGGAAGCATGTTGTACAACAGTTACTTGCTGGATATGGAAAGATCAAACATGGAGTGCCATTCTGTATTTTAGAAATCTGCATGGTTTTCAAAACAATGTCTTCTTAAGAGAAATTTGTTTACACGTGGGCTTTCAAGAAGCTTATTCTCATCATGTTTCTGTCAGATGTTTCCCTTCAACTCTCTACACTGAAAGAGAACTTGGGAGTTAAAGCAAGCACTGGGAAGCTTTATAAAGTATACCACAGCTCTTTAATCCCACATTGCAGCCATTAGAATCAACAGAAACCTGCCCTAGCTTTGAAGACAGTGATTTTTTAGAAGTTTTATTATATGAACTAGTTTCAACACTCAATGAGTTGAAATCTCAGCTCATTCATATTATGGCTTCAATGTTTGATGGCTGAGAGCTGAAAGAAGATGGATCTTCTGTGATTAGATGCATCCTTACAAATGATAGCATTCATTCTAAACAGTCAAGGTTCATCGAATTTCTTATGACACTGTGATTAACTTGTCTGCCTGTCATGCTACATTATTTATTGAATCTAGACTTTTTTATTAGTCAGAATTAATCTGATGGTTATTTTACTCAGCTTCCTCATTTTATAAGTTTTCTTGTGGTCTCTATCCTTGCTGTCATATTGCATGCCCATGTTTGATATCTACACATACACTTGTGATGGGAGCTAAAACAGATTTGGAGACAGACTGAAGGATCCACTTTCACAGAGTATGCATTGGACTTCCAACAGTGAGAGAGTCCAAACAAAGAAAAATATGTGATACCAGTCAAACAGGAATTAATCTAATAAAGACATCATATTTCTTGGATCAGACAGGGCTGCACTTAGTTGTGGTTTTCATAGGTCTTTACAGAGGAGGTTTCAAACTGGGCTATCTAGTTGTTTTTCAAAAGCATTTAGTTTGGATATTATATTTACTGTTGATATAGTCTATTATAGTAGTTTCTGAAAAGATTAAGACTTATGATTATGCTGTACTGATGGACTCACATTCTCAGTTACCAATACGTTTCTGTTTGAAAGCTTTTTTCAGGCAGTATTTTTGTTTTATGAACAGCAACATTTCTTTACCTTTTGCAATATTATTTTTATTAACTGTATGAGGTGTCATTTCTTCTATAGTGTGACTTGGCACAATATTGAAACTGCTTTCACAGTTTCTGAGAGCAGATATCTTTGTGGGTTGGCATATGTTTTACCTTTATAGTTTGATTGCATTTTTAATTTGATGCGTTTGGCATTTTTGTTCAGCCTACTAAACTTTCCATTTGTGAGTAATAATTCTTTTTAGCTCTCCTGATATTTTTAAATTGGAAAGTCAAGTTTGTTTTTACAGTACGCTTTTATCTATGTTGCAATTGTCCATATTGCAAATAGTGAATTAATGTGGCCTGGGGTCTCAGGGATCCATCAGGCCCCCCGAGCAGCTGCTGCCGTGGGTGTCCCAGATAGCGCTGTGCTGATTAGGCTCAGCCTGTCTGGGTCCCTCAGGCTAGCTCCCAGCCACAGGCAACTTAGTGAGCAACTGTGGAGTGATTTCAGCTCTGGAGAATTCAGCTCATAAGTGATTTCGTTCTGTGCTCGCAAGTGCCTTGGCAGACGCAGGGATAGAGAGAGGAGAAGTCTGTATGGAGTTCCGCAGCGGTGTCTTTATTATCAGGGTCCTGCGAAGGGTTCCAGTGACAGCTCTTCCTCTGAACTGGGCAGAGATGGGGGTTTGTGTAGGGTACAGAGGTGTTGGAAATTGTCCAATGGCCAGGTTTGAGGAGAATACGACCTATAGCCTTACAGAGAGTTAACAAGGGTCCGAGGGCAGAAGAGGGGCTATTTTGGTCCACTCATCGTGACTCTGCATTTCTTGTCTTGGGCGAGTGAGGGAGGCCTTGCAGGGCCTCTGCCTGCTACAGTGAATCATCTAACAGTTAAATTTCTGAATTTGCGAACTGTTTGAATTAATTGAAAAATGACAAACTAGGTGCTCATTTATCTATGAATCTTCCCAGCCTTTCTTAATGTACCTCCATCAGCAATTCATGATACTTACACAATATCATATGCTCTTCCTAGAACAGTTTTCAAAAAAATTAGTTTCACAGAAAATATGAGAACTAAAAAAATTAAACACAGATACCTGTGGTATAAAAAATGAACTGCACAAATATAATTACCTATTTGTTAGTGCTTACTTGAATAAATAAAACCCATTATGATTTACATTCCTTAGTGTTAGATTTAAAACAGTTCATAAGATAATTTTATTCCTCTGGGTTTAGAACAAATGCATAAATAACTTGACTTTTATTATAACAGTATTCTATTTGACTATGTTAAGTATCATTTGAGTGTATTTTAAAACTGATGTCTAGTTGATGAGTTTATGAAATGAATTCACATATTTATTGAATATTTGTAATTCAAAGCAGTTTGCTCTGTAGTACTTCAGCCTCTTACTTGTACATAAGGAATGTGAATTTGGACAAGACTTATGGTAGGTAGGAATTACTACCACCTGGAAGTCTTTCAGGGTTCTAAATCAAGTGACTTGATGGTTTCACACCATTTGCTAGTGTCTAAATACTTTAAGAAAACGTTTCACAGCAGTGTCTCGGTACTTCAGATGACACCCTGCTGATTTAATTGAAATTCTTATGATTTCTTCAAAATTTGACTGTAAAATGTAATAGTTTCTTCATGATGACATGTATTATATTGCCACTACTTGGGTAAAATTATGCTAGTTGTTTTGTGGGAGAGCCTTTACTTAAAAAAGTTATGGTATATGGAAAATAATGAGAGAAAATGTATACAGCTGCCTACAGTAACTGCATCAACTTTACAATTCTCAAGTATAATTCAGATTTAAATGAGTAGGATTTAGGGTTCTAATTGAAGGTCTATTCTTAATTTTATGAACCAATCACTTAGAAGCTATTTGATATATGCCATTTATGGGGGGCAATAGCTCATACAGAAGGGAAACCATTAAAGTGCATCTAAAATGTAAGTTCTATGTTAATATAATACCTTATGATGTTATAAATACTTTCACCTGGTTGAATCTCTTCAGTAGGTGGAACTGATGCCTTAAGTTTTAACTTTCATATTTTCCAGATTCTGTACTGCATTAGTGTGCAACTCTGAACTTCCTACAGACTGTTAGCAAGTTCAGTTAGACAAAACAATCCTTTCCAGCCTGAGAACCAAGGATTCTGCTGCAGCTTCAGGCCCAAAAAGTGTAAACATCAGCAAACTGAGGAGAGCTTCATAACCTGAAGCTGTAATTGGACAATTAACTCCAAAATGTAAATGGCCCAAAACTTACAAAATTGTGAAAATTAGTGACCGTCATCCATCTTGGGTGTAACCTTGGCCAGGCTCTTGTCCTGCCCAAGGTGTATCCTTCGAAGGCCTTTTCAAGAAATATCTACTTTATTCCTTTAACACTGTCTAGCCTCTGTTCTAGGTAGCCACTTTAGGCATCAGAAAGAAGACTTTATTAACATTGTTACTTTTATTTAAAATTAGTAAAAATGAGAATGGACCTTAATTGTAACACTTGTAATTCAAAATTATCAAATTAGAAACATAATCATAGAACAGTTTTAGTTGGAAGGGACCCTAAAGATCATCTGGTTCCAAGGCCCTGACGTGGGCAGGGACATCTTCCACTAGACCAGGTTGTTCAGAATCCTCTCCAGTCTGACCTTGAACACTTTCAAGTATGGAGAGTCTACAACCTCTTTTGGCAACCTTTTCCAGTGTCTCACTACCCTCATGGTAAAGAATTTCTTCCTCAAATCTTATGTAAATCTACCCTCCTTCAGTTAAATGCCATTCCCCCTTGTTCTATCACTATTGACCCTGTGCAAAGTCCCTCTCCAGCTCTCCTGTAGTCCCTTTAGGTATTGGAAGGTGATCTAAAGTTTCCCCAAAGTCTTCTCTAGGCTGAGTAGCCCCAATTCTCTCAGCCCATCTTCTTATGGGAGGTGCTCCAGCCCTATGATCAACTGTCTTTCCTCTGGCCTCGCTCCAACAGGTCCATGTCCTTCCTGTGCTGGGGACCCCAGAGCTGGAGGCAGCACTGCAGGTGGGGTCTCAGCAGAGCAGAGCAGAGCAGAGCAGAGCAGAGCAGAGCAGAGCAGAGGGGCAGAATCCCCTCCCTCAGCTGCTGCCCACACTGCTCTGGATGCAGCCCAGGGCACAGCTGGCCTTCTGGGCTGCAAGGGCACACTGCCAGGTCATGATGAGTTTTTGTCCACAACACTCCCATCTTTCTCCTCTGGGCTAGTCTCAATCTATTCTACAATTACTTATAATTACTAAAAGAGGAGATTGTTCCAGAAATTACTTATAATTTCAATTTGAATTATTTATAGTTTCCTTTTTAGGATTATTACATGCAATTTCCAGAGGATCTAAGTTAAAAAAGGTGAGGGGTAGTTAAAAAATGAATTTTAAATATACATTTTAAATGTTGCATTGCTCTGGGGAATGGTTTCCTGCCCCCCACCAGAGACTCCTGTAGCTGTAACCATGTTAGTCTAACCCTTCCTACTTTTCTGGACCCAATTGGCTGGGAGCCAATTGTCCTTTTCTAAACAGGAGGGTAGAAAAGGCCATGCTCTCCCATTGTATGTCCTCTTTCCCTCTCTTTCCCCCTCTTTCCCTCTTCCTCCTATGGAATAAATATCTTGGACCACATCGAGGGTTAGAGCCTCTTTTGGAATCTTTTGCCTTAACCCTGTAATATTTCCCCCCAAAGCTCTCTCAGATCTGGGCTAGCCTTGTAACACCAGAGGGCTGTGGGGGTAAGTATTAACATTTAAAGATTTGGCTAGGGTATGTTTCAGGTATTTTATAAAATATACATTGTCAGAGCTATGGAATAGTGCAAAAGTAGCTGGCAACATAATAAATCTGTTGCAATTTATACTTGAATTCAGATTATGTGGATTTACTTATTTGCATTTTAAGTAAATAAAATGCAGACAGTTATGAAAATATATCTATATGCTTTAAATTTGAAAATAACTGAGTGTATTTTTCATATTATTTTTGCTTTTATCCTCATCACCAAATTCTCATAGTGCTTAGTTTTCTCATGTTGAATTTAATTCTTCTCTGACCTGCACTAGAAAAATGATTTAATATTCATGTTTAGAAGATTAAAAAAAAAATCATACTTTTGGGATATTTCAGGCAAAAGGAAAAGAGTATTCCACTTTTAAATTTCTTGTTAAGCTTGTAAGGAAGTCATGGGTAAAATTCACTGATTACAAAGTTTCTAGAATCTTGGTCTCCTGATTTCCTACAGATATCATGAGATTTATACAAAAGACCTCTGGCATAAACTCAGAGATTTAAACACTAAGAAGAAAGTCAAGAAATCAAATCTATTTGGGAGCCCACATATTGGAATTAAATTAAAAATTATTTATTGTAGCTTTTTTGCTAATTTTGAAGAGTTACGCTTGGGATGCTGCATCTAAATAGTGGATACGTTGTGTGCATTGATCAGGTGGGCATCCTCTAAACCAAGCCTGTTCAGTCCCCTTTCATAAGGCAACCAGGGCAAGGTGCACATGTATTTCTCAGATTACATGTGTCTGGGTCATTTGGTGACATGGAGCTGGGACGTGGCCAGTGAACTCATCTGGAGCTGGCTTAGAAGCTGTAACTCACACCCAGGCCAGAGCATTAGTAACTTTCTGTAGCAAGGGCACTGAAGAGGCTGCTGCCTCCAGCCTGCTCCTCTTGCTGGTTTGTTCACCTGAACTATCTACCTTCTTAACTCTACTGGCTGAATCTTCTTTCCATTCAGAGTAGGCTCGATTAAATGGATTAGACAGTATTCATCACAGTTTTACTAGAACTGCCTTTTTTTGTAGTGCAGGACTATTCACTACAATCAATGCAACTATTGCTGGAGAAGGACATGTAAGGAAATTTCTGGGCTTTGCATAATGGGACTTACAACAGCTGACACATCATGGAATGTTGCATAAACCAGCTAGAGAATATACTAATAAAAGGAGTATATTGGAAATATTGCCACTTTCTTAGAGTAAGGTGCTGGTATGAAACCTTGAAATAGTCACCTCAGAGAAATGGAGTTTCATGGTGTAATACTTTGTCTGAGTCTGTGTCCCATTACCACTTGAGTACAGGCATCTGGACCACTGTCCTGTTTTAGAAAACACAAGGAAAAGGCTCAAAAAGAACAGAGAAATGTCTTCATAAACTATTTAGCTGTCTAAGGCCTTAACTGGAAAATGGGAGTCCTGAGTTCTTAATCTTTTCTGAGCTTAATTGGTTTCAAACCCTAGCATGCACTTCAGTGAAGAGTGATGAGGCCACAGAGTACCTGAACCTGAGACCCACCTTTCTCACAGCTGGGGAGAGCTGAGTAATCATGGAGGGAGCTCTGTACTACTTATAAAGGAATTTTTCCTGTAATGTTACCAAAGTTTGATTTCCATGCTGAATTTATCTCATAAATTTTTTAGTTAATACATTAAAGTATCTGTGCACAAACTTAATTGTTCTCTAAATGTTACTGAGATATTAGTTTTTTAAACAGTAAGAACTACATGTAAAGTAGCTGTCATGTAATAAAAGTTACATTTATTTCCATCATGTTAGAATTTTATCGGTTATTCTGCTGTTCCTGAATTAAGATGAGTGCCATCTGTGGTTAACTTAATATTTTATAGGTTTTTATTACAATCCTTTTATTTTTTGTATCATACCTAAATTCATAGCTATATTCTCTAAAATTTCTCTTCGTGTGAAAGATCACATTATAAAAGATAAAGACATATTTTTGTGATGAAAATTAGTTTACATTTTGCCTTCAATGGGATTTTTATATCAATCATTTCTATGATTATAAAATTGGCTTTTTCTCTTTTTTTTCACTCTTGTTTTCTGCTAGTATATATGACAGTGCCACATGCATTAATCATAATATTAGAAATATCACTGCACTGATATTACATAAGTTTGGCTACTTGTAATCCATTGGGACATTAAATCTAAATCTTAACCTGATGCAATTCTTGCATTGCTAACAACTACCCAGTCTAAATCTAGTCACAGCAAGCCTTGCAGTATCTCAGAGTCACAGAATCAATCAGGTTGGAAAAGACCTTTGAGACCTGACACCACCTTGTCAAGCAGACCATGGCACTGAGTGCCACATCCTGTCTTTTCTTAAAGTAAAAGGAAGTTCTAAGGATTCTGGATTGTTTACAATCTTGATGTATACTATTTAGTTCTGATGTTTATTATTGTGTAAGGACTGAAATAGTTTCAGAAGTGGGAACTGGAACCCAGAAGGGGAATAACCCCTTACTGGAGTTAGTGGTAAGTAGGGCCACAAGGACAGTTTGGGAACATATTGTCTATATTGTCCTTCCAAATGAATATCATGTAAAAATACCATATATATATAACGTAGTCTATATATTACCTGCATTTTTAAAGGAGTGATGACAAGTTGTTAATGGCTTCTTCTTTGAAATTGAAAGAACAAATTGTAGTTTTGTATGAAATGATTTATTTTTTCTTAAATGTACCAAAAATAGTTTATCATTTCTTAATGGGATCTGTGCACGCTACCTGCAGTTAGTCATTTTACACAGTGACTGAAATATGAGAATATAGGCATAAGAGCTGCAGTTAATTTCTCACTTTTGCAAAGCCAAAATAACTAGAAATCAAAGTAAAAAAGATTATGGATGTGATAAATCAGAACATTGATACTGGTTACACTAAATACAATTGGAAACAAATTATTTTGATATAATTAGTAATATATCAAAACTGTTTACTCTTTATTTTGTCATTTTCTGTTTATGTTTCATTAATCAGCAAGGTCAAGTACCAGGAACCTTCCAGTAGACCTCAAGGAATATCCATTGAAAATACAAAAATAGCACTTGAAAAATGAAAACCAGACTTTAACGGAAAAAGGTAACCCAAGAGAACATATAGGTGATGACTTAAGGCAATATAAATAAATTTAGATTAAGTGCTGTGGAATAAATATTATTCAATCTTGTGCTTGTCAGAACTACTCTCTATCTTATACAAACACCCAACCATTTGGGATGACAGAATAGGGTAGAATGTCGCTATTGGACATGAAAGTAAGCACACAAATGCCTGGCAAGTTCATAGGCCAAAAAAGAGTGTGTTTTATTCGAACATCTGATATTTATAGAATTCCAGAGGTGACTGTGGATTGGAGGATGCAATTACTACCTCTCCAGCCACACTGGTCAAACCAACAGTCCATCAATTCTCTCCTCCCACAAAGAAAAATGCAAAACAATAATTATTTACATGAACAGTTCATGAGAACCTTCAGATCAGAAGACTGAAGAAGTTTTATGAGAATTTTAGGACTTTTAAAAGAACTATAAAAGAAAACAATTTTAAAAATTAGGGCAACAGTAGAACTGTGAATTTTCTTTAGGACAATGTTAAATGTGGTTTAATGAACCTGTAAAAGAAATACTGTTTAAATACATGGGTAATCTCGTCTAATGCTAAGCTTTTAATATAGATTTTTTTTCTGTATATGCTGCACAGCTGGATCTCTATAGATCTCAGAAAAAATATATATAAACTCTGCTCTACAGATATACAGTAATGAAAAGAATATATGTAGTAACACTTAGTACTACTGTATAGCACAACTTGACTTCAAATACCAGAAATATCTATTGCTATTAGAAGGTAAATAACATAACCTTTGTGTTTCATAAATACATTTAAAAATAGTTTTATCATTCTTAATTTTCCTAAATTCCTATTTATCTATTTATTTTCCTCCTTCCAAGATTTAATGTGTTTTTAGAATGTAAATAGAAAACATTATATATACAATATCCTCTTTACTATTATCTGTAAGGTTGAATCTGTAAGATTGAAGGTTATGATGGACTGCTAAAGTCTGCTGAAACTGTTTGATGCTGCGGCATGGAAATGCTGGTATGCAAATCTAACAGAAGCCACTTGGCTGATTAACACCAGAGGATCAGCTAGCTACGTACTGGTGGAGATGATCAGGTTCCCATAATCTACATTGGAAAGTTCTTGGAAAAGCTGCTGTGATTTTGCTCCTCTCCTCCCTGGGGAAAAGTCAGACCAATTTCTTGGATTTTCGTTGCTCAAGCAGACAGGTAGGCTGGTTGGATAAAGCGGGGGAATATGTTGAGTCTCTACAAGAGAGATTTATGTTTCCACTACTCCTTTAAACTCATTATAAAACAGTGGAATCAAAACAGGGCCACTCATCCATGAACTCACTCATAGAACTTTTTGTTTCATTGATTTGTTTTTGAATGTTAATGTCATGGTAGAGAAAAAGCAGAATTGTATATATCAGACTGATACTCAATTTCAGGTTTTCTTTTACTTCCTTTCTGGCAGAGTTGGAATGCGTTATGTTGAATTTTTTGTGTCATGCTGAATGAATGCATATACATTTTTAATAGAAACTCAAGCCCTGTCAGTTAAAAAAGCTGATTCTATCTATCCTGGCAAATCAGACATTATGTTAGTGATCATTAAGAGCAAATAATTTTCCTCAACGAAAACTTTAATAAACAGGAACATATATAGCTTATAAAACCAATAGAGAAGACCACATATGGAAAATTATTGCATCTACTGTTAGCTCATGATCATTATGTTGTCATTAAATAATTAATTTATTAAATTGATTTATTGCATTAATTTTTCTTATATTTAGTTTAATTAATAAGGCTTTTATATGCATGGATATTCTAACATCTTAGGTATTTTTATAATAGTTGCAATAAAGAACCAGCTATTTTATAATTTTGTAGCACTATATCCGTGTTGTTTAAAACATAAAAAAAAGCTATTTTGTTTTATATTAAAGATGTCCTTAGTGTTACAATATTAGATAAGCTGCCCAAACATGTAAGTCAGAGTAGTAGATACTTTAAAAATACGGGGGGAAATGGAAAATGTACAAATCAGGATAAAGTAGTATTTTGTTTTATCTTTATTTATGTTTGGGAGGGACTGAGACAAAAGATGACTTCTTTTTTTTTTTTTTTCACAAACGCATCTAATTAAATATGCTACTGTCTTTCAGTTTCAGCCCAGATGTGAGAGATTGCTGAAGGGCAATGAACCGTCTTCATTTCTGAAATCTCTCACTCAATTCATCTGTCAGGTCAAACCTGTTTTGACAGCGAAATCTTTATTTTTGTTTTTTAAAGGGGACTCAAAGCTTGTGAACGGTGCCAGACTGACAGTACAGAAAGGTGAAGTCCTCTGTTTGTTCACAGAAGAGATGCTGCTCATCAAGTAACATCAGCAGTTAAGATTTTACTAGAAAGTTCACACTAGCATTAAAGTACAGTTGCTTCACAATTGATTTTGCAGGTCATAATTTAAAAAACCACAACAAAGTCTAGAAGATAGTTGCCCACTACAGCTGAAAACAGTACCAGTTTTATCAGCTTTTATAACTTAGTTTCCTACTTTAGTCCTTTGTGTGTATGAAGCATTTTCAACCTGTTTGTGTTTGACTACCCATTGAATAAGGTCAATGGAGATCATGTGCTGCCATTTTATATCCATACTGGCTCTTTTTGAGATGATTTTTACCACAGTAACCTATTGCCAGATAGCTGCAAACTGGACAGCAGTATATTACATTTGATGGTAAAGTAGGAAAAGATGGAACATGAAAGGAGAGCAAGAATAAGAAAGAAGGAAAGTATAGCAAGCTTATAATTCAGTAAAGCATGGGATAGGCAGGCACAGAATATAGAAAATGGAAATAGAGCTGGAGAATTCAGAAATGGAAACAAAGACACTAGACAAAAAAAAAATAGAAACACTTAAAGAGTAAAGAATGTTAAGTATGAATATGAGGGCACAATAAATATTTATGTAAGAATGTGCTCATTTTTGGAGAATGCTTGTTATGCACAATTATGATGCTCATTTTTCTTTATTAAAGCCCTGGGACTACATCAATATTTTTGTTTGCTTGGAGAACCAATATACATAAGATCAATCTTTCAGAAAACTATTTTGAATTGCTAGAATGTTATATCTTTACTTTTAATGATATTTTTCTTGGAATGTATAAATGTATTGACTAGTTCCCAAATATATATTTTATTAATTTAATTAATAAGATTCTTGTACTTTTCTCTAAATATTGCAGCATTCTTCTCAAATAAAGCCTTCTAGTTAATTTTTATTTCTTTGCCTTTTATCCTTTTTTACTCAATGTGTTTGATGAACGCTTGTGTGTAAACACTTTTTATCAAATCCAACACATTTGCATTTGACTTTGAAAAGTATAACTTCTGTATTTTCATAGATAAGGTTTTATTACTCTATTTGAAGCATTTGGACAGTGGATCAAAGACTACTGCTTATTGTCCTCTGTTAGTCAAAATGCAGTTGCAATGTCTGCCTGTTAAAGGATATGAACTGAATGTAGCCCAGCATATTTAGTCTGTGTCAGAAGGAGAGCAAGAAAGAACTACTGATTTTGTTAAAAGCCTAAAAAAATACAGAAAATGTGTTGTCTGTGTTTTCATTAGTGAAGATTTTTGTTTTAAATTCATTTATATTTTAAAAAAAGATTGAAAATTACATTTCAATGCTTTGCTTCTTTAAAATAAACATTTTCTCAATAATCTTATAAGATAAATGTTAGTCTTTAGTGGGATAAGGTTATAATAGTTTAAGTATTGTAATTGTGATACTTTTGTTCCCTACGCTTGTTCTAATTCACTTTCATACACCAACAGTAATTTTGATTTGGCTAAATTATTTATAAGAGCTGAATGTCTTTGTGACTATGAAATTAGCATAATTCATTATTTTACTTCTTTAAGCCAGACCCTCCAGCTCTTATTTAAGTAAAACCTTGCTGAAGTGTATACCTATGCCTGAAGCAGAGTTTTGACTTGAATAAGGCCTTCAGATCAGATCTTTTGTTTAATAATACATATGTAAATAATATTTTGTAGGTATTTTTATACATAAGTTAAAGAATTAGTATTTAATTATTTGTCTATTACCACTGAATATAATTTAGAATTAAGGAAATAAACTAAGATTAATTTAGTAATAAAAGTTAGAATGAAACAAGAGTGAGGAAAGTGTTAATGACTAGTATATGAAGTCTGCAAAGAAGATCTAATTTGGTTTTTATGTATGTAGGTTCCACCTGAGAATGTGCAAGTAGAAATTATAGCACATGCCAACAGTACTGTGACTGATGTTAGATTTCCTTGTTTTTTAAATGTGTTTGCCTATTTTAAATGCAAGCTGGATTTTTCATGCAGAATGTGAAGCATATTGCATTTGATTCTGAACATGAAACCATTTAATATAGTTTTTGATTAAGGGGTGGAATGGTGAGGTTTTTTTGCTTAGTTCTGATGTGGCTGAAATTTCAATGAAGCGTTTGCTTAGGATATTGGTATGATTAAATGATGATGGGAGTCCTGTAGGATTCAGTAATCAAATTTTTGTCATTATTACAGGAGTAACTCATGAAATGCCAACATCATTAAATCAATTTCAGCTGAAAATTTAAATCCATTTGACTTAACTAGCGTATACAACCAACACTCCTTTTTTCCTTTGGCAACCAAGAAAGAAAATGCAATACAACCACGCAGATTTTCTTGTGAACACTTATGGAAGCAATTGAAATAAGTCTGTTTATGTATGTCTTTTTATCAGAATATATTTATTTTTATTCTACCTTATATAGAAATTTGTCTTTTACAAACATGACTTAGAATTGACTCATTCTTTAACAGTGTTTGAAGAGAAAAGGCACCTCTTCGGTGTCATACAATGAATGCCCTGGCAGAAAGTTTGGCTTCACCAAAAATAGTGTGTGCTTTATAACTGACTTTAGTAAGTTTAATAAAATTGCACCACATATGTTTTATGAGATAAAGATTAATCTGAAAAGCATAGCTGCTATGTCAGAATTTCTCTGTCGTTAATCATTTGTATGCATGTTACTTATGCTTAAAAGAATGCCTACACTGATTCTATGTACACGTAAGTCAACTGAGATAGAGAAGCAGGTCTAATTTTAAAGGCAGCACTGTCACTGTTTTGACTATGTGAACATGAATATTCCCACAGCAAATGAATGTTGAGACTGAAACCTGGGAAGGGCTATGCTACTTGATGCTGTGGCAATTTATTAGTTTACTAAATGATTTGAAAAATTAGTCAGGATTCACAAAGAAGATTTATGATCATAATTATAGCATGTATGTTTTAAGCATGGTGTTATTCGATCACATTTGTAATCTTACGATGGTCTCTTAAGCTTCCTGTAGAATGCATGTGGAAAATAGGGAATCAGACTGTGGTCCACAAAAACCTGAATTCCAGGTGTGCGTCATCTGAGTTGGCAAGATGGGTGTTACAAGTCCTAGCCCTTAGTGTGAATGGATTTAAACTCAGGTTTTATTGCATTATCCTAAGACACTGAGTTCTGGGAGTTGGTCATGAGTCTTTTCCACTTGCTTTTAATGGAAATTATGTTCTCATTGTATGATAAAGTAAATGCCCACTGTTGCAGGAATACAACATAATGGTCCCTCAGACTGGGAACTGACTGCTGGACACCAAGGCAGTCCTCTATTTGATGTCTCTTTCGCTGTAGCCCACCTTGCCTACCACTATTGCTACAAGCTGAACTTGCTGGGTGTTGGGGAAGATGAAATAGGAAAACGTTATAAATATGATTGCCTGGCAAAAGATTTGGAAAATACAGACATTGAGATGAGAACTAGATTTGAAATAACAAACCTTGACTACTGAATAACTAGAAAACAATAGTATAGCCAGGCTGAGAGCAATCCCCCCTTCTGATTAAACAATGCCCTTTACCTGCAGATAGGTCCAAAGGTCAAATGGAATGCTCTGTCTCACCCCCAGTGTATGGTTCATCCCACACCTGTGACCCTCCCCTGAAGTATCAGGTATCTGTGACCCCATTGGCCCAAGTCCTGTTCCAGCCCACCTTGAAGCCCCCTGATAAGGTGTGCCCGAGGGACCGGACGCTCTCTTGGACCTTCCTCTCTTGGACCTTCCTCTCTTGGACCTTCCCCTGGGACCCTCACCTGGAACCCTTGCTCCCTCTCTCTCTCTCTCTCCCTCTCCCCCTGGGCCTGCCACGAGTTGCGCCTGGCAACTCCAAGCAGGGCCTTTCCCCCTTTTAATAAACCACATTTTCTAAGACCTGACTTCAGAGATCTCTCATCCATCCAAACCGTCCTGGAGATCTGCGCTCGTTACAGCTGGGATTGCATTTTCTGTCATGAGAAAATGCAAAGCCACTTATGCTATCTCCTTGTACTTAGAAGATAGATTGCAACAAATCTTGAGTCTTGATCTCAAACTTGAATCCAAAGATAGAATTTGGCACTTTGTATTTTTGTGGTATAAGTGTGCATATTCATGCACAAATGCATATATGACCACACATATTTATAGCAAAAATTTCAGATATGATTCAGCATATCCAGACATACACTACTGGTGCTTCAGTTGGTGTATTTCTGTAACTCAGAAAAAGTGGTAGGAATGGCATAGAAATAATTAAAACCCTTTAAAAATGTATGAGTTACTTGAAAGAATTTGTGATTGCAGCAGTTGCATATGTGAAAGTAAATATTATTTATTCATGCATTTTCAATGGGTAAAATTCCAAGTGAAACCAATGTTGAAAATGCTGATAATGGGATTTCAATTAAATATTCAGTGGATTAACTGCTATACGCTTTTTGGCGTAGGTTGAAGGGGATACTCTGTCTCTGAGGATATTCAGGAAAAGTTTTAATTAAAAACACAGCTACTGTTTTCTGAACTGAAGAATTCTGGGTAGTGGGCTAAAAGAAGTACTGCAAATTTGGGGTAAGTCAATTCATATTTAAATGTAAGCATAAGCTCATCTAGAAAAAAGTAGTACAGAAAGTGCTATTACATATCCAGCATAAATAAACCTGGACTATTGTTATGAGCATATACTTTGTAAGTATATGCACCTTTGGGATGAAATTTCTTTGTAAGCTGTATATGGAAGTGCTGACATATTTGGAATTTTAAATCTCCCAACCTATTCATCTGTAGGAAAGCCTGCAAGAAATGCCTCAATAAAGGTTTTGAAAAGGGCATATGGTGATAAATACAATGTCATACTCATGAACAGTAATATGCAGAGCAATAAGTAGTTTTAGTGATAATATTTTATGTGAAAAATGGAGAAAATGTATGAGAAAATGTAATGTGACTAAAAATCACACTTTTCTAGTGGAGAGTGTGAGTTTCAATTGACCATTTTTCTTTTTCAATCAGGAATTGAGCAATTTTGGATTCAAATTTTTTATACTCTTATGAATTTTTCCAATAATTTGATTTTCCTTTCTCAATCAGAACATAAATTAAAAATACTGAAATTAATATGGAGACAAAAATTCTTTTCCTAGTTATATCTAGAAATCGGAAGATAAAATAATGATATCTTAAGGGAACTGTTGTATTTTTAGAATTACTTTGAAAATATGTTATCCTTTAATTCTGTTTTTACCATCACTGTCTGAACTCAGGGATGGATTTTCTCATTTTACCTTGTATGAGGTAGATAATGTGTGTGGGAAGAGGCTCTTAGTGAGAGCTTCTATTGTTGATTTATGAGCAATAATCAAATGTGGGCTATTTTTATAGTTGTACTATCTCTGCTTTACTAATTAACGTGAAGATATAATTTATTCTCACTTTTAGCAGGTAATAAGCAAGCATGACCTGGTAAAATAGGGAACTCTATTGATGAAGACTACGGTAGGT
The DNA here is from genome assembly GCF_031753505.1 of Anomalospiza imberbis. Classification (NCBI taxonomy): domain Eukaryota; kingdom Metazoa; phylum Chordata; class Aves; order Passeriformes; family Viduidae; genus Anomalospiza; species Anomalospiza imberbis. The sequence goes on along the minus strand of NC_089683.1, from coordinate 18,267,873 downwards.
CAGCTTTGCTAGTATATGTCAGACCCATTCCCAACAAGGCCCTCCCTGTTTTTTAGTGAAAGGTCAAGAAGCACACCATTCCTTGTGGGAACCTCCCCTATCTGTGTCAGGGAGTTGCCATCAATACTTTTCAGGTTCCTCCCATCCTCTTTGTGCTTCACAGTGCTGCTTCTCCAGCAATGTCAGGGTGGTTGAAGTCCCTCTGAAGAACCAGAGCCTGTGACTGTGAGGCTGCTCCGAGCTGCTGTACAAGGACTCGTCCACTCCCTCCTCCTGACCAGGGGCCTGTAGAAAACACCCTCAACAGTGTCACTCTCGCTACTCTGCCCTTTTACCCCAACTCATAAGCTCTCAAATTGCTCATCATCCACCCCAAGACAGAGCCTGGTACATTCCATGTGTTGGCTCACATAGAGGACAACTCCAGCACTGTGCTTTCCCAGTCTGTCTTTCCCAAACAGCCTGCAGCTGTTCATGACAACATTCCAGTCACGTGAGCTGTCCCACAATATCTCTGTAACTGCAATGAGATCAAAGCCCTGTGACTGCATACAGATCTTTAGTTCCTCCTGTTTGTTCCCCATACTGTGTACATTTGTGCACACAGGCTTTATAGAAGTATTTGATTGTGTCAATATCCCAGTGAGGGTACAAAGGGATGCCCCACAGTCCATTCTTGTTGCTATGCCTCTGGGTACTTGTGCTTGCTGGCGGTGTCCCTTCTTTAAGCTTCACTTTGCTACGTAGGTGGTTGCAATAGTTCTTCCCTTCCCATACCTCATGTCTGGCTATGTCCATCTCCCCCTTCAAATCTAGTTAAAACTCTCTCAATGAGCCCGGCTACATCCAGACTAAGATCTTATTTCCCTTTGAGATACATGGACCCTGTGTGTTGCCATCAGGCTCAGCGTCATATATACTAATCCATAATCAACCCCGTCAAATTCTGCTAATAACACCAGTCTCAAAGCCAGGTATTGTTCTGCATGATTTTCCTGTTTCTTGCCCCATCATTCCCTGTAACTGGCAGGACAGAAAAGAACACAGCTTGTGCTCCAGATCCCAAGGTCCTGAGGTCCCTCTTGATCGTCTGCAACCTGCTTAGGACTTCATCAGTACCCAGTGGGAAAACCAGTAGTGGGTGATAATGACAAGCTGGGACATTTCTTCTATATTCAGGGCATGCAGGTGCCACACAAAGGAAGCTCATTGCTTGTAGCCATAATGCTCTTTCACATCAGCCACTTGAATCAGATCAAATGGGGTCATTTTTTGTTTATGATTCCCTGCTCCATCTCAAGTTTTTATAGTGGATCTGGCATCATGTGCCAGGGAATTTGAAAGAAATAAGGAATAGCTTTCCCCTGCTTCATTATCACAGGGGTCACCTCCTGTATTTCTATCTTATTCTTCAAGGAAAATGATTAGTTTTCTAATCTGTACAATGCTCTGTAAGCATTGAGGATCCTTTCTACCTTTTTTTTTTCCATTACAAGAATAGTGAAAGATACAGCTTAGTATAGAGTGAAGATATGAAAACCTGTACAAAATAAACCACTTATGGTTAGGAAAAAAAGCCCCATAAATGTTCTGAAGAAACACTTTAAGCTCCATCGAGTAAAAAATTCTAAACTATTTTGGATAAAACACTTCAGACATGTACTATCAAGAAGCTGGACTGTGTTTTTCTCTTACATTCAGTGAGGTAATTTGCTTCCTGTTAATAACTTACACCCCTGCAAGCAGATTTTCATCTTCATTCATTGCATGAACAATATCACTTGGGTAGAGGTTTTCCCATGTCTATGTTGCTCAACTGTCAGAATACACTTTCAGACAAACCAAGCGAATGAAGTGCACCTGCTTGGTGTTCTGACACTAATGAACAGATTGTAAACTGTATCTGAGAAAGTCGTGTTAGCAAACCCCCACCTGCCAAACCATCACTGTAAGATAAACTACCTTGGATAATTCAGTTCAATTATAAATCTGATTAATTTCATCCACACAGGTGCACTCAGTCTAAATCAGTACACAAAGAACACAGTTTACACCTTGATGAACACTGGCCCTTTCAATAACTAAATTGTTCTACTTTCTGGTACGGTATCTAAAGTTTGGTCAAGTTTAAATAAGCTGAACAACTGAGAAATATATTTTATGTACACTTCTTGAGCCACAATTTTTTAAAATAAAATATGTTCATAACTGTAATTTAATATAGCAAAAAAGTCAAAATGTATTTGTATATATAAATTAATTTTTACTTAAATAAAAAGATAAAAGTTCAGTAAAACCTTGAATAAATTATATTTTTTTTTATTTTATATTAATATTATAGGTTAGAGGACTTTAAAGGAGGTCAAAAATTGTTCTAGCATAAACAGTACATGTCTTCATAATCTCTGAAATAATTTCTTGTTGAGTTTGCTGTTGCTGTTCCCAGGGGCTTAGGGTGAACAGCCTGTGGTTCCTTGAGTCCTCCTCGATACCCTTTTTGAAGTATAGATGTAGCTCAATACACTGGTTCAGGCTGTTACATATTAATGCAATTAGTCAAAGTTGTAGCACTGTGATTTTAATTATTTTCATAAAAGGAAGTAACACAATGGGTGGTAAAGCTTGCAGACTGATTAAATGATAAAGAGAAGTGTTTTAGGTTCTACTTCAGTTTATGGCTCCTTTCATAGAGAAATGTGTAGCACCATATGTTCAATTTAAATTCTGGTTTAGAAGTAGTAGATTTTATTCAAATACATTCAAAACATAAAACAAAGAATACATTGGGAATACATGAGTGCTCCTATCAGTTTGTTTTTTTTTTTGTACAACAATAGTAAGTGTAGGTAGGTCAACAGGGCCCTTTATTCCTCTTTCATTTGCAGATGAGTAAGTATTTTTGAAAACATATCCAATGTTCAGTTCTAAGATAACAGGTAGCAGGTTGTATTGAGGGTATTCAAATTATTGAGGGTTTTAAAATTACCAGCTTGAAACAAGTTTGTACTGTCTGTTCTAGGAAGGGCTGGGTATTATATTTCTTGGTCACAGTATTTGTATTAGACACACCCCTAACTGTAGCAAGGCTTATACAAGAAAAAGTCTATGGTGCTTTTTTTTTCCGATGCAGTTCATACTTATTGCACAAATTAAGTAAGTTAATAGCAATGAAGGATATTTTGCTGTTTTAAATTACTTACACTAAAACCTTTTTCAGTATTAAAAACTAACCAAACATCACAATTTCATATGATTTTTCAGACTGACAAAAATTTAGACCCCAGCAAAAACTGTGATATGTTTTCAATGCCCTTTCAGGTTTAATGCAGGTTATCTTCCTAATTGTTGATAATTATTTAAGTCAGATAGGTATTTGGATGCAACAGATATTGAAAAAACAGCTAAGTGATCAGTGAAGCTCATGAAAGGTCTGATTGCACTGACATTTCCGTTGACTTTTTTTCTATTTTGAAAGTTTGAGTTAGCTCTGATGTTATTTAAATACTGTCTAATTTTACAGCCACTTCTGTGTTGCAGAAAACACTCCTATTGAAGTCAAATAGATGGTATTATTCCTTTTTTCGTCTTTCTTCTTGTTACATGAAGAAATGTACCGCACTTCTGCTTTCATTGCCACTTCTTTCTGGATAGTGTAAGTCAGTTTAATAACAGGAACATACATTTGTTATGGTGCAATGTAGCTATGAAATGTGCTGGGTGCAAAATAAATGGTTCTGGTATTTTCTAAGATGTTTTGTTGTGCAGAGAAATCAACAGAAGCCTGGGATACCAAGACTAATTAATAATTCCAAAGCTATATTAAGGAATTTGTCAACTTTTTATAAGGCACAATTAATGAAGAATAATCTTACTCAGAATATGGAGTTTTTGTAAAGGAGTTGTTCATGAGATCAGCATCAGAGTCAGTGTTGCTTTTCCCAATGTCAATGTTATATGCATTCCATTTTTTTTTCAAACACAAAAATCACTAGTGAAAGGTTTAATTTGGTCCAGAAAATTTATTTTTTGCATGGTGTATCTTTTATTTTCATAGCAGAAACCGTATTTCTGTTGTGAACACCTTAGTAAAAGACATATGGAGATAAATCTCTCTAGGGATTGATTCAATCTGGCAGACTTCCATGTGTCTCCTTTGTGTATAGAAGGAGCTGGGCCAAGAAGCTTAGTCTTAACTTTCATAAGGCCTAGTTTAGGCAGCAGTGTTACTTCTTCACTTCTAAAGGTTGAAACTGGAAAGAATTTGAGTATGGAGCATTAGTGCTTTTATAACTATGAATTACACACATTTGCTATATAATGTAGAACAGCTCCATGTTTCCATTTTAAGATATGGGTTGGGATAGCTACATACAGAATCACTTTTTATTTTTGATAGCTGCACCACATCATATGAATTATCTTTCATAGTACTAAATGTGGCAGAACTTCATGCTTTTATTTAATAATTTGTGAGAACCGCATGCCTTTTATTTATTGAAAGATTTTGGATTACTTTTTTTACAGTGCTTAAAAAGCATTTTGAATCTATAGATTCTTGTGTTTTTATTCACACGATGTGGCTTAATCTTCTTGACATTTCCATTGGGTCTGATCCAGTTCTATCACTCTAATCAGTACTAGTGATATTTAAGACCCTTGTTTAACAGTGCAAAACCTGTTCTTGGCTCTGTGGTGCTGGACTTGAAAGAAATGTATTTGAAGTAAATTTCTGAATCATAGCCTGATTTATATAGGTTTTCAAGTACCTACAGCCAGACCACATTACATTTACATCAGTCTTTTAATATTTTGCCTGTATTTGTAATTCATACTGTAACAGTGGACACTCCTAATTCTTTTCTTGCATGTGCAAATTTATAATAAATTATGACCTTTTACTGGTAAAAATGCTAATGAAGTAGTGAAATGAAGTACAAAAACAAGGATTGATATGGAAAATGTTACAAATTATATTGCATTTTTGTAAATATAATGCAAATATATTTTCCACTGAAAATATCTCTTGTTATTTGAAATGATTAATTCAATCTCAAATTTATTTACACCATATCTAAATACACAGATTCTGTACACAGGTGTTCTGTGCAGATAGACCTGTAAAAAGAAACCTTTTTTTGTTTTGTCTTAAAACTGTTCTGTAACTTTTAATGATAGATAAATCTAGACTGATTTTATGTCATACATTTTTACACTGGAGGCTGTAACTTGCAACATTTACTGATTTTTATAACATTTATATATTTATTTTTAAAGTCAAAAGCTTAAAATTTCCTTTTAAATAAAATATATTGTATTTATTTTGAGAGATAACTTGGCAATTTTTTTTTATTTAGCTAATCTCTTCTGTGTGATTTTCTGACATTGGGTTTAACTTTATTATCTAATCATTGTAATGACCTTATACTGCTTTACTCCTTTACTCATTCCTGGGAATTGCTATTTTTATAACTTTCAGGGCTTTTAAGAACTTTGCCAAGGAAGACCTAAGCTAATATCTATTTATGAAGAAACAGAGACATATGATACATATGTTAACATGTATTTACTACACAGGGGTTAATGGATAAATCTCATGGAAATAAGTTATATATATGAGTAAAATATATATAAGATACATGTTTGCTGCTGTTGATAAAAAACTTACCCCTTCTCCAGCACGTGCTTTCAGGCTCATTCCACATTATTCCTCATGAAGTTCTGCTATATTTAGTCTCCAGAGTTCAATGAAAATATTGTGTATCTTTGCAATGGCTTTGCAAAAAAGGCAATACTACTTCTGAGTTGGTCCTTCTATAATTTTTCTGTAGCTCTCCATATTATTTTTAGCTACTTGACATAGCTCCTTTGTACATCTCATTTATTTTTAAGTGTTGGCAACCTGTGATAGGAATTTCTGTTGTCCCTACACTGTCCCTTTGCCATCATCTTCTCCAGAATCTGAACAGGCCCTCAGTTCAACAAGACATGTGCATTCTTGATTTCCATCATTGCTAGTGACCATTTGTAAGATTTTAATGTATCTTTGTGTCATGAATTGTTTCTGAGTACATGATTGCCCTGACTTCTGTGCTGTATCTGCCAGTTATGTGACTTCATCTGGAACAACTGAATCAGGGCTGTGATGAACCTCAAGATGCTTGAAGATATCTCAGTTTACATATGTTGAAATTAAAATTGGTCTGAAAGGCAAACTTCTAGGAATCTGACGTTTTAGTTTGTAATCTAAATGAACATTTTAGTGTCTTGTAGGTGGCTTTTTGTTTGCTCTCTCTTACAGGGACTTCGAATATACTGATGGACTATTCTAATTTATAAACTGTTTGCCATGAGCAGAAAAATTTCTGCCTCTAAGTGACATAATGACTGGAGACACTGAACTTGAGGCCTGACTCCAGTAAAGGTTTTTGAGCCTGTTTTTGAGTGGCCTTACAGAAACGAATAGATGTGCACATATGTGCATGTATGCAGCTTTTGTTCTTCTCCCTCCGGTCTCGGGCAGCTGGGGTGCCCGGCTAGACACTGCCTTCTGGCGAGACCGAGGCTGCTGCGTGCTTGGAGGCTCTAGGGCTGAGCGCTCCGGGGGGGGGGGGGTAATGCAGCTTTCGTAGCCGTACGCTGAGAGGAAGCAAAAGGCGAGAGAAGGCACACCTTGTCCCACGTGACTGAGAACTGTTTATTTCCCGCGTGGCTGCAGCGGTAGTTGGAGCAGCGTTCCCAGGTCGCGCGCATGAACAAAATGGTGATTTGAACAAAGGAAGCGTTGGGTTAAATAGGGGGTGGGCAGACAGGGGCGGAAGCCCCCCTCGCCCAAAGGGGACAGACAACAGGGGAGTGACGCGGACCATGGCAACCTACGGGAACGTTACAGAGGTGAGTACAGCGTTCTGGGACAAATGGGATTGCAAGGATGGGGTGACTGACACAGAACTTTCAGGAATAAACAGGGGGTGGCTATAAATTGGACATGTAAGAGCTCCTGAGCTCCTATGGCAGACAGCTTGGAGCAGATCATTGTGAGGGGGAAATGGGGGTACAGAGAACCAACCTAACTAACATTTATTAAAATCCCTAACTGAAGCAACCCGGCATACAACACATGTATTTACAGGATCAGGCTACAATTGTCTAAAGAATTGTTTGGGACTTAGTTTTTCTATGATACTGTCACATGGGATGTAAGAATAGTAATTGTTATTTTATTACTGTCTTTTAATTTTTCCATTTCAGGATTTTAGTGTTGGAGATTGAGGCACAGTTTGCAATAAAATACATATTTATACTACAAGGAGCTGTCTTTTACATAATCTATTAAAATACTGCTTTGTAAAGAAACAAGCAATAAATTATCCATCTGTCTTGCACAATTCAAAATGGAAACCCCTAATGGGTGGTTATATGATCTTTATTCTTTACTGGCACATGTATACATGCCTCCTATTAAGCTTTGGTGGATTTGGAAAGAAAGGGATTTAATTATTTATTGGCTGTTGAATATCGTATTTTTACTTTACATGTTGGTGATGATTAATTCTTTCTGTAATTTTCTGATGAATTATTTCTGTTTCTGCCTAATCAGCAGGCATACTGTGAAATATAATTGCACTTGAAAGAAAATTACAGTCTCATGAGATGAATAAGTTTGATGATTAAATTACGTAGAATAAAGCAATAACATTCACATACCCAACCAAGATAACATACTCATCCTTTCTTGTGCTTTGGTGACCTTCATAAAAACAGAGAGTATTTTTAGAAAAAATTCAATATATTCCAAGTCAGACTATATGAAATGAAATTTGAAAAATCCTAAATAAGATATAGTCTTACAGTAAATACAAAAATGTCACATTTTAAAATTAAAAATATTGGTCCTGGTCTAGGTTCAACATAATGCAAGTCACTGAGGTTGGAAAAAGCTCTTAAAATTGACCAAACCCCATATTTAATACTAAAGTTAATTACTGCACTTGATCACAAATAGGTTTTCAGGCTGCTGTTTATATCAGCAGGTGGCAGACTTGGTTGTAAGGAACCTTAAAGAGTTCCAACTGCCCCCTCACCACAGGCAGGCATGCTGTAATATTTACAAAATCCCCACATTTTTAAGACAAGTAAGACTTTGCTTTATATGTAATAGAGTTTTAAATATAAGTAGAGCAAACAGCTGTCTAGGTATATATTATGAAATACCATTATTAAAAGATGTAAAATTAAGTTTTGCTGGATTTTGTGGAGCTCATTTTAAAAGGTAAACTTCAGGTTTCATGAGAATGACACCTTAAATTGATTTTGCAGGTTTTCTAATGAATCTGAGCTCTTCAGAGTGCTGAGTTACAGCTTCTATTTGACAACTTGCATGATAGACTGAGTGCAAAATCATGCAAATTGACCCACAAATCACAAAAAGAAAAAAAAAGAGAAGAAAATTAGCCTTTGCCATGCATGCCTGATATTTCATGAGAAATTGCTCAAAATATGCTTATAGTATAGATTGTGACCAAGATTGAAGTACATGGCAGCAAATCCCTCTGGTCCAAGTAGTAATTTTTACTTCAGTGCAGTGATTGCTAGAATATTGGTAGAAGAATTTCAGAGAAAAACTTGCCTTTCTAAAATAAATAATCTATTAGAACAACCCCCTGTAATTTTCAAAATGGAATTTGGAGTTGGAACTTTCTATGACTAGTGATCTTTGATGCTGAGTCTCAGAAGAGGTTTTGTATGATATTTCTGAGGAATGCTGGGGGATGTGAAGAAAAAAAAGCCCTCAATAAATGGACAGAATTGATATGGTCAGTGCAGTGCAGCTTTGCTTAAAAGAATGATTCAGTAGTCATATTTTAATACAGAATCAAATCAGGATAGCCAGAGGTTAAGCCAGTGTAAGTCACTGAAGGCAGTAGGATGTTGTCAGGAGATGCCACATGGTACATGGAATATAGATGCCTTGTTGTGAATTTACACACTGCCTGGGTTACTTCTCCAGAATGAAGTAATTAGAACTTCTGCTACAAAGTTCCATAGAACTGTAAATTGATTTTTCTAAAAGTTTTAAATGTTTCAGATTTTTTTTAATTCAAAACACTATACTCTGATGTTTCTTTTTTGGTTTGGTTTGTTTTATGTTTGTTTGTTTTTCTTCCTGGGCCTCTTCTTGCTAATGCTAGTAACAAGGACTGTCCTGCTAGCTATTTCCTATTTCATGTTTATTGAATGAAAAAAGAAAAAAACACAGCTGGACAGTGGTGCTGAGGGAAATGGCATGTAGGGTTCAAAAAATATACTTTATACTATAATGAATACAGAAAAAGACCTTTGAAAGGACCTTGACCATAGTAAAAAAACGTGAACTATTGAAAGCAGAATAAGTCTTAAAAGGAAAGCCAGCAAAATGGCATAAGGAGCTTTCTGCGTGTGTGCAGAATGTGAACACAGCTGAAGTCATATCTCTTCAAAGAACTTTCATAATAGAGAAAAGAGCCATAATTTTGCAAGAGTTGTATCTGTTTCTATTCATACCTATGAATATCCAGATAAACGAAATCCAAGTCTTTTGTCTGCTTGGGGTTATCAGTGTTTGAAAGCTCTCTTTTGGTCTCCACAGGGATGAAATGGAATCTCCCTCAAGCAGAAATTCTTGTGGTAAATGGGCTTGTTTTGTTAGTGAGAGGGCAGAAATATTTGCAACAGGTATTCTGATTTTGGTAGGCTACGGGAGAGTGAGCACTCTGGTGACAGCTGGGTTGGAATTCCTCTCATCTAGTACTAAACTTCTCCATCTAAGGCAGTAGAAATAAAGTCATGGTCAATAAAGTAATGGTCAATAAAGCTAAACTACTTGATCTGTGAGCACCTATCTGTTCATGTAACTAAATATGAAGACTGCATGGAGCCAGAACAGCAAAGAGTGATAATATTATTTGTTGATTAATCAACTGTCATCCTATTGGTAGTTGATTAAATCATTTAGCAAGGTATAGTGATTAAGACTGTTGCTTGGGAAGACAGGAAGAACGACTCATGCCAGTAATATCAACAACTGCTAAAGATATTGTAAGGCAAGGTATTATGTTTTTTATTGAAATTTATACTCCCATGATTAAAAAAAAAATAATGATATTTTAATAATAAAACTTTTTTTCTTATTTTCATAAATTCTAGCAGTTTCTATGGACAGGATTATTGATCGTCTTGGGGGTGGCATTTATTTTCCTCAGTTTTTTAAGTTTGCAGATTTTTTTTCTATAGATTTTTAGTTAAGAATGGTTCTGGTCTGGCCCTTGTTGCTGTGATTGAGCAGCTGGCAGGAAGATGAATGAAGAATATTTCCAAGAATAGACTTAGACTGACTTGTCCATATGATGTCCTGAATCTTTTAAATTATGGGGCATTTTAGATTTTGTCTCAGACTTCACAAATTTGCATTTTTATCCATAATGTGTCTAAGTCTAACTTTAGCATTAACTTTGAAGTCAATAGGTGTCAAACTCATGACTTTCTCTGGATTCTTCTTGTAAGATAAATTTAGTTCAAGACCAGAAATCTCAGCCTTATCATCATAACTTAATTCAAAGATCAAATCAATAGGTAATTACTTTGCATTTTGCATTCAATATCAGAGGAAATTATTCCTTGAGCATATATTCAAGAAGTGAAAGATAGTGACCTTGACTGTAGTGGGCATTCTTCATTCCAAGAACTACCAGTTTTCTATATTTCAGTGTTGCAACTACGAGGTCTTTTTTCAGAGGTAAATATTAGTAAAAATCCTGGTTTTGTATTTCAGGAATAGGAATGCTTCTGAGGGTCCTTACTGCTATGCTTTCTTAATGTTTCTAGTTTTGAATCTGAATCTTTGGACTGTAATTAAGGCAGTGGTTTTTAAAGTAGCCTCATCTTCCCTTACATTAATTGTATTTGAAATGCTGTCATGTGTTTATTATTGAAGTTAAGAATGGGTTAGAACTGAATCAGAAGTTTCACTTTGAAAGTCCAGTGCTGTGTAGAGACTACGAATGAAAGAGATGTGTTGGGTTGATTGAAAGCATTAATAGGAAACTATTAGTCCTCAGGGGATGGAGATATTTTGAAAAGGAAACTTGACAGAAAAGATTTCAGGTAATTGTTTTCTTTATTCTCACAAAATTCACTGAGAAAGTTTCTCATTTAACAGCTTGCCAATGACACAAAACATATTGAACAGCAATTTCATATGAACTTGGAGACCTATTAACAAAAGGTAGGGATAGAAAGCTGGAACATTTTTCACATTACAAGTGATAAATGGATGTATTCCTCAGAGCCTCAAGAAGGTCACATTTTAATAAGATTAAATTAGTGAAGGGAGACAATAAGCATATAAGTCACCAATTGCCTAGTTAAAGAGAAGCTATTGGTATACAGAAAAAAATAGGGAAACCAGAGATATTTTCATTTATTTCACTGAATTCAATAACTGATCAAATAATCTCAAGAATGTAAAACCAGTAAAGTGTAACATAAAAGAAGTCTTGCTCAGTGATGTGTATTTTGTTTTAACTCAGTTCAAATATGGCCTACTTTGTGACTGATAACCCTGTCAGTTTGAGATTAGGGACAGATATATCATTGCACAGTTATGACAAGATGTCTTGCTCAGTCACAGGCAAAACAAGCAGTATAGATTAGGGCGGACCAAAATGCCGCTGAAGGAAAAAAAGACAAAACCACAACAACCACCAAGCCTGTCAGAGTCTTGAACAATTTTTTTGTTGTTCTGGAAAATCATAAAGTGCAAGAGTAACCAATTTACTGCCAAATTTTACTTGAACCTCTGAGAAAAGGCTTTTTGCCTGACCTGCACTTCACTAAATGTACACAGTAGTATCAATCCTTCTGCCTCACTCATCTCTATAAGGGTAAATTCAGACTTCAGAGTCATCAATCCCAAATATTTTTCAAAGAACATGAGATATTAGCACTGAAATTTGATAGAGAAAATCAGTGTTGAAATATCACAAATATACAGCTTTCTGTCACGGAAAAGGCAGTAATAAGAAAGCACTGCTGAGTATAAGAATGTTTGGCTAAATTACTTTAACATCTGGTCTACCATTCCTCACTACTTTGCACAAACAAAAAACCCCTTTGCTTAAAGCTCTTTTGCATCATTCTCTCAGCAAGAGTGCAGAAGAGAATTTTCTGGTTTTGATTCTATTGCTTGCTACTGTGGGTAAATGTAGATACATCTTCATTGAACTTTTTGGGCACCATTATTACTATGAGTAGTTATATGTTCAAATTTAGTTATATGTTGCACCCCATTTGCATTTGAAAAATGTCTATGATTTCAGGAAAAGGGAACTCTTTATCCTTTATATTAATAGCATTGATATTTGTAGTTTATGTTAATCTACCCTCAAAAGTAATGACCTTTTAGGTAATCTACACGACTGTTTGCTTTCCCTTTAATTATGGGAACTTTTGGAAATCAAGCAGTTCTTCCAGCATGAAAGAAGCATCAGCTTTTTCATTAGACTGCTCTTCACGTGTTTAGTTTTATTTTGTGTTGTGAAATGAATGGAGATTTTTAACCAGGCTGCCAAGATAGATACCATATGGTGAACTGAAAAGTAATATCAGTTTATACCTGTCTTGTAATTTTTTAATATTTCTTTCTTTTTAATATTTTCGTTAGGTTTACTGTCCTATTAGATCTGTGGGTTAGTCTTTGTTAGGAGGCTTTCATAAGATTTCCTAAATAGATGTCTGGTGGAAAAAATTCATCATATAAAACAATGCAACTCAAAAATTCATGGTTATAATTTAGTTTGTAGGGGCAGGGAATCATGAGACATATTTCTTATTTCTAAATTCAAATGAATAGACATGCCTTCCTAAATTATGTTTTTCAATTTCAAAAGCAAAATCAATGAAATTATATGAAATATATTTTATCCCTTCCGTAGTGGCTCAGGCTTTTACTCTTCCCTTTTAAGCATCCTGTCAGTAAATCATGCTGGGCAGAGAGAGAGTGATTTACATTAAACAATAATGATGGAAATATATACACAAGGAAAATGCAATTATCTACACAAAAAAACCCAAACCAATTTCATACTGATTATGATTGTTAGCCTCATTTTCTATGGAAACAAAGTGTATGGGATTGTGCTGTCTTCACATCTGTCCCTTTGCCTCTGCTTCCTTACTCAATGGCTAATTTCTAGCAAATTGGGTTGTATGGTTCTGAGACAATAAATTCCTACAAACTGTGGTGGTCAAAGAGAAAACCTCTGTGTAAGTCTCTAATACTGACTGAAAGAATGTAGCAAGGTCATGGATTTATTTGACATAATGGAGAAATATTGCAAACCCCATACTGGGAAACCTTCAGTTGGACTTTATTCTTTCATTATGTGTCAACACATTAATGCTCCTATTAAATTTTGTCTTTGACATAGATTCATTGTTATATAGTAAGTTCATGCCTTGGATTTTGTGTACTTCCACTGAAGAACCAGTTGATCGTGAGGCAGAGCTTATTGAAGACCAGGGCTTGGGAGGTTTAGTGCTTGCAGGAAATTTTTTTCTCTCCTGCAAAGTTATGGTATAAAACAGTACAGCCTCACTGTGGTAGTTGCTTTGTGGGTGGACATTCAACCTGCTGTGAAGGTCCAGCCTTTGTAGGTTTTTGTTGACAGTCATAGTGATTGTCCTCTTTTTGTACTCCCATGAAGGTGATCACAGAGCTGGAACACCCCTTGTATGAGGAAAAGCTGAGAGTAGGGGTTATTCAGCCTGGACAAGAGGAGCTCTTTATAGCACCCTTCTAGTACCTAAAGGAGACCTGTAAGAAAAATGAGGGAAGAGTTTTTTTTGCAGGGTTTGTTGTGACAGGACAAGGGGTAAATAGTTTAAATTGAAGGATGGTCAATTTAGATTAGGATTTTTACATGAAGGTTTACATGAAGATTTTTTACATAATGAGACACTGGCACAGGGGGCCCCGAGACGTGGTAGATGCCCCATATCTGGAAACATTCCAGATGAGGTTGGACAGGGTTCTAAGCCAACAGGTTTGCTTGAAGATGTCCCTGCCAGTTTCAGGCACCTTGGACTAGATGGCCTTTAAAGGCTCCTTCCAACCCAAGCTATTCTGGGATTCTATGGCTTGTGCTTTTCTCCTCATTAGTGTATTTCATGCCAAGATTCAGGGGCTTCTAGCTCTAATCCTGGGCTTGCTATGCACTGCAGTAGTCTGGCAGGACCATTAATTGAACCAGAGCTTTTGAACTGTGGTGAACAAGCCTTGATGGTTTCAGTAAAAGTAGTCACCACACCTGACAGCAGAGTCACAAGGCTTTCAGCTGAATCCTAGGTCTCTGAAGAATACTTGGGCATTAACTACCTTCTATATGCCCTAATTTGTTTACTAATTCAAGGGGCCATCCTAACCTCCTTCCTCTTGTGATATATGCTTATGCTGCATTTATGTATTTGTTTAAACAATAAAGACTTTATTTCTACCCACAGAAACACCAGGATTCTGGACACTGATCATACAAAATGTTACATCAAACAATCTGTTGTTATCCTTTTTTAGGTAAAGAATAGAGCTCATTTCAGCTGAATACTCAAAAAAACAAAAGTCATTGCCATCATAATTTAATTGTAATGTTATTTACATTTTGGGACTGCCTGGAAGTCTCCATCAGTGTCAGTGTGCCATTATGCTGTGTGAAAAACAAAGCAAAGGCACAGACCTTATTCCAGAGAGCTAATGATTTGCAAAACTGCAGAATAGCAGGACATTTTTATGTGTGCTTATGTCTGAATTATTATTATCTAACCCCTAATGTTTGTTTTTGCACTTTATGGGTTGTATCATCCATTGCTATTTTAGCAGGGTGTAGAACATTGACATGATACATTTGCCATTATTGAGATAAAGAAAGAAATTATTGGAAACATTTTGCAATCAATAATTTTATTTTGTCAAAACTTGACAGACAATGCTCCTTTTCTTCTTTTTCTCTCAGATGACTGGATGTGATGACTAAAGCTGTTATGATCCATAGGTAAACAGAGGAGAGGAAATTATAAAAGTAGTGTATTTGTGACTGGAGAGCTTAAAAACAGTAGCCATAAACAAAGTCATTAATTCACTTTACAAGAAAAACATGCATGTGTCATTCAGGAAAGATACTTTTATTGCTCTCACTGAAGTAATAAATCATGGTAAAAAACTGCTATGAAAATACAGCCCTGCACAGGGGAAAAAGAAAATAATTGCTATGACTGATGACTAAAGAGAGAAAAATGTATTGGCATAATCCAGAATTCTTCTTGAGTGCTGAGGAAGAACTGGAAAAAGTGTGAGCTCAGCCCACATGTAAGATATGTTCCTGGGGTTCCTTCCTGGCTTACCTTGCTCAGGCTGTACTCTTTTCTCATCTCTAGCTCAGCTGGCAGTTCACTCTTGGGCAGCTCCTGTTGAAGATGTTTTTGTTCTGGTGGAGGGTCTCAGCTTCTGCCTCTTGTTGGTTCATTGTCTATAGACAGGAGGTGGAGAGGGAAAAAAGGGATGTAGAAGGGCAGGATATAAAAACCAGTGAACTTTGAAAATTCTCATTGTATGTGAGGTCTGTGGTGTCTCAGTAATCTGCCTTGCACATTACAGAAATGGGCAGGGAATAAGTCAATACTACCAAGGCAGAAATCTGAAGAAAAAATTATTTCAGCTAGGCCCAGTGGAAAATTGAATCACTGCCTCTGGCCATATCAGTACCAGTAACTTCAACAGTGTAAGGGAATGTACTTGAGCAGCTGAGTTTGATCAGCT
The DNA here is from genome assembly GCF_031753505.1 of Anomalospiza imberbis. Lineage (NCBI taxonomy): Eukaryota > Metazoa > Chordata > Aves > Passeriformes > Viduidae > Anomalospiza > Anomalospiza imberbis. Next base: position 18,252,029 of record NC_089683.1, on the reverse strand, counting down.
GGCAAGGAGTTGCTGACCATGGTTTCAGATAATGCCAACCGGGACCTGCTCCTGCATGTAGTGTGGGAATTGCACAGATGCAGAACTGTTCCCATTTGGCAGTTTGCATTGAAGGAGAAATTCAAATTGTAACTGCTCAGCAATGGCAATTTGTGACCAAGGAATTATCTGGCTTTACAAGTTGTAAATTCAGTGATGATAACTGGGTCAGACCATGATTGTCCCAGGCCAAGGCATGAACCCAGATGTGCTTAATTTTCAAGTGTAAATATAATTTGTGTGTCCAGCTTTGTAACTCTAGTTCTTATCTGTTAACCTCAAAAAGGAGCATTTTATACTTACAGCTCTGGAGGCTCATGACTTCCAGAGACCTCTAAGTGTGCTCTAAATTATTAATAAAACTAAAAGTCTTTGAAAATATAGACATCCTTGTATCTGTGATTCAAACTTTTGAGCTAGCAATGACTTTCTGCCCCATAAGCTCACATTTCTTCAACTGAACTTTTAACCAGAAAAGTGTTTCTGTGAATGCCTCCCCTCTAAATTCCCAAGCCATCCTGTGGCTGTCATCTTGCTAATGAGCAAATATCATATCTCTCTTTTTCTCTTCCTCACTGACCAGAGGTGGCCACAGTGTCTCTGTGCATAAACAAATGCATGCTAAGACTTAGTTTCCTATGGTTTATCTCTGGTATTCACATACAAATATTTTTAAAGCCAGTATATTTTCTTTAAGCAAATCTTTAATTCTATAGAGCTAAGCAAAATAAAACTAGCAAAAAGAGAAGAAATATGTTTGAATAAAGAGTTAACAAAAGAATTAGTATTATCTAGTAAATCTGTGTTGTGTAGTATCTTTCAGTGAAAAGATCTAGCTTCAGCTCTAGTTTCTGCTCCCTTTCTGTTGTAACATTCAAATTCCCACAGGAATACTTACCAAGCAGCAGGTGTAGCTACATGTGAGCAAACACAATGTCCATCTGACACTGAGAATGCCAAAGTCACACCTGCTTAGGATAATCCTGCCCTTAGGCTCTCTGCCTCCTTGTAAAACATAATAATGGTAAAGTGGTCACTTACACATATGTCTTTCAGGTGTGAATTGCTGACAGTTCAAGGTTCGAGGTTGGTCATTTCTGACTGATCCATCAAGAGCTTGCTTGAACTTGCTGAGGTTGTCTCTCTGACAACAGTGGAAAGAAAACACACTTCTTCCTTCTGGCAAATGGACCATGAACAGGGAGTTTTTATATTTCTGTTCCTTGCTATCTGACCAGTGTGGTTGGCTGGAGGCATGATGGAATAAATTCTCAAATAAGGAGGAAGATGAGAATGCATTCTTTGTGCAGGTGACTATAGTCTATACTTGGATGGATCTTGGTGATGCTGCTCACCCTTGACAGTTAACAGATGACTCTCCCAAATGGTTTTCCCCACTACTTAATAGACGTTGCTGTTGTTGTTGTGGTTGAGGACTAAGCAACGTGTGCCTCCCAGCACTGCAGTCCACAGATGCCATCCTTTCATCTGTGCTCTGAACAGGCAGTTACAAGCTTTTGGTAACTGTTTCATTTAGCCGTAGAACTGGATAGTAAGTGAAAGAGTGTTGACTTCTAATGGAAGTTAAACCTGCCAGCTACCATAGGTTGGCATCCTCAGTTTGTTGCCTGGCCTCTGCTTGGAGTGAAGCAGTATTCTATTTCCTGTCCATCAGGAAAGACCCCCAAACTGCATTTAGTTCCTACCATCACAGAAATTCATAGGAAGTCTGCATCAGAAAAAGTTAACTTAGAGAGAAAGACACAAAGTAAAGACTTTACAAAATTTTTACATTAAGCTGACACTTAAAAGTGAAATATCAGTTTGTATCCTGTCTAGAAAAAAAACTTAATCTTTTTCAGGTCTTTCATTCAATGAACTTGGGTGATATTAATTGTAAAACTGTTGATTTTTGTGTTAAGTAAAACCCTACTTGTTGGAACCTGTTGGAACTTACGGCACAGGGAATATTTCTCTGCCTGTCCTGAGAAGTCCTGACCCCCAGGGCTTTTAACCTTTGTCCATGGAGAAATCTTCCAAGATTTTAGGATGAATTGGAATCTATGAATGTTTGAAATAGATAGTAGTATAGTTTATCACAGGGTGAAAAACTTAGAGTTTTGGTTTTTAGTATGGGGATAGATAGGAAAGAAGATGGAGGATTTTGGGTGTTGTCTGATCTCCTTCCTGTTCTTCATCTACTCCATTTTCTGCAGTGTTGGGAGCACAGGGTGATTGGTTAGAAAAAAACACAATGCAGATGTTGCGTGGATAGAAAAATAATTATTGGTAGAAAGATAGAAATGAAGTACATTCTAAGAGTTAATTGGACAAAATAGCTTTAAAAGACCTTGAAACATAAAGAAGACCTTGAAAAATAACTATTGGTAGAAAGATAGAAATAAAGTACATTCTAAGAGTTAATTGGACAAAATAGCTTTAAAAGACCTTGTTTTGTAACTTTTGGTGCCTTCCTTTTGTACACTAAGTCTGAGATGTAGATGGCGTGCAGGACTTCCGATATGAGAAAAATAAACAATAACCTGAAGACCAAAAAACCAGAAGTCCCATCCATCTCTCATTCCTGGCACAGAACTTTTTAGAGGTCTCCCCAGCAGGGGGACCCACAAGGGAGGTTTTGACACCCTACAAATTCTTTAGATTTTGAAAAAAAAATTGTTTCTAAATACTTAAAAGAATGCTAATCAAATTCTGGCATGGAGTAGAATTTTTCTAATGGCAGAAAGCTATATTTCTTCACAGACAGTATTTATACCCAAATCATTTTGTGGTGATCTGAATTACCACTGAAGAATTTATCTGGTGTAAATGGAGCATTTTTCACAACATCAGTATCATATACAATCATGGTCTGATTTCAAGGCATTATTTTTAGACATTTTTAGAAGTAGCACACAGTCAAATTATGAAGTTAATTAGGTACCCCTTGTGCTTAGTCACAATCATTTTGTACAAACATCATATCTCAAACTCCCATAACCATGTCTTACATTTTTTTCAATTAGTAGTTTTCCTTTTTTATCTCAAATCTCCAAAGTTGTGTACTGAGAGGCATTGATACTATGTGAAAAGAAACAATCTATTTTTTGCACATCAATATATACAATATTTACGTTATACAGTGATAATCTCCCTCCCACTGTGTGTGAAATAACATTTCTCAGGCATGGGGCTGAGGGTGTAAATCAAAACAGAGTCAGTCGAAAAAGTGTGCTTTTCATCCTCAAGTACATAAAATATGCATATTAAATTAAAAAGCTTTGGAATTCATGAATTACTGTAGCCTGGGGTTAGTAATAATTTATATCTTCTGAAATTACTTTGGTAGTTATTCATGGAAGTAATTCAACAGTACAGCATACATACCACTGTACCATTGCAATACATATCAGATTACTTAAAAAGGAAATATCTTTTCTCACCTGATGCAAATCAGTCTTGATGTCAATTCACCCCCAGTAAAGATCAAACCGAGGTTTTCAGTCAGTGTCTAGGACGCATTTGGAATACAATATCTAATAAAAAATGCTAAATATGTAGGGGAAACTTGGTATCCATGATGGGCTCTTTGATTCCTTACAAATATAAGGATTCAGTCTTTTTTTTTTTCACTATTTCCTCCTTTCAGCTTCTGAAGATGTACTGCCTTTTTTATCCAGGAAGGAAAATTCAGGCAGAGAGTGAAAGTGAGGGTGCTATGGAAGATTTTATTTTCCCTCCAATAATTTAACTACATATATCATTTACAAAATTGCACTGTTGACTGCAGTAGAAACAGATTTACAAGGGAAGTTTGGCTGAGGCTATAGAGGAGAGTGTAAATATGATTCTGCGGTCACAGTCTGGGATGGTCTGCAGTTGAAGCAATGACAATCACTCTCATGGGGTTACTGTCATGGCACAGAGATAATCTTGGAAGCTTCTATAGAAGTACTGTACTGAGTGTTGTTCACTAACAGAAAGATACATTAAATTTCCTAATTTCTTAAAGAATTTTAAGGTCCCTTCCCTACTCTTAAAAAATAAAATAAAAAATAAAAGCTGAAATAAAATATATTGGGCTAGTTCATTTTACCAAGCTTTGCCTTTTTGAGAGACACAAGTAAAATTATTTATTTGATCTGGGACTGGCCCAGAGGGCCTTCTGAACTTCCTTATAATCCAAATAATTGTAAAGCTTTCTGCTTTGTGAAATGAATTTTAAAGAAATAATGTGTTTTTAACCTGTGAGTATGGTAATTTCTCATGGCCATGTCAGTATGCTAACAATCTCTGCTGTCAATCAATGCACATAGCTGATACAGTCCCCTCACAGACTGTGCAACATTGTGGGCTGGAAAAATTTGCATCACTAGTGAAAGATGGAATTGTTAATGTTAAAGTAGTTATGAACTGCCACAGTCAGAGCATATGCACAAGAAGACATGACAGGGTCATTATTGTACTCCAAATGTTCAGCCCCAATTTTAAATTTTGATATAGGATGATTCAGTGGTCTAGAAAATGAACTAAAATACAAATAATCTCACAAATTAGAGTGTTTTTAAATGGCTTGAAAAATGGTTTGTGAAGATATTTATAAGACATATAGATAATATGTTATATGGCTTTTATGCAATTTTTATGAATTTACCATACTCTTGGAGCACCTTATCTAAGAGGTGATGTCTTGATCTGAATATGACAATAGGAATTGTGCCTAGCTGACAATCTTTGGTTTTTAAAAAGAGTGCCACAGAGAAAAAATGGGTTTGGTTTTTGGTATATTCTGAGAGTTTTTACATAAAATGATCAAACTTCTTCAAAATTGTTCTTAAAAATTGAATGCATTATTAATTTTGAATTGGTATTTTAGAATTAAGAAATAAAGTCTTTCTTACTTTTCAAATTATTTTCTTTGATTTCTTAAAACTCAGGTTGTTTAAGAATGAAAATAATTGTTACAGAATTTGTAATGACAATTATTTTTCAAGGATTGATATTATTCCAACTTTTTTTTCTGTGAAAATATCTTGTTTTAAAAAATTAACAAACAAAAGAATTATGTAGCTTAATGAAGGTTAAGGGAGTCTAATTTTTATTTCATTATTATTGATATCAGTTTTTAAAGATGTCTTTCATCCATCTGAATCCATTACTCTGATTTAGTAAAATGCTCCCAAATTTTATAGACATGTATTTGAGCCTAATCTGAGAAAAATATCCATGGAGCAGGACTGATGTATGAAAAACACCCAAATACAACAAAAATATCCTTGATGTCCATTTACAAAAATATCCTTGATATCCATTTACAAATCTTTTTAGTCTCTAGCTAAAGACCTGAGAGCCCTTTTCCCCTTGTGGAAGTCATTTAGCACTGTGCAACACTGAGATTTTAGTCAGGATTTCCAGTGTTTGACTAAATATTCCATGCCAGGATATTGTACTAGTTATGCACTTTGAACCTCAAAATAAATAAATAACGAGGGAAGAACAAATCCATGAAGAAATGCTCAGAAGAGGATGAGGATCAATTATTCCCATTAGCAAATGAAAGTTGAAGAAGAATTTTTTTCAAAACTGCAGGGGAAATATGTAGGATAAATATTATGTAAGACATTGATAGAAATTAAATCTAACAAGCAATTTAATGAGGATGGAGAAGATGGGCAAGGTTAAGAATCTTCTTTTTGGAATGGTTAGTTTAATTATCACTGACAGTATGCAGGAAATGAACATATTAATGATTAACCAAAGGTTTATTGTATTCCAAATTATTCTAGAAATTTTCTTGTGGTTATACCAAGTGTGTATAAACCTCTCTGTCTTGAGATCAAAATAAAGTCAGTGATGAGTAATCTTTTCATTTCTCAAGAAGCTTTTAGGGGCAGGAAAGTTATGAGCCAGAGGTTGTGTGGTGTTTTTCACCAAGACTTAACCTGGATGAACAGCCTGAGTCTCCAAACAGCAGCAGTCTGCCTGCTAGTCCTCAAAACTAATATAAATAATGTATGAATGGCATGCCATTTGATCTTTTCCATGCTCTGTGACTATACATTACCCTTACAAATTTCACATACTGTCATAGATCCAGGCCTGCATTTTGTGTGGCTTTTGACAGATAGCCACTCATATTTTCTTCCACAGGGTGTGCTGAATGTGCTTCCTACATAACTTCCATCACAGACTTCTTTGCTGCACATGCAACTGCCCCTGTTTAACCAGGGAACTGACTAATGGTGTCTAAAAATAACTGGATTACTACTTTCATTAATTTACAATACATACCTTAGAAAGCATCCTGTCTGTTAGAAAGCAGAAGACAAACAAAAAGTCCAAGCAGAACTTATCTTTATGCATACTTGTTTAATGAGAAAATACCAGTCCTTGCTGGAGCTAAGGCTTAGATTATGCAATGGAAAGATAGATTGGGCCATTCTGCTTTTTTTTTTTTTTTTTTTTTTTTTTTTTTTTTTTTTTTTTTTGCATAGCCACAAAGTTTGAAGAACATGAAGAAAAATACATGGGACAGCATCTGTCTGAATCAGAGCCTCAAAACTGCATTTTTCATGCAGATTATGTTCAAAATTCTACTGTGTCCCACTGTGTGAATTTATTCATCTCTCACTGCCATTTATTACACTAGAGTTGGCAAATGCATAATCTGCTACCTTTCCTTTTGCTAAGCAAGGAAACAAGGAAAGGATTAGCTGAAGGAATGTAGGCAAAACTATTCCAGAGATTCCTATCCAAAGCCTCAGTTCCCACTCTTGGCAAAGTTGGTTCCTAACTTCCATAATTATGAAGCAAGTCTTCAAAGTGATAGCTGAGCATGATTGTGAAATCACACATTCGGCTTTGTGTATACATCTAAGGACATGGTAAGTACTGGTTTGGGTAATGAAGATGGCTCTAAATCAATCCACATTATGTGCAAAAACCTAAGGTGAGTCATTTAGCCTTTGAGGAGAGAGGAATTGCTGAATCATGGCAAATCTGTTTTTTGTCAGTATGAAGAAAAATCTAGATTCTGTGTTAAACCTGTGAGATCTGAGCACATATTGTGCTTGATGCTGCAAGGAATATTTTGGGAATAAGCTCCTGATTTAGTTATTAAATATAAGTGACTAATCAAAGTGAGTTCTACAGCTTATTTTCCATGGATATCCACAAATTATGCTTGCCCACATGCGCATATATATGATTACAGCAGATAACTGGCAGAAAAACCCTGTCATAACACTGTCTTGTAAATTACTTGGCAAATTTCTTTTTCTTCACTGATCCCATATCCTAACCCAGCTATATTACCAGTGCTGATCCATTATAGCACCTTATTATCCACCTCTATATACATCTAAATCTGTTTAGATGTATATAGAGGTGGATAATTTTATTTGGATGATCTCTCAGAAATGGGTCACCTAATGTATTTTTCAGTGGGAGGTCTTGTAAACTGTCTCTTAGTCACTTGCTAATTTTCTTACAATGTTATAATAATAAAAATAATAATTATTTAGTACACAGCGCATTTCATTTCCAAAGTGCTTTTGCAGTACTAATTAATCCTCACTGTGAGGTTTAATGGTGCATACCAGAGAATTATATCCTGGCTTAATGCCAATTGCCAATCAACTGACAAGATTCTAATTTCAGAAGATCTCCTAAGAGGAAAAAGGCATAATTTAAATTAGCCTGGACAGCAGTGGCAGTTTTTATGGAGAGAATTCATAGGTCTTTGGAGTGCTGTGAATGTCGAGATGCTTGGTTTGAGGGCGAAATTGCGAAATTCCAAAGAGATAACAACTTCAATTATAAAAACAATTTTACTAAGAACAGCTAAAGCTACTTTAAAAAAATGTTAAAAAATATGTGTTCAGAATGGTTTCTTGATTATTTAGGGATCATTAAAACCCAGACCCATCATTAGCTGAAAATCATAGAATCATAGAATACTAGGTTGGGAGGGACCTCAAGTATCCTGTGGTCCAACCTTTCCGGGTAAAAGCGGAAAGGTTTCCTACAGTCTAGACAAGATGGCCCAGGACCCTGTCCAGGTGAATCTTGAGAGTGTTCTGTGTTGAGGAATCTACCACTTTCCTGGGATGAGTATTCCAAAGGATGATTTTTCTCATTGTGATAAATTTTTCCTTTGTGTTCAAATGGAATCTCCTCAGGATTAACTTATACTCACTAGTCCTTATCTTTTCCATGTGATCACTTGTGAAAAAGGAAGTCTCTGACTTCTTTGTAGCTACTTTTTTAACACTGTATTATTTACTGTATGTCACTGGTAGGAGAACATAGGTACAAGGACTAAATTATACGGTCTAAACTACTGCTGTAGTAGGGACATTTGTTCCACATAATGTTTTCTTTTCTGACAAAACTAGCAGAAATATTTTCTACCCTCTGCCAGTGCCTGCATAACAGACTGGTTCATTATAATTACCTGTGTCTGTAAAAACACCACCACAATTTATATTTATTTCTCCTTCCTGATATTTAAAACTGTGAAAGAAATTAAAATTTTTAAGTTTTGTCTGCTGTCCTACTAAACTACCAGCAGCTGAGAGTGAATAATGAGGATGGTGAGGATGTTGTGAATAACTTTCCTGCTTGAGAAAAGAACATGGATGCATACCCTAAATATAAGTTTATAAACTGAAAATATGAGAATTTCTGACTTCTGGGTCTGTGTTGAATGCTCTGTTATTTTCAAAAGATAGAGTGTATTGGGCTTGCTTAGATATTCCTTGTGGCAGGAGACTGCTATATGTTGTCAGTGAAAAGGGGAGATTGACTCAAACCCATAGTGTTTGATTTGTCTGTCAGTGCCCCAGGAAAGCTGAGACCCTTCTGCCTGACCTGTCTCTTGGTGTCCCTTTGGGGCACTCTGTACCTTCAGTAAGCAGTCCTGCTGGATCAGAGGGTAGTTTCACTGACTTATTCGGGGTCACATGTCAAAAAGAGAAACCCCCTCCTGGGTCTCACACCTTTACCCACTGTCAAGGAATGATAGTCCCTTTGAAGGACTCACATTAACAGTTTACAGCATACACTCTCCATTGATAAAATTGTGACAGGTTAACGTTTGAAGATGGCCAGTGATAGTCTCTGACTGCAAAAATATATTCAAAGCAGTATACTAATTTAAAGCACTATACAGACAAGCTCCATTCCCCACTGAAAACTAGCTTGGAATAATCATCCATCACGTAGAGAACACAGCTCTTACCAAATGATACTCCTATGATGGAGACAGGTTCAGTTGTTCCCAGAAACTATGATGGAGTCTTCTGACAACTTCTCCCCATTCTTAACTAACTTTTGTTACCATTTCTTTATGTTTTAGGTGGAGCTTGAGCAGCTTTACTCCTACATCTAATTCAGTGAGGGTTCTTGTACCCTGGGGGCAGTTATCTCAATATAGTACCTTAGGATGGGAACTTGTCTCAGTCCAAGGAGAGTGATTTTGTCATGGTTGCTGGTTGAACAGCAGGACATCTTCCTTTATCTCCCGTGGATTTCAGCTGTTGTGTGGCTTATCAGCTGGAAAGTGCTGAGTTCCCTCTTCTGAAGGGTTTTGACAGAGCCTGGCTGGCTCCACTCCACCCTCCCTTTCTTTAGCATTTTAGATTGTAATGTGTGGGAGAGTTGGATATACCAACAGTGTCCTATCCAGGGAGTAGAAACTGTATTTTTCCCTCTAAGTTCTGTACCATTATCTTTTTGCTCCCAATCACGTTCTGACGCATGTCAAAGCCTTTCATTTTGTGTCACATTCTGACAAAGGAGGATTTTTGATATACTGTGTTTGGCTCTTGTAGGGAGTGTAAGAATGTTGTAGGGAGAGAGCTGAGCAGATACCTGCCCCCTAAGTGATTTTTTTCCTAAACTATTTCATTTTATTCATCTCATTTCAGTGCAGAAAGAAATCAGACTTTGCAAGTTGTGAGAGTGGTGGTTCTCAAGACAGCCCTAATATTTTATATTGAGAAATACCTGCAGAAATCTTCCTCAAGAGGCTGAAAAAACTTGTTTAATTTCCACTGACATTTTTACAAGTGTTTACATAATGTACAGTAGTTTCATTTGTTTAATGCAGCCAAGAAGCTGGAGAGGCAATTTTTCTAGCGTGATGTAATCAGGACTGCCACTGTTTTTTTCCTTGGGGAAAAAGAAATCCTACCAAATGTATGTACCATATTAGAGACTTCAGAAACATGAATTACTTGACAGATTGTTAGTCTCTAGCCTGTAAACACATTTAGAGTATTTTTTAAAGACATATTAGCTACCTGATAGAATGTAATAACTCCAAAGGGTTTTACTTCAGTGTACTGTATGGTTACAGGGTCCTTAAAATACAACAGAAAATAATACATCCTTTAGCCAAAGGGAAAGCAGCAGTTGTCTCAGAGTTGTTGCAGTTTGTTTTATTCATCCTTGTAAATCAATGTTTGTCTTCTTTAGAGCTGCAACCAGGAATGTGTCAACAGCAAAATTTTCATTCTAACAGTTTAAAACATATCTTTGGTAGCAGAGGTAGGATTTATTTGAGTAAATGGTGTAATGGTATTCTTCCTTGTGAGTGTGGTTAGGCTCTGGAACAGGTTTCCTGAAGAAGTGGATGCCTCATTCCTGGAAGTGTTCAAGGCCAGGCTGAATGGAGTCCTGGGCAGCCTGGTCTAGCGGAAGGTGTCTCTACCCATGGCAGGTGTGTGGTACTAGATGATTTTTAAGCTCCCTTCCAACATAAACCATCCTATGACTCTATAATCTGTAACTCAGTTGTCTTCATTAGAGATAGTTGTCTACATTCCCCTTATAGTCTACTGTGGAAAAGCTGTGGTTCTTCTAATCTTATGTCTGTGACAGATTAAGATGGGTCGTGTCCTAGAATGTCTGTTCCTCTCTGCTGATGGCAACCAGGATTACTATTACAAATAGCTCCAAAACTATACATAAATGTTGAGTTATGGTGAAGTGCACACCAGGTAGCCTCATGTCTCATGCATTCTTTCCAGTGCCTGCAGAATGTAACTGGAATAGTAGGGTGTAAGGCTACATGAATGGGAGGCAGAATGGCTAATTGCCTGGAGACAAAAGCTTGCCTTGAAAGAACTAGTGTAACATTAATGTTTCCTAAATTATGCTTTAATTTTAATTTGATTTTTACCTTCACAGAATGTGCTGAGTTGTAAGGCACCCACAAGAATCACTGAAGTCCAAATTTTGGCCCTTAACAGCACCATCCCCAAGAGTCACACTGTGGGCCTGAGAGCACGGAAACACTTTTTGAGCTCTGTCAGGCTGGTGCTGTGACCACTTCCCTGGGGAGCCTGTTCCAGTGCCCAACCAACCATCTGGGTGAAGAAACTTTTTCTAATATCCAACCATCCTCATTCTTATGCAGGATTATCTTGAACACAAGAGTGAAGAGGTGCAGTTGCTTACTACTTAAATCTGGAAATTTGCTGATGAGAGTCTTCAATTATAGGTTCAAAAATCATCAGAGGTGGTTTAACTGAAAATTTTTGACTAATTTGGGATGAAATGGAACTCACACATTTATCAGGATACAATTTTTAGACTCCTAATTAGACTTTCAAACTTCATGCAGTATCATCTTTAATTATAACCCTCTTTATAATGGTTTGTTATTCATTTATGTACATGGAATTGCTTCCTTATTGCCTGATTGAGAAACTTCAGTTGGTAATTATTCTCAATTATTTGATGTGTGACTCAAGTTGAAATCAATTGACCAAATATAGATAAATAGTGACATTTAATATGCATGGTCTCAAGCTTCCTAAATGCTATCCTGTCTGCCCTCCAACTGTTGTCCCAGGAAGACATGTGTCATATCTGCTAGATCCATGTGGATATCTCAAAAATAATAAGCTGTTTCAAATGGCACTAGATGCCTATTTTTGGCACCTGAATGGGGTCCTTACAATATACAGGGATACTTTCAGATAAACGCAATTACAACTACAAATATTTTAATTAAGGGTTATTTTTCTGCCAAGGCTTGCATATTGGACTTTGTCATAAAAGAGCCATACAAATTAAAAAGCTGCATGATGTTGTAATAGATATTCTTTCCTGAACATGATCTTCTTAATACTATTTCCTTTTATATTCAAAGTAAACTTCCAACATATTTCCTCTCCATATCTACTTCACATTTACTCTGTATTTTCTACACTGTAATAGCCTGACTTTTTATTAACACCAAGTTATGACAAGTTAATACTGTTTATTTTAAAAATGTTACTCTTTGATGCCTCCTTTGATACTATCCTTCAACTGATTATATTCAATTCTATTTGAAGAAAGAAAAGAAAAAATTAAATTCAGAAACAGTGGAGTGCAATGGTGCTCACTACATTGCAGTTAGTAAGTGCTGGCTTTAAATGTTTGAGAATTCAGACCATGTTTCATGAATTTAGAGCCTGCTTCAGTCAGAATCCTCAATTTCTCAGCACTCTGAGTTGTTAAGGTCACTGCACAAAGCACTTGGAAGGAGTGCAACTTGCTGATAGTAAGAATGCGATTCTCCGCTAAATTCTCTGACAGCAGACACCTGAATGCTTTTGATTAAACATGGAAAAGCTACATCTAAGCTTGGAATTGAAATTTAAAAGGATTTTAGAGGACATTTTCATACCATTTTATTTTCCTTCCAGTGCTTTAATGTCTTGGGGTTTAAAATTGGTCTTTTAACTAGGAAAAAAAAAGACTGTTGTCCAGGGAACATGAAAAAAATTACCTGCAAAAGTTGATAAAAGAACACTAGAAAAATGGAAACATGGCATTGGTCTGTTCTCCTGGTTATGAGAACATGAAAAATAATTTGTTTTGGAAATCACATGGCACCTGTAATGGAGCCGTTGCGCACACATAGTTATAACTAACTTTTGACATATTTGTTGATGGTTTGGAGAAATTATTTCAGAATTTATTTAGAGTATTTATGTTAAGCTTTAACTTCCAGGCTTAAATTTCTATAAGTAGATTTTAAGTTATCTGAGAAGCACTTATCTATCCATCTCTGCTATTTCTCTCTCTCTGTGTTTGTCATCTGCTTTTTTAGTGGAAAATCCTGCATTTAAAAAAACGAAGAAAACAATGAATGCTTAATTTTACCCCACATTGATGTTTCCTTAATCTTACCAAAATGCTTCAGAAAGAATGAGTTAAAGATGGGTTTGCCAGTTTTGATAAAGTTTTCCCACTTTAGAGGTAAGGAAACTGAACTGATAAAAATGGGAAAAAAAGTGTCTCAAGAAGTTCAGAACTGTATTGCAGACTGCTCTTTTATATTTATTAAACATATTAAAATGTTTATTGCTTTGATAGTTGCAAAACAAATAATTGTATTTTTTGTTTCTTATGTTTTATATAAAAGATGCTTTGAAGAATCATCTTTACATAATGAAGTCAACCCTAATTATGTTTTTATTTTTTATTTCAGTCTTCAACAGTAAACACTTTGGGCCAGAAGTTGCCTTGCAATTCTTCAATTGTACAATACCCGGTATAATGGTCACTAGTAAGATTTGTAGGTACATCGCAGTACAATAAAAAGGAAGATCTCTTAAAGCAATATTGAAATAACTATTAACACAGGGAGAATTTCCTGCCAACACTGTGTTTATATTCATAATAAGAAATACTATTATATGAGCCAGCCTTTCTACAAGAAGGGAATGCAGAATAGATCCATTGCATTACTTTGCCAGCTGAATAATTAACAACCCCCAAAAAAGTGTATGGATGTACTACTAGCCTGGATGACATTTTCCCTGAATCATGGTGGGGATTGTAACACAGCCAGTCTCATTCTATCTAGTTCAGATACAGTCTGTAGAGTATAAGATTTCATTCACATTTGAAATAATTTAAGTTTGATGAAAAATGGAAAGAGTTTTGTACTCCATATAAGTTTTTGGGGTTTGTCTTTCAAGCATTTCCTCTCTGAGAACACAGGTAGTAGATACAGGTATTGACAGGTGGGCTCAATCTTCTTTGTATAATCCATTATCACCTATTTATTCATGATTTTAATTTCTAGTGGCTTGAAGTGATGGGCTAGATTATAAAGGCAACTGCATGCATCATGAAATATATAGATAGTACAAATAGTTTCTGAAATTAATTTGAAGCCCTACATGGAATTTTATAGAGTAAATGGTATGAGTTTTTTTTTTAATTTGGGGCTGCATTGATAAACAATTTCACACAATTCTGTAGTTGTGCCTACACTGACCATTGGAGCTGCATGTGTTCTTCCAAGACAGCAGAAGAACCACTGCTTTGTAGAATTTTACTTTGAGCTTACATGCAGCTCAGCTTTAAATATAGCTGCCAAACTCTACTGCCGAATTTAGATTTTATCCTTGTTTTTGTAAGCCCAGGAGGATCGTTTGGTTAGATCCAATTTGCACAGACTAAACAGGAATTTTAGGAATGTAGGAACTGCTATACTGTGCCAAACCTGAGATTTGGTGTCCTGTTTCAGCAGTGTTTGGTGCCAGAGAGTCAGCTGAAAGTGCCAGAATTCTCTGAAGAGTGGATCATGGGGAAATGTTTCCCCCTAGTATGAGTAAGGTGCATATGCACTGTTTGAGGCTGTAGCCCTTGGAGTAATATTATTTCAGCTGGAATAATTCCTTTACTATTGTTTTGCATTTTGATGTCACCAATTGCCCTTTAATGTTGTATGATGAGAAATGAGCTCCAGAGAAGTGGTCATTATTAGGTGTTCCTCTACATTCCTTAACCTATATCAAATTCTCTCTAAAAACTTATGTTTGTAGTTTGTGTTGTATGAGTTTCAACTGTGCCAAGCAGGTTTTAGAATACCGTTACCTGTTGTGACAGAATTGAACCTTTAGCTTTAGCATGGATCTGTGGAATAATTTACTGTTTTATAAGACTGATTTCTTGGACTATCACAACTTTTACAAAGACTTCTGTTAAATTCTGCTGTATCCAATGGAATTAGATGACCAGAACTGAGAGCATTTTCCCAGATGATGAAGGATAACCAATTCATATAACAGCATTAAAATATTTAATTTCCTTTTCTGTTTATGAGGGATTGTAAAAGCTCCTTCAGTGAATTCTACTGTGTGTTAATGTGATTGCTAAGCATGCAAAATATTGTAAAATACTTTTTCTATGTTATATAAAGCACTGTTTTATAGGAATCCAGGTATTTTCTGTGTTACTTTCCATATTATGATGCAGACTCCATCAGAAGATAAAACTTGATTCAATCAAATTTGTGTAGTTTCCGGTTTGGGGTAGATTTAAAATTGTGAAGACTATTCTCAGGCAAGAATGCTTGCACTGTTGTAATTTCATGGGAATTTTTATATTATAATGCTATGCCTCAATATGATGCTATTCCATGACATAATTTGTCTATCATTCCTGAACGTTTTGAAAAATCCCTCATTCCAGCTGTCTCAGTCTGACAGCCTGGCAAGCTTGGTTCTATCAAAAAATGCAATTTGTCAAAGAGGATTTCAGCTTCCATGAGCAAGTTCTGAGACCTCACTGAGCAGAGCAGCTGGGCAGCAGAAAAACTGAGCAGGGATAAAGCAGTATTTTTCCTAAGAAAAACTAGAAAGCGATGAAGAATACTTACCCTTAGCCCTGGGAGTGGTGCACTGTAGTAGGCAGTGTAACCAAGCCCTATGAAAACAAAGATATTAAAATGACAGGGTAAGCAGTGCTGTTTCCAGGTCTTTTGTATGTACACACATAATTAATTTCCTTTGCCTTCTTCTGCTGGATTCAGGTTTAAATTTCCAGGCTTCCGCGTGTTTTCCCAAAATAGATACCAAATTCACATCCACATTTTTGAGCCTAATGTGGAACTTTCTCAGATGTCTGAATGGAGAAGTAAAACGAAGTGTTTCTACAACGTGATGGTTTAAAGGTAAATATTTATTTTTTTTTATTTGTTTTTGGCGACCGACTGGGACCTGTTAAATGGTGTCAGCAGGTGCTTTTGGGGATCCCCGCAGGGCGCGGGACGCGGTAGTTCTGTGCGGCCGCTCGGGGCCGCTCTTCCCCCGCAGAGACGCTCCGGCCTCCCGCCAGCAAAGGGCTTCCAGCTCGCGGCAAAAAGACTACACATGCTAACTTATCGCCTTCAGAAACAGCAACACTGATTCCTTTTTTCCTCTTTTTTTTTTTTTTTTTTTTTTTTTTTTTTTAATTTAGTTAAATCTAGGTTTTTGATCTCTGGCTGAGCAGCCCCATCATGATTTAAGTCTGAAACAGTAGCACTTTATTTCCTTGACCTGTAAAGCATCTCAGAATGAATGGACATTGCTGCTGTTTTGCTCATTATAATGCAAAGTCAAATTTGGTATCCTCTTTGCAAATGGTCATTTACTTTAAACATGTTTAATCTGAAAAGAAAGCAAGACACTTTTTATAGCAAAAAGTGTGAAAGATCTTAATTAAAAAAAAAAAAAAGTATCAAATTTGAGGTGCCAGTCAAAGGTAAACTTATATTGCTTATAATAGTCCAGTGCAGAACTAGTTATAAACTCACTGAAGAAATTTATTCTGAGAAGACAAACATCTTAAAAACTTCTCCCAGTTGGTTCTGAACATTCTGTGGTGAATGAGAAAAACATTATTACAGTGGAAAGTTCAAGATGAGAAAAAGCACTCCTTGCATGATTTCCCAGAAGGTTAAGTTTGCTTCTTCCCAAACTTCAGTTAATATCACAAATGTGCATCACCTGGCAAAACAAGCACATCAACCCTAAGAGAGCTACTCCATAGTTATCAGTATGTGTTTATGTTGGCACCATAGGATTGTGCAGCTGCCTCCAAAGTCACACCTGTGCCGCAGAACAGGAGATTGAGGGCAGAGGGCAAAGGCAGGGGAGCTTCACCAGAAGAGAGCAGAGTCCATCTGCATCAGCCCCAAAACTTGCATGTTCTGACGGAGGAGACTGGAGGTCTGAGTTCAAGGCATGTACTGTAGAAATGTAAGGACTGGGGGAGCCAAGGTTAAACTGTTTTTCACATGATTTCTGTGGGTTCCTATTAGCAGCCACCATGTACAGTAGGTGGTCTGTCAATAACAATGACATCCTTTGCCCTGTTCAGCCCAGTCCAACAAATGAGCACTGGAAAACACTGTTCACAAGTCAGCATAATGGGGCCTAGAAATACCAAGAAGTCATCAGGAGCAGCTAAGGAAACATGGACAAGATTACCAAATCTAAGAATACCACTGTGGAGGTGGACAAAGTACAGGTAACAGCTACTTGAGTACAATAAAAGGCAATTAGAAGTGGGTCTTTGAAGTATCAAGTTTTACATTGGAGTCAAGATTTTGTATTAATTATGTGTTCCCAGAAAGTTCAGATGAGTGCATTACTGATCAGTTTGTAAATGCTTTAAAATAAATACTTGGAGAAAAAAGCCCCAAAAATTTGAAATCAGACATAAAGTTACAAACAAGTATCAAAACCTCACAGAATAATTGCAGTCAACATTGATCACAGGAAGAAGAAAATGTTTTAAAACAAAGGATTCTAAATCTCCTGATAAGCTATTAAAGTATAGCAGAAACATTTACCCCTTCCATTTGTTTATGGCTGTGGAAGGGATACCTCTCACTGCCCTTCACTCCATTCTTATTTTCATGGGGGAGTTTTCTTTTCCATACATTTTAGTAATTTAGTTTTAGTTTTGTTTGTGTTCCTTCTATTTTATATTTAAGGAACAATAGCTGTATGTATTTTTTTTCACTTTAAAAATTATATTGCACTGTTTTTTTTCTAGTTTTCTTCAGGTAATACTGATTTTCTGTCATGAGTATATTACTTTAAAAGTCATAAAGGCAAGTGCATGTATGTGCTAGTTCTCTGCCCAATATCAGATTTTCTATTGCATAAACTCAATTATATATTTTTAAACAAACAGGAGTTAAAGAATTTCAGACCATGAATTTTGTAAGCTCATTTATCTCTGGATTTTCTAGAAAACTGATTTCTTTCCAAATACTTCCTCTGCTATACTTGCAAGACCCAGCCTTTCATTATGTCACTATTCAGTGTACAAAAAATCACAGTTACAGAACCATAGAATGGATGAGATGGAAATGGACCTCTAGAGGTCAGTTCATACAGCTTCCCCAGCTCAATCAGGGCCAAGGATCTCCAGGGATGGAGACTTCACAACCTCTCTGGTCAACCTGTGCCAGTGCTGGGCCACCCTCACAGTGACAAAGTGTTCCCTGTTGTTCAGAGAGAGGCTCCTCCATTACAGTTTTTTGCCCATTGCCTCTGATCCTGGAACTGAGCACCACTGGCAAGAGCCTGACTATGTCCTCTTTGCACCTTCCCTTTAGGTGTGTGTACATATATACATACATACATATATACATATATATATATATACACATACACACACATACATACACGTAATATGTATGTAACATGTATACTATATGTGTATATATACGAGGGATCTGCATGCAATCAAAAGTTTGGAGAAAGGTGTTGATGTGTGTGGGTATGGCATGATTTTGCTGGCTAGGCGATTAGAGGACACAAGATTCCTACTTACAGGATAACTGGCTTTTTAAAAGATTTGTGTGAGATATTTGTTGGCATGTTTTGTATTAGTGAAAAATACTGTGAATCAAATTTATTCTCAAATTACTTGGGCAGGGGAGCAAATTACTAAATCTGGGGTTATTGTGTAGTTTACATGAAGAAATGCATCTCCTGGTCTTTTAGTATAAGAGTTGTTTTCTGCTCCAAGATCACACACGGACATAGAGTGCCAAAATCAGAAGTGAAACAGATGATGGTGTGGGAGATATACAGATGATTCAAAAGGCATGTGGATGTGGCACTTGAGAGCACACTTTAGTGGTGAACACAGTGCTGCTGGGTTAATGGTTGGACTCAACCATCTTATATGTCTTCTCCAGCCTTAGTGATTCTATGATTCTTTGTGAGACAGAAAAGTTTGATGTCTTGCTTTGCTCCTCTACTTTTCACTCATTGGTCTAACCCCTGTGGTATAACCTCTTTTTTAGTCTGGAAACTATGCCATCCTGTACTTCCCCTTCAGGCTGCAAGCATTTTTTTCCTTGTGCATGTAGGTTTTGCCCATAGCATGATTTGTCTCATCCTTGTACACTGACTGACCATCCATTCTTTCTCTCTGTGCTTTTTCAGTGGTGTAAACACATACCAAAAATGTCCAAGTGGCTGCATGTCCGCAGTCAGAAGGCTCACTGTTCCAATGAACACCAGAGATACAGATCTGCTCCTTTTATTTTGTAGTATATTCATAACTCATACTTTCCGTGTGCTGTATTGGAGGCTTACCCTAGAGTATTTGCATGCCTATTTGGTAAGCCAGTATTTGCAAAGGAAACCTAATTTGCCTTCAAGTTATCAAAATAAGTATTAAATTTATGTCCCATGCCTCAGGTCCTAGCTGCAGTTTTCTTTTAGAAAAGAGGCCTTCAGTCCTTCAGTACTCTCTTCCTTCCTGATACTGTTTTGAATTATTTAGTTACATCTCAACAACATCTTTGGAAAGACTGATTAATAAAGAAATCAAGTTGTTTCTTTTTGGTGGAAAAAACATATGCCTGTATGCCTATAAATCAACTTGCACTTTAAAGCTGTGCTTGAAATCTAAGCTGTATTGTAAAGGTAATGATATGTCAAAATAATTCAGAAGTAGCTGTGCATTTTGCTGGATGTTGCAGCAAGAGTTAGAGAGGGGTGACTGCTGGCTGCATAAGGGATGCCCTGATATATGGGTCTTGGGAATCCAGCATGTTCTGTGCCTTCAGGGCCTCTCTTTTTAAGTCAGGCAACCACTGGAAGGGAAGGATGGGGAATAATTTGAGCAAAGCAACTGCTGCTTCATTAGTTCTCATATTACTAGTGCTGCATAGCAGCCTGCATGATTACGAGTGCAAATCAACCAAACCTGTCTCCAGCGGAATTAGTGACAGGGGCTGGTCAGTAGTTTGTAATTTATCAGTTTGTGACCTTCCTGGGGTTAGGGGCACTGGCCTGACTGCTGTTGAAGGAAGAGAAAGGCTTGTGATGCCTTTCAAGTGCTCCTTGTCAATGCAAGGGACTGCTTATTCCTTACTGCTTCTGCCCAGTTCTGAGACATGTAACAGCTGCAGTAGCTGCCAGCCCTTGTGTGCAGTACTGCTACCTGAGCCAGGGTGGATCTTAAGGTCTGTCTCTCTCATATCATCTTTCCCTTAGGAAGGGAAAAATGAAAATGTTCACTTTGAGATAGAGCTTTTTAATTTCTTAGTCTGTTTTTAATAGGCCAAATCCTGAGAAATCAGTGGATTGTGTTGTGAAAGGAAGTTGGCATTTGGGGTTCCCAATGAGAATTGCTGCATCATATTAAGTGATACTGAGCGGAATTCACACCACAAATTGTCACTGACAATTAGTACAAATGACATGGTGAGTTATGGGGTTCTTTGTAAAACTTAGCCTTTCTCTGGATTAGTCCCAGGAAGAGTTTTTCCCAATCAAGTCTTGAGCAAAATCTGAATTACAAATTCTGAATGAAAAACTCATGGGTATATCTGCTTGTTTTCCCTACAGTGATTCAAACTTAGAGATTCAAGCAGTTTCTGAGTACAGTCATACAAAGACTAACTCAGGGCAGTCAGCGCTTTCTCATCCCTTCTTGTGGTGTTTTCTTGGGTTTTTTTTTGGTTTGTTTGTTTTGTTTTGTTTGTTTTTTTTTTTTTTTTTTTTTTTTATAACAAATGACATTCAAAAGTAAGTACCGTATGGTATGATCACCATAATTGGAAGGAATTTTTCCATGAAACATGATCTAATTACTGAAATACCACATACAGGATCTTGATAGTTAATAAAAAAGAACTAAAAACAGAAATGTTAGAGCTAATTCAGAGATGTGATACCAATGTGCACATTTTCTGTTCCTGTCCACAGTGATTTAGTATTTCACTGCTGTAACACACGTCTGAGCTAGTATTAAAAGTAAGCTTTAAGTACCAATACTTGTCCATTAATTCAAGTCTGATTGTCAGCATACACTGTTTTCTATTATTCAGTCTGTCAAAACTATTCTTGTTGGAAGTTTGCTGATAAAGAGCAGGAAATATAAATCTGGAAGACTGCCAAGAAAAGTAAAACTATCAAGGGTAAAGGGAATAAAGAGATTTTGCCTTTCTAAAATTGCTTTTATTTTTTAAAATATTAATTTTTATTACTGATTGACTTAGTATAAGGCAAGATGTTAAAAACATAAATTTTAGGTCCTCAGGAAAAAGGATACTTCTGTATTAGAACCAACATGATGGTCCTGACTTGTCTGACCTGTGTTTACTCAAGCACATGAGGGAATTATTATGTAGTAATCAAAAGCATCAAAGGCAGGACTCAATGTTAAATTCATTAAAATGTGATTCTACAGAGGAGTCCAAACTCTTGTATCCTGGCTTTTCTATTTTAATGTAATTTTAACTTCTGTTTTACTTGCACTTTTTTTTGAAGCATTGGAGCTGATACTCTAAGAAACAATGGTGTTCCTCCTTAGTGTTGATTGAATTACCACAACAAACATCTCAAGCTACAAATATGAGAAACCCAGTGTTTATGCAGCAGATGCCTAGAGGGCAAGGTGCTCAGGCCAGTGTTGGGCATAAGGGTTACATCTCACTGCAATGATACGGTGCACTGTCATAGCTGGGTATTCTTAAATGTGGGCTGTTGAATCCA